>NW_011887294.1:331376-620861 GCF_000151315.2 Capsaspora owczarzaki ATCC 30864 | reverse complement strand
GAAACCTCGTCCATACAAAAAAAAAAAAAGCGAAAACTTACTCGAAGCGCGCCGTTGAGAGCAGCGACCATGGATGGCAGTGCCGCTGCAGCACCAAGTTCGAGCACTCTGAGTTTTGAAGTTTCAATCATCATCATCATCACCATAGCATCACCATAGCATCACAATAGGGAGATTAGCATCAGTGTCGAAGATTCGTTCCACGAGGCGCTTGGCACAGCAAGTTTTGTTGGCGATTGGGGAGCCCTCACGTACGTCTTGCCGCGAACCAATGCGCAGTGTTCGTCAAAGTAGTGTGCAAGATGGACGCCAGCATTCCACATGCAATGCGCCCACAGCGAGTGGTGCCCGACGAGACGCACGCGGAGTTCTGTCATCCAGAAAACGCCAAGTCCCACCGCCACAGACAACAGCAGACAGTCGTCAGCAAACATGGTTGATCGTTGATCATGCACAGTCAACGATAATGGGCCCGATAGGCAGCTGCAATGATCCTTGTGGGACGGAAGGTCGTTCATTCACCTGCTGGTACTGCTCCAGCGACCGTGCGAGCGACAACATGCTCGGTCGGCGGCGGGGTCTTTGGACGAAAGTTCTCGGGCTCTTCGAACATTGCATTGCCATCGAGTGACAGCTCGGCCTCGTTGTCGTGGTCGTCGGATGCTGGATTCATAACCAAAAGGGAGACTGACTGAGACGACTTGAGACTGAGACGCTCAGATTCAGTCTTGTCGTGTCAAATGGCAATGAGACACAATTTGCAGTGACGTGATAAGCAAGTACCACTCCAGTGAACAACGACAACGCGGCAGCATTGATTGACTTTTGCATTGGCGTTTGCATTGACTTTTTGCATTGAGTTTATTGTTTCAATTGTTGTCGCATAATCCGCTTTCATACTCCAGTCCATTGCTCGTTTTTTTAATTGTAGATACTTTTTGCTTTTTCATTTGGGGCGTATTCTGATGGAGCTCGAACGACCCAGGCCAACGACAGCAAAGAAGGCCAAAGCCAAAGCCAGCGTCGTCGTAGCGCACGATGATGAGGCGCCTGCCAGTCACGCCGCTGCAACTACGGCCACTGTCGAGCACACACAGGATGCTGCTGCGGGGACTGCGGCGGTGGTGGTCTCGGTGGACGACCCACAGCCAAGCGAGCAAGCTGCGTCATCATCGGCGACGACTGCCGCTCCCGAAGCTGTCTCGTCTTCTGCTGCTGTTGCTGCTGCAACTGCGTCTGCTACTAGTACTAGCGCTGCTACTGCTGATGCTGATGTGGCTGTGGCGGTGACAGCAGCATCGCCGCGGGTCGACGCGGTGAAACAGTCAGGTAAACAACATACAGCTAAAAGCGCAAGGGGGTTTTCTGAGTTGGCAAGACAGCGTTGAAACAACGACAGCAAACACGGAAGGGTCGTTATAAAAACTAGCAACAGAAAACCAAACAACAAGAACGACAAACGCCGTGGAAAAAAGCTCAGAACAAGACAAAAAGTCTGAGAACTTACGACACACTCAACCACAGCGTAACGCTAACTCTTTCGCTCTACCTTTTTGCTTTTGCAGACCATACCGCGTACAAGTACCCTGCGATGCGAATGTCTCAGCAGCAGGTCGCAGGCCTTCACAGCTTTGAATCGGCAATGCTCGCCTTCCCGGAACAAGCGGACGAGGCGTCAGCGCCAGTGATGGACTATGACCAACCCAATCCCTACACGGCGTCGACAGAGGTACCCAGTAGCGCTCCGCCCGCTGGCGAGATGCTGTTTGATGCCGTGGCAGCCACCGCGCCGGCCGGCGAGTTTGAGCACACGCACGTGAGCTTTGAGCTGGAAGCCCCGCAAGAAACCGTTGCGACAGCGCCGGCGTTATATCCTTCGCTCGCTGCTCTGGAATCTGAGATTTCCGAGAGCTTGGATGCGACGCAAGAGAACGGTACGACAGCCGTTTTTGATCGACTTCTTGGTATTGGTTCCCGTCCCTCACTTTATGTTTCGTTTGGGCTTCACCTCTCTTTTGTGATAGTGCGGCAAGCACTCACAGAATCCGAGCTTGCAGCCTTGTATGACAACAAGCTGTTGACGGACCAACCTGAACTCACATCGTCGTTCCTCAAGGTACCTTTTGCGAGCTGCATCTGTGGTCGTCTTTTGCTTTTGTCCTCGTACTTATTTTTTTGTTGTTTGCTCCTTCCAAATG
The DNA here is from genome assembly GCF_000151315.2 of Capsaspora owczarzaki ATCC 30864. Taxonomy (NCBI): domain Eukaryota; class Filasterea; order Ministeriida; family Capsasporidae; genus Capsaspora; species Capsaspora owczarzaki. Next base: position 618,663 of record NW_011887294.1, on the reverse strand, counting down.
CCGCTCCCAATTCCAGCGATTGACACGGCCTCATTCTGAATTTTATGCGATGGTTGAACGGTATCGCGACGCGTTAGACCGGTTGTACGTCTCCCGCAAGGCCGTAGAGGTAGGCTTTCGCTTGTGATTGATGCGATGGCTTTTGTTGAGCAGCCTTCTAACCCACACTCGATGTTTTGGTCTTGTCCAGTTGTTTGAAAAGGACAGCCGAGAAGCAGAACAATTCGTTTGGTCCTTTCGCAAAATTGCACTCAAACAAGAAGGCGTCTGCGGGGATGGCACGCGCGTCTCTGGAGGCTTGACCCACGAGGTAGCCGAAATCAATCAGCAGCGACTGCAAGAACTGCGAGAATCTCTCGACAAAGCGCGACGAGAGCGTAATTTTGTGAGTACTTTATGGCGTTGGTGTTCTTGTTGTTTTTGGTTGTTCTTGCTCTTCAAATGGCCAACGCCGCCCCAATCCTCCGACCCTCACTCACCGTTGGATGGGATTCTCCTCCCCCTGTGTTCGTTGCTTTCCTGGTGTCAATCATTCGGATGAACAGACTCATTTGGAGTACGACTACGAAAGCCGAATTGCGTTTCTCCAAATTTGCCTCTATCTGGATGAGTTTCTGGCCGAATCCGCTACCTTTACGCAGTTGACACCTGCATCACCTGTTGTGTCGTTGCCAGACGCGACAACATCCGCTCGTCCCGATGTAGATCTATTGAAACGGTTCCTCGATGTGCTTTTTATCTTTTTGCGGTCGGATCCACCGATAGAAGAGTTCCGGCAATCGCTTCGACAGTGGATTGACCAGCTGGTAAGCAAATGTTGCTGTCGAACCCGCTTTTTTGCTGTTCACTTGTCGTTCCTCATGTTCGCGTTGCTTTTGCTTTTTGCTTTGCGTAGGCCTCCGTTTTATTGCGGTGCGCTTCTGTGAGCGACCATCGCTACCTCCTGCTGCACTTGGTTCGCTGCCGTGGAGTTGGCGAATGGGGATCCCGGCTTTTGCAGTTTCCCGAGCAGTTGGACGACGGCGGAGTTGACTTGTTTGGAGTCCAGCTGTCCACCCTGCTCTCGCCGCTGTATGTGGCGGCGGCGAGCTCCGCTTCCCGGGAATCCAGCGCTGCCGCCCCTACATTTTCGGTTGCCGCGGAGCTGCAAGGCGGACATCCGTCGGTGTCGAATGAGCACGCCGACTCCCCGATGGAGTTGCTGGTCAGTGCGCCGTCCTCGCCCGCCCAGCAAACCGTCGAGCCTGCGACAGCACCCGTGTTTCCGCCTCCTCTTTCCGCCGCTGGTCCCACTTCAACAGCTCCCAAGCCAGAAGGGGCCTCTGGTGGAAATGAGTGGGTCGTGGTCGATACAAGCTTTATGCCGGAACCGTCGTCTGCCTCCGTCGACTCGCATGTGGTGACTCCCGCGCCAGATGCTCCCGGATTGCCACCAGCCGTTCGCCCAAGCGTGCCAATCGTGGCTGGCCCTCGCCGACTCTATCCGCGCTTTGGCGCGTGCGTGCTGAATGAAGACGACATGGTCGCATTGCTGGAACAATTCCCGTTCGGTCGGCTGTTCTCTTTCGTGCTCAACATTCACATGGAAGCACATCCGTTGCCAGTGTCGGCAAACGAGCGGCATGGCCCCTCTGTGGCTCTCGGGTCGCGCTTTGCGGCCCCGCGCAACAACAATAATACTCACACCTCGACCTCCAACACGGCGAGCCGCTCGTCTTCCAGCGTCCATCGCGTCACTCACGACGTAACGCATCAATCTTCACAAGGCTTGCTCCGGCTGCTGGCCTATGGCACGCATTTTGTGCAGTTGCTCGCGTCCGTGTTCGCCAAAGTGCCTCCGAGCGGAAATGGTCATCTCCTCAAGCGAATTGCTCGCACCATCACCCAATCTGTCCAGTTCGTCTCGGCGCATTGGATTCTCTATCGTCAGTCGCTTGTTCATCTCATCCGCCAACACGAGCAGCAGCGGGCCAACGTCGATGGCGGTGCCGCGCGATTCAGCGAGACAACGCGCCCTGCTGCCCAGAGCTACCAAGCAACCCACCCCATGTCCGCTGGGGCTCCGGCTGATTACTATTCTCCCATTATCGCTGGCCTCCAGCTCGAATCCCCCAGCACTGCCGAGTTTTACCGCCAAATCCAGTCCCCATGCATGCACGCTAGCTCCGCTCCACATTTGGCTGCCGAAGCGCGGCGGTTGCATGAGGACTTGGCCATCCTGTCGCTCGAGTACGACCAGTTCTTGCTGCGAGCGGTTCGTTCGTTCCTCGGGGCTCGGGGCACGGGTGTTTGGCAGTTCCTCTGTGATCTTCCGTTCGAGTGTGTTTCCGTCAGCACGCGTTGGGAAATTTTCTTGCTCCTCTTCACTGGTCGTCTTGAGGTTCGTCACAACATTGACTATCAACTACTACGGGTTCGCGACTATGGCACCTGGAAGCGATTCATGCAACGAGGTAAACCCACTTTTGGGAATGGATGGATTTTTTTTTTTCCTGTTGTTGTTGTTGTTGATTTTTTTTTCTCATCATTGGTTCCGCTTTTTTTCTCCGAATCATCCCTCTTGCCTATTTGACGAATGCAGAACCCCTCTTCCGTGAACGGTTTGCGGACATTGTGATGAGCATGTCCGCATCTGAGGCCATCTTCCTGTTGACCACTTTTGCCAATCTTGCGGGCGCTTTAAGCACAGATTCCTCGGCAACGCGACTTGCTTCAACTGTGGGCGGTGCGAGCAAGACGGGTACACCCATTGAGCGACTCTTCAACACGCTCCATTCGGCTCGGTCGCCCACCACGGCGGCGGACAGCCTTGACGAATCTGCCTCGGGCTCTCTCGCCGGGTTGTCGCCCGTGACCCAGCTGGATTTGCGCGCGCATCTCGAGCTCGTCACTGTGATTGTCGAAGAGCTGTTCGAAGTGTCGTACGTGAACATTTTGACGCGCGAGCTTTGCCACAAGTCCGGGCACGACCTGATTGGCGTGGTGTCCCAGCGCCATCCCATCGTCGTGTCCATGCTGCTCGAACGCGTTCGTACCGATATTGATGCTCTGGGCTCTCCGGTGCTGGCGCTTTTCCAAGGCTTGGAGTACTCGCGCTGGCATCTCACCGAGGACGACTTTCTCGTGTTGCAAAGCATGCTCCTTGCCCCGCTCGGCTCACTGCGCATCCGTCTTGCTCAGCACGTGATTCAGCAGATGAACTGGGGTACGGTTGCGCCACTTCAGGCTCAGTCGCTTTTGGGATTGGCCGCGCATCCGCCGCTGCCGCCTTCATCTCAGCAGCATCCACCCGTGCCCCACCGCATTCCACTCAACTCGGACATGTTGTTCCTCGACACAACGTGGCATTGGCGTTTCGCACTCTTGCTTCTGCAGGCCAACCACTTTCACGTGCCACCTGCCACCACTTACCTGAGCCAGCTGAATGCTATTGCGCAGCGAACGCTCGGCGCAGCAGAAATTGTCTTTGGGGAGTGGGCTTGGTCAACCATGTTGAGGTTGGAACTTCGATTGCCTGCAGGCGCACCACGCCCTTCCCACCATGGCTCCCTCGGGCCACAAGCGCGTGACTTTCCGTGGATGTCCACTACCATGCTGCAACGACGCCAGCTTCCCCACGACAAGGCTCGGGTCCAATCAACGTCGCAGCAACCGCTACAGCAGTCGCAGCAGCAGCAGCAGCCTGAGCATCCAAACAACGAACGATCCGAATGGGAGCAAAAGACGCTCCGCATTGCACACTTGATGGCTGATCGCCCGCTGGCGCCAATGGAGTTGTCCGATGAGCGCGCTGCCGCCATTGTGCAAGCACAGGATGTCCCGCTCGGCATGTACTGTGTGCTGCAGATGACAAAGTTGGGATATGCGGAGAATTCGATCGACGCAGCGAGCTTTGAAAAGCTGGTTCAACTGCAGCAGTGGTACCGCTTTGACGGTGTAAACCGCCTCTTGCACGACATGCTGCCAGTTTGGGTCGAGCGTCGAGCGCAAGCGCTTGCCAACATGCCCGAGTTTGTCTCCATTTTGGAAGCGCAAGTTCGTGCAGACGCCTCCATGTTTAGCAACCCGTTGAGCCTCGCCATGCAGAAAGTCAGCCTCTTGGCACCGTCGGCGCCAACGGATTTCCTCGGACAGCTCGTGCGCCTCATTCATCGACTGGTGCTTGTCGACGCCGACTCTCCTGTGGCTCAGCGACAGTGGACAGAGTTCTTTGCCCTCGCGTTGACAGCCATTCCTGGCTGGTACAACCGCAACGATGTCCGCCTTGTGGTGGATGCGCTTTGCCGCGTCTCTATGGTTGTTGGTTGGCATCCTTGCGTGCTCTCCACGCTGCTGGCCCGCTACACTGCGCTTCAAGGCGATCGTGGCACCAACCAAGCACCGCTCGCTCAAAACAATGCTTCTGCTGGCGGCGCGTCCTCGTTTTTCAGTCCCTTGTTGAACTTGATCTCTGCGGCCACGTCCAAAGCGCTGCCTGCCGCGCCCATCAGCTTTTTGAACAATCCACAAAACTGGTCCGTGTCGTCGCTCATTCCCTTCTTCCGCCCGGTGACGCTTCCCGGCAAGTTCCCGTGGCTGGCATTCCAGGTTTTGCTCATGGAAACATGCCAAGAAACGAGCGTTCGGAAGCTCTTCTCGGGACTCTTGCTGAGCGAAATTCGAATGTCGCCCGACGCCGTCCACCGGTCGCATGTCGAAAAGGCGCCACAGCTCGTCCCACTAGAGCAGTTTACCATCTACAAGTGGGCATACTATGCCCTCAATCTGCCAACAAGCTGCCCCGTCTTGCCGCTGTTCTGGCAAATGTTCTTTTGGCTTTACTTTGAAGCGTTTCCCAATCCGTACGCTGTTGGGGGCCAGCGTGCGCCCCAGGGCACCAATAGCATGGCACCTGCCAGCATGTACTTTATTGGCCAGCGTTACTTTAGTGCCACTCAGCGAGAGATTTTGGATCAGATGCGGCTTCGGCTGCACCAGTTGCTGGATGTCTATCGAACGCTTGCAGAGTCGACGCCGAGCGAGGGAACTGCTGGCGGCGCGGGAACGGGCGTGGGCGACTTGCCAGTGAACTCTGGTGCAGCGGCGCTCTCACCGTCGTCGTCCAGCGCTGCCCTTCTAGCGGCGCGCTCGAGCCAAATCACTTCGACTGGCGGTCGATTCAACGTGTCCCCGCTTCATCTGATTGCGGCAGAGGCAGGCGCCGAAGACCCGATCGACGTTCGCATTCCCCACACTCGCGCCTACTATCTCGAGCTTGCCACGCTCTATGAGGCCATGTTGAACTGGATCAAGCAGGAGGCACTCAACCCGTTGCTTGTGTACGATGCGCGACAGCCTGCGTTTTGGCAACTTCAGCGTCTCGCGACCGTGCAACACTCGTCCCAGAACTGCGACCCGGAGACGGTCGCGCATGCGCCCTGGATGGATGTTCTTCCACGCTCGGCTCTTCGCGCAGTTCTGACCGCCTACTCGTCCAACGGACGCCGCGGCGGCAGCGGCGGCGGCGATGCGGCGTTGTTGGTGCAGCCTACTGCGCGCAGCTCGCCGCGCAGTGAGACAACCGAGTCCCTGTCTGACGAGGTCACGATTGCCATTGGTGGAGGCTCCTCCGCGACAACGGCCTCGTTGGCTGGAATTTACAAGGAGCTTGCGCTCAATCTTGCAGTCCGCCACCCGCCTCCCCGCCTCATTCCTGTCGTGCCGCAGGAGGCCATCTCTGCCATCTTTTCCTTGCAGTGCGAAAGCGACATCCTGCCAATTGTTCAAGACGAGATGAATGTTCTCGGTCGCGCTGCACGGGCGTTTGCCACTCGTCTGGCAGTGCTCGTGGCCCGGGATGCAGATTTTCTCGACCTTCTGCCGACGCTGTACTTTAACCGGCAGATGGAAACCATTGTGCCCGTTCCCTGTGACCAACGCAAGCATGCCAGAGTGTGCTCTGCCCCAGCACAGATCAAGTTCAAGTACCGCCTGCGCGAAACGGACGAACGGACATCGCACTTGATTGACGCCAACCGCAACGCGGTTCATTCTCTCCCTGCAGGAGAGGCGTTTGATCTCGAGCAAGTGTGTCGCGCCGTGTTGCAAATTCTGCGAGTTGTTCGGGCCTTGCACAGCAACGCGCAGCGCCCGATCTCAGCTGCTCCCAAGCTTCAAGCGGCCGGTCGGCACATTTTTTATCACATTTTGTCGCTCATCAGCGACAGCTGGGAACAGTATGCGCCCACCCGGTCGTTCCTGCGAGAAGTGCTGACGCTGCTTGGTGAAAGTTTTGTCGCGTCCATTCCCTCGGAAACACAGCATCTCTGTGATCGCATGCTGCGCGCCCCAGTGACCATGGTCCCGTATCTGGCCCACCTGTTCCATCCTGCTAACGTGCCGGATGCGTTCGTGCCCATGTTTGTTCGTGTTGTTGGACTGCTGTGCGACCAGCGCGGAAATGGAGTGTCCAAGACCACCACCACCAGCAGCAGCAGCAGCAGCAGCAGCAGCAGCAGCAGCAATGCCACCAGCAACAGCAACAGCAACAGCAACAGCAGCAAAAATCTCACCGACTTGGCAGCTGCTGGGGGAACAGAGGCAAACGGAGGCAACTCGGTCGTTTCGGCGCTTGAGCGGGTGGTAATGCGCTTCCACGTGCATGAATGGCTCGGCGCAGCAACCTCCGCGCGTGACGGGCAAACTCTGAAGGACGAAATCCAGCTTCTCGGCGCGCTTGTTCGCGCGCTTTGCGAGTGTGGTGCTACAGTCCCCGCCCATTATGCTGGCATCTTTAAGCATTGTCGCGAGATGCTGGTCAACTTGCTGTCATCAACGGGGCTCTCCCTCGTCACTGAAACCATTCGTCTGCTCATTGCCAGCTCGGTCGACCAGCAGATCGATGCTCAGATTTGGTGGGATGTCTTGCTCATCTACTATGGCTTCTCGCTGACCTCTGAACCCGAGGCGTTCCAACAACAGAGCGACCTGGATGGTGACGACGACGATGACGAGGCAAGCCATGAGCCTGCCTCTGTACCCAATGCAGCGACAGCAGCCATCAACCAGAGCGACGCACGCCTCCTCCCCCGCTCCTGGCAGCAACTCACGCAGGAGGCCAGCCTTGTGAGCGAACTGTTGTTCTATCACCGCAAACGCCTGGGAGGCTCGCTGCATCGCTCGCTCGGTGCGTACGTCGACCCTGTGCTCGAACTCTCGCGACAGCTCGTGCGAATGGCCTGTCGAGCCATCCTTGCCGAAGCCCACGTCCAGTCTCGCGGTGCCTATAGCACAGAGTCTGGAGGCAATATTGCCAGCTTGGCAATTGATCCCGACGCCATGCAAGCCATGTTGGCGATGCTGCACGGCGCTTGGGACATGGTCCAACAGCTGTATGGGCCGTGGGTGCTCGCGACCAAGGACATGCCAGAACCATGGTTGTCTGGCGGCGTCAAGTCTGTGCAAGTGGCAACGAAGGCCCTGACGTCCATGTGCTCGGACATGTCGAGCGTGCATGATACGCTCTTTATGGATGCCATCACGCTCGAGTGGTTCTGGTCGTTCTACACGCACAGCATTGTCAGCGTGGCGCCTCAGTCATGCCTTCTCCTGTATCATCAGTCGTTTGCCCAGCTTCCGTGGCACCGCTTGCGCCTTGATCTCGAGACGATCAACAAGTTGGTGCTTCTCATGGACACGCGGCCGGCCGAGTCCTGCGAGTTTATTGCGCGCGTGCTTGGTCCGCTTTTGTTGAGCGATCCTGGTCGGCTGCAGTTTGCCATTACTCAGCGCCAGATGCATGATGACTTGCAAAGCCAATTCCAGGCTCAGCAACATCCGTACCACCAGCAACCACCTGCTCCGAGAGCGTACGGCAACGCCTTCTTTGCTGAGCTTTTGCGGCTCTTCCTCCGGCTTGTCAACGAGGTCTCGGGCCCATCCCAAGAGTCGCTGGTTCAGGTGGCCACCAAATCGAATGTGCTGGCATGGGGCTTGCTGTCCGTGCCGGCCTACCAATCAGTCGCGTTCGACAACATGGCCCGTGGAGCGGCCGACTCGCTGCTCGAAACAAATTCGCGGTCATTCCACGCCATGCGCCTGCTGCAGACGGTTGGAGACTTTTCCCTGATCGAGGGCGCGGTCGAGCTGCCGCGACTGGAGGGGGCCGTTGGGAAGCTCGCCGTCTTTATTCGCTACTGTGTGCGCGCGGTGGCCAAACTTGCCAACGTTCCTCTCAACAGCCTGTCCACGTTTTCACAGCAGCTCATGGGTCACATTTGCAACCTCATCATTGTCGCCACCTCTTCACGGCTGTGCGGCGCGCGCCTGCTGGACGATTGGACGAGCCTCCTGCTCGCAGACGTGCTCGAGCTGCTCAACACATCCAAGGCCAGCGAGGCTGTTGTCAACGCGTTCGCCCAGTCGCTTCCAGAATTTTTGGATCGGCCCGAATCGACGCCACTCGTGCTTCCAACCATTTCTGCGGCGTGTCGGATTGTCGGGTCGTCGCGTCGACTGGCCTGGCTCCTCGAGGGTGTCATTCAGCGCTTTTACCTGATGCCCACGCCGGATCGGATTCAACTGCAGCAGTCGTTTGCCCAGCAACAGATGCAGCAACAGCAGCAGCTCGGCATGCCGTTGCTGCCGCTCTCGGATGCGGCAGCGCTCATTCAAGCTCATGGCTGGTCTGTGTTGTGTGCTCGCTTGCGCCTCCCCTCGCACAAACTGTCCGCACTTGCCGAGGAGGCGGCAGACCAGGGCTGTGCGCTGACCCTGTATGCCATCTTGGCGCAAGCCTTGATGCAGCTGGGTGGTGGTGCTGGCGTCGCTCAGGATGGCTTCCAGCTTTTGCAAGCTCCAACTGGCTCGTCGAGTAGCCCCATGCCCTCCGCGGGCGCAATGCAACTCCCGGCGTGCGTTTGGCCCTCGCGCCGTGTCCTGTTGCTGGACATGTTGCGGTGGATTTCCGTCGTGGCGCGCAAAGGTCAAGGGTGTGAACCCAAGACTGTGCTGCTGCTCCACCGAACCTTGCAACTTGCTTGTGAACAAGCCGAGTTGGCTCTTGCGGCCGGCGGCTTGGCCCAACACGGCTCCCAGTACATCCATGGCGATGAGAACGACTTTGTGCCGCCATCCAGCAACGCCATGGCGGTGGCGGCCGTCCAACGAGGAGATGTTGCGTCGGTGCTGGAGCTTGCTACAGGTCTGCGCAACCTGCTGGTGACACTGGAGCAAGTGGGCGAGGAGCCGACTGGCATTCTCAACGCGATTGGGCTTGGCGCCAAGTCCCCGTTCAGCGTCGAGTACCGCTTTGTTGCGCGTGCTACTGCCTTGTACCTGGCCGCGCAGGTGGCCTCCATGCCAGAGATTTCGGCAGTCCTCGCGGCCGACCTCTCGCTGCCAACGACGCCTCCAACGGCACGAGATGCGGCGCTGCTGCGCACCGAGGCGTCAAACCCGGTCATCTTTGCCGCCGCGGCTACTGCTGCCACTGCAACTGGCTCCAATGCTGCACCGGCGTCCGCTGCTGCCAACCTCGACAGGGCGCTCCGACAATTCCAAAAGACCGCGTCGTCGCGTGCGCTCGAGCCGTTGCAGCAGCACGTCGGGTACGTGGTGGCGTTTGTCCAAGACCCGTCCCACACCCTGCTGCACACCCCTCAGTTTGTGGCCAACCTCGCCTCTCGGCTTTTACTGAACGAGCGGACCAAGTTTTTGGATGTTTTGGCGGCGTCTCGTTGAAGCGGATGTTTTCGTTTGTGTTTGTGTGGCTTTGTAGAATATGATTTGCGTATTTTGACACTCTTGTTCAGTAGGTGTGTTTGTTCAGCCCTTCAGCACGCATGGATTGCTGCATTGAACATGACGAATCGGCTCGAGCTCGAGCTGCGCCAGTTTCCCTTCAGGTTTAGCTTTTGTCACAGAGAATCGCTGAGAATTCCCCTATGCCAAGAGTAGCTTTCCTTTTTTGTGTTTCTGGGATTTCGAAGTGTTGATTTAGATTCTCAGTTTTTTTTTTTTGTTTTTTTTAATTCTTTTTTTTTTTTTTTTTTCCAACTGGCTATTTGTAGCTTCGATTTGCTGTAAGGCCGCTCTTCGTCCCACTCACTCGCTCACTCGCTCACAAGGCCTGACTCGAGGCCTGCTTTGTGGGTTTCTGCCAGTCGTTGCCCCACCTCTGCTCTCAGCTCAGCTCGTTGACCGGCTCCTGGCTCTGAGATCTCTGACTTTGGCGAGGTTTGGCAATGCAAATGCATTCAAAAAAAAAAAAAAAAAAAAAAAAAGGAGCGAAGCTTCGATGCACGTTCGGAGAAGCTCCTCATAGCCCCCAGCCCCCGTGTCACGTTGATGCCGCACCGCAGGCTTGGGGATGGCCGTACGGACACCATCGGACACGCGCTTCGGCCCTTCGTCCCCTGCTCGCGTCCCACAAACAACCAGCTGTTTTTTCCCTTCCCTTCCCTTCCCTCATGATTCTCAAACCATAAAATCAAAAAAAAAAAAAAAAAAATCCCCTTCGTCTTTCCACAACACAAGACTTTTTTTTTTTTTTTTTTTTTGAAACCAAGTTTTGTTTTTTGTTTTTTTTCCCTCGTTGATTCTCTTTGCTCTGCACTCGCGACCCCCCCCCGACACGCGGCATGTTGGTCATCACAGAACTATGTACGGTGTGTGTGTGTGTGTGTGTGTGCGAGGGCTGACCAGGGGGAAGGGCAATCCCGCGTTGTGTCGCGTCCCGTGTGGGCCACCGTTCACGTTCTTGCTTTTTGGCTTTATGGCTTCATCGCTCACCGGCTTTTTGACAGACAACCATCCACGTTCCACAATCATCAACACGCTGTGAAGCAAGCTAGAAGACTTGTCGTCGTCGTCGTCGGTCGAAGAGAGCCCAAACCAAAGTAGGATGGAGACAGGCTTGGCGCAGTCCGCCTCGGCGCCTGTCGTTGCCGCTGCCGACGCGTCGGTCGTGCCGTCTGCAACCGCCACGCTGCATGTGCCGCTGTCACTCGCGCCCATCGCGACGGGGGTGGGCAGCACGGCGTCGACTGCGTCGTTCGCGTCGACCAACTCATCGCCACCGGCATCGCCAACGGGAGGCATTTCGGACAAGCGCCGCTATTCGAGCAACAGCTCGTCCAACAAGCTTGGGCATCGCAAGGTTGTCGACGGCGAGGTTGTCTACAAGAAGACCCCGTCGTCAGACCTCATGCAAGGCATCCAGCTCGGCATTCGGCACTCGGTCGGCAGCATCACGCCCAAGCAGTCGCGGGATCTCCTGATGATTGATTTTGAAGAGCACGAGATTGTCGACTTTCCGAGCGAGGGCGGCACTTACACGCCCGCGCACTCTAGCAACTCTTTTCGCTTCAAGTCGTACGCCCCTCGCGCTTTCCGGCACTTCCGTGAAGCCTTTGGGATTAAGGCTGAAGACTTTATGCTCTCCTTGTGTAATGAGCCGCTGCGCGAGCTCTCCAACCCGGGTGCCAGCGGTTCCCTCTTTTACATGTCGCACAACGATCACTTTATTATCAAAACTGTCCAGCGGCGGGAAGCCCTGTTCTTGCGGCAGCTGCTTCCGGGTTATTACATGGTGAGTTTTTTTTTTCGAGTGTGTGGTTTTTGACGTGTTTCTGAGTTTTGTTTCTCGCTCGCTTGTGCTTTTCAACTTTTGTTTCGTGTGTATGTGATGCTTGATTGATCCCTTTGTGCTCTTTTTGTTTTCTTTCTTTTCTCGGTCCACAGAATCTGACGCAAAACAAAAAGACTTTGCTGCCTAAATTTTTCGGCCTGTATTGCTACAAGAGCGCGCTTGGTTTTAATATCCGCTTTGTTGTCATGAACAATTTGCTTCCGTCCATTTTCCGATACCACGAGCGTTATGATCTGAAGGTACCGCGACTCGCTCGAGAGCACTGTTGGTTGGCTGTTGGTTGGCTGTTTTTTTCATTGCTTCGCTTTCGCCCGCTGGAAACCCGCGCCTGACAATTTTTCGTGTCTTTGTCGTCTTCGCAGGGCTCAACACACGCGCGCATGGCGTCCCAGAAGGAATGCATGAAGAGCGACCCTACTTTCAAGGATTTGGACTTTATGAACAAGCATCCAGAAGGCATTTACCTGCCTCCAAGTACTTACGAGGCTTTGATGCGTGCAATGCAACGCGATTGTTTGGTGAGTTGCACTCGGACTCGAGTTTGTCGACCACATCGGGATTCGGGACTCACTTTTTACGTGTGTCTGTGTGTATCTGTGTGTGTGTGCGCGCGCCGTTGTGGGGCTTGATAGGTGCTGCGAAGTTTTAAAATCATGGACTACAGTCTGCTTGTGGGCTTGCACAAACTGGATGAGACCGAGTTGCAGCGAAACAGCATGGACTCTCAAACCAGCATGCCCGACGTCACGCCGCCTCCAACGCACGCCAACTCGTTCGACTTGATGTCTTCGCCCGACAAGCCGCAATCCTTCTTCTCGTCACCGCGCGCTAGCGCCTCTGTCAGCAAGGAAGAGAAGAACGAGTCCCTCCGGCGTGCTGTCCTCTACAAGAAGTTGTCTGAAATTGCAGCTGTGACCGGCACTCCATTAAACGTGCTCAACAAAAAGTTTCAGAAGCAGGTCAGCTATGTTGCTGACATTTCTGAAACGCTGGATCTCGATCCAGAACTAGAGACGTACGTTCCGATCCGTGTTGTACTGGTTGGTTGGTTGGTTGTTGTTGTTGTTTTATTGTAGCTGCAGTTTCTCTCACTTTTTGGCCTTTTGGATTTGATTCCCTTGTGTCAGGTATGCGGGTGGTATGCTCGCCTACACGGACAAGAAGGAGCGGTGTATCATCTTCCTGGGTATTATTGATATTTTGCAGCAATACCAGCTCAAAAAACGCCTCGAACATTCATTCAAGGCGTTGCTGTATGATGGGGTAAGTGAGGGGGTGGCGGTGGTGGTGGTGGTGGTGGTGGTGTTTGTGTGCATAGCGGCGAGGATGAGGTTTCTCATTCTGTGATTCATTCATTCCTTGAACAACAACGCAGGAGGCCGTGTCGGTGACCAATCCCAGCTTTTATGCCGCTCGATTCCAAGATTTCTTTGCCAAACGCGTTTTCAAGGTCATGGGCATGGAAATGCTGAAAGAGCTCATGCCTGCAATTGCCGTCTCGATCGAAGATCCGGCAAAGCGCCACAGCACGGCCTCGGACGAAGGCACCCTTGCTGTCGTCCCCGGTGCTGGCGTCGGGGGCAGCTCCAGCGCCCGTTCCGCGTCTCCTGCTCGCGGCAAGGGCATGGCTCGGCAATCGTCGCAGCAGCATGACGAGCCGACCACGCCCAGGCCATCAGCTCGTAGCTCCGAGTCTTCGCGCATTCGCTCGGGCTCGGTAACCAGCTCCTCGCTTCTCGTCCAAATAACCCCCAAAGAATCCTCGGCCGGCACTACCAAGGACGCGCCCTCCAAGAAGGACGACAAGCCCGAACCAAACGGCTCGCCATCATCGACAACCTCCGGCGTCCCGCTCGCTGCCCCGGCGTCCAACGATTCGATTAAAATGGCTGCGGCCCATTCCGAGCAGCAAGCCGAGGAAGCCGGCTCGGCGAGCAACAACCAAACTTCGATCGTGACCCCGCCCACGCCGGTCGCTGGCAACGCTGCTCCTTTGCCTGAGACCACGTCGGCCCCCGAGGCACCGACCAGCGGCGACACAGGCGACGCTGAGAACACGGCAGTGTAAAAATTCCTGCTCGTGTCATTTCTCGTTGTTTTTGATCTTTGATAATCCTTTGTTTTCATCATTCATCACTTGTCAATGCGTGTGGGTTCTGTGTGTGTGTGTCTGTGTGATTGTTTATGCGAGAGTGTCCGTGTCTGCGTGTTTGTGTTTGTGTGTGTGTGTGTGTGTGTGTGCCTGAGTGTGTCAATTTACATCAATGTTCCATTCGGCTGGTTTTCGTGCCATATTGTCGAATTGGCGGTGGATTTGCGAGCAGTATTCTTTTGAACGGGATTTCCTCGGGGTGTTTTGGTGGACCAAGGTGGCGAACTTTTTGTGTTTATGAAAAAAGAAATGGGGTTGACGAGCGAGGCACAAGAACCAAACAAACCCTCTCGCGCGCAGCCGACATGAATGGGATGAACTTGATCAATGGTCAACAACGTGGTTTGCAGTGCCATTCAGTACAGTATTCCTTTTGTTGCTTCTTGTTTATGCCATTGGAGGGAGGTACTTCGTGACTTTCTCGTGTTTTTGTTTTTGTTTGTCTTTGTTGTTGACATCGGGCCTTATTGGCTATTTTTTTCCGCCTTCCGAGCTCGTGCCCCACCCCCCCCAGCAGGACACAAAATCAATGTAACTACTATATTAAAGTTGACAATAACACGATCATGCACCGAAGAACGCAGATGCTCACGACGAAGCAGCGCGAATGGCCTCGTCGACCTCGGATTTTAGCTTGGCCACCGCCTCGTCCACCAGCGGATCGACCTTGAGGACAAGCTCGTTCACTTTGGCGGGGTCCTTTTGTGCGCCTTCTTGGGCAAAGATTTGCAGCTTGCCAAACAGGTACCGTAACCGTGCAACGCCCAGCGTGGCACTGCTGCTCTTCAAGAAATGGGCAACCTGGGAGAACTGCTGCAGCTCGCCCTTTTGACTGGCAGGGTGACAGTTCAAGCAAACAAAGTGGAAGCAAAATACAAGAAAAAGGACAAAAGGTGAGTCACAAAAGCTCCAAACATTTCAACGTTCGGGCGTGTTACACGATAAGAAATCAACAACAAATAAAAAAAACGCACACAAAAATATGCACCACAAACAAAAAAGCAAACAGTCAAAAGAACGTACTGCAAGTCGAAGAGCTCGACCTTCTTGGACTCGAGTTGCTCAATGTAGTCGTTGACAATGGACTCGAGGAAGGAAGGGTCATCGTCGCATTCCTTGACGGCGTTGAACGACTCGTAGTCAATAATCGGAGAGGTGGTCTCGTCGAGCTGTGCCATGCTGGTGAAAGTGGCTACGGTTGTCTGCGCTTGCAAGCCGAGGCAGTCGTTGAACTCGAAGGAGACGTTGTCTGCTTGGCGAAGCGACATTGATTGCAGCATGATGGCCAAAGTTGTTTTTGGGCGACAGAACGAGAATGAGAACAAGAATGAAAAATGAAAAGTGAGCCTGCCGCATTTCCACATCCGGCTGCATTAAATGCAGCTCGGGGAGTATTCGAATGGTGTTCGGTGGGTTTTGTGTTGTCGGTATGATGTACGCAAAGTGAGCGAAGTGGTGTTTTTGCTGGATGTTTCGTTCTTCCTCACGCGATATTTTCTGCCACAGCTTCAAAAACGCTCAACATCGGGGGAAATGGACGGGTTCGGCAATTCATCGCCAAACCCAGTAGGAGGTTCGCTCGCGCGCGATATTGCCCTTCCACTCAATGACTCGATATCCAATAATCCCCCTTTGTGTTTTCAGGTGGATGAATACTCTCCTAGCACAGCACAGCACACAGCACAGCACAGGAAATAATCCCCTGTTGTGTTCCCCGCCTCCTGTCAAACCCAAATGCATTTCAGCTCAACCATGGTCCTCCCAAAACACCCGTAATCTCGGTGGGCTCCCCACAAAGTCACGACAATGAAGGCTGACAACCACCCGACCATCCTGCTCCTCGTGCAATGGCAGCGACAAACTACAGCAACAAACAATACAAAGCGAATGAAACGTTGTTTTTGGATATTTGTTTGTTTTGTTTGGGATGTTTTTTTTTCGTTTTTTTTTTTTTTTTTTTTTTTTTCTTTGGTCAGTGTTTGTGAGCGTTCGTTCGTGTCTTTTGAGGGGGTGGCGGTGGCGATTCCCAAGCGAGGGGGGATGCCACGAGTCTAGCGAATAATGGGAAACAGAGTACTCCATCGCTCTGCTGCTGCGTCTGCGTTGCGCCACTGGAACGCTGTTGCACACAGTCGCTCAAAATTCACCTCTCTCTCTCTCTCTCTCTCATTCCGAATCTCATTCGCTCTCCTTCTGCCAATCTAACCCCAACTCGCTTCCCTTCCCTTCGCTCAAACACTTTGTCTCCCACTGAGTGATCTTGCGCGACACGCTCTGACTGTCTCTCTCTCTGTTCTGTCTCGCTGCTGTTGTGATTCGCCACATTCCGAGATCTCCCCGCCCCTCTCTCTCCCTCACTCCCTGTCTCTCGGTCTCACTCTGTGCCGCGGTTCCCGCTTGCATGTTGTCCTCATCCTCTGCTCCAACAACGGCATCAGTCATCGTCATCGACGCCACTCGCTGGGACGACGAGACTCGTTCTCTCTCTCTGTTCCACTCGTCCGACCCATGTCACTGCTTTCCCCACCCCTCCCTGCTCGTCCGCTCGTCAATCACACTTCATCATCCACCATGGGCAGAACGCGGCATCTCCAGCAGGCGCCATCCCCTCTTCAAGCTCAAGCCACAACGCTCCAGATCAAGGTCGCCGTTCGTGCCACCTTCAAGCTCGAGCACCAACAATAGTACGCACCAAAGCAGAGATTCAATGACTGGCGCAGGTACATCATGGCCTTTTTGGCAACGAACAAATAAAAAGTTCAAAACAAGGGACCCTACTATGGCTTCTGAGGAGGACATGCTGTTGTCGTCGTTTTTTGTTTTTTTGTTTGTTTTTCTCATTCCCACGTAGAAATGCCCACCAAACCTCGAAGCAAGGCGACTTGACTGTTCGAGAACAGTATAAAGCCAAACTCGGCATCTCAGCGGGTTCGACGCTCAGTCGTCAATCTTTGTTCAATTCTTCCATTCTCGGTCAATCAATGGCCGCCATTGCAGGTACATCCACTCCGACCACCGCCCAGTCACGCGCCGAGATCAACCTCGTGCGATTGCTGCACCGATGCGAGGCCATGGCCAGCGGTGACCGCGAGCAGCTTCGGACGCAGGGCTCCCAGCTCTACCGCTTTGAAGAGGTTTGCGAACAGAGACACCGACTGCATTGGAGTGCCTCCCCCCCCCCCTATCTCATTTCATCTCACTCGTGGTTTCTTTTGGATAGTATGTGCGCGAACTCTGGAAGATGCTCGAGGAGCTCAGTGGACAGCAAGTCGAGTCGTCATCGCTTGCCAGCGTGTCATCCAAAAAGACCACCCCAAGCGCAGTCGCCGCTGGGAAAAGCGCACGGAGCTTGTTGCTCAATAACAGCGAGTAAGTTGTGGGTAGAGAGAAAGGGGGAGGGGAAGGGAAAGCTGTGGTTGGACTTGGTTTTGGCGCCATGAACAAGTTTCAATCCACAACCCAGCACCTGCTCACTGAACGTCATTGGATTTTGTAGTAACGTATTTGCTGGATATGCAAGACGCATTGACCAACTGCAAGCTCTCACACAGCCCGATAACGCTGATCGGATTGCATTGGCACCAGCGGTAAGCCGTTGCAATTGCCAATCTCAGCACCCATTTGTGCTGCGACAAATCTCTGACTACGTCGTGGGTTGGCATTCGCACTTTTTGTAGCCGTCCAACTACCCCACCGTGCGTACAGATGGCGGATCCAGCCTACTAGCAACCCCGACGACCTCCGGTAGGCAAACGCGTGCTTCATGACTGGACTATTCTTCTCTGACTTGCTTTCGTTTCACGTGTACAGAGATTTCAAGTGCTACGGCTCCAGCATTACTTGGGTTTGTTCGTAAAAGGTGCCATATTTCTCGTTGCTGCTTTTGTCTGCTTGCACGAGTGCAGTCGGTCGTGTGTGAAGCACACCTCGCCGCTATTGCTTGCTCACCCTCTATTCCCACTACAGCCCTGGAGCAATACAACCACCTACAGACAATAACGCATCCAAGGTGGATGCTGTCGATGTGCTGCTGCAGCACCACCGGCAAGTGCAAGACCAGCTCACCGACGAAATGCTGGTGATGGCCGCCTCGCTCAAGCAACAAGCCCGCGCTGCACTCGGCATTGTGCAAAAGGATAATCTCGCATTGGACGCCACTGAGGCCATAGCAAATCGTAGCTTGAGTAAACTCAAGGTCGAGAATGCTCGGCTTTCCGAGCAAATCAAACGCACCAAATGGGGTTCGTGTTGGATCTGGCTAGCGTTGATTGGTATTATTGTCGTGTTCACGTGGATGGTTATATTTATCAAGATTGTGCCCAAGCCCAAGTCTTCTGCGCCCGTGGATGATGGCTTTTAATCCCTAATACAGTACAAATACAAATACAGCTTTTGTATGTTTATTACTTTTACTCGAGCGTCACGCCGATGAATGGCGTCATCTCTACCATCTGACGATCATGAAACATCGAAACGATCTGAATCCATGATGTCTGAGCATGCACATGAATTCTGATCCAACTCAGTCCAAATTGAATTTCATCGTCCGCTCAGTCCTGATTCACCCTCCAAGCGAACCTCTCTCCACCGAATTCCCCCATGAACTTTTTCGCCGATGAAGCGCTCAGTCTCGACAGACTCCGTGCTGCTCTGATGCGCATGGAGGACACCATCATCTTTGGCAAGTCGAAAGCGTGTCACGACCGAATTTGACCGTCGAATTTGACCCCTGAATTTGACTCGGCTGACTTATTTTTGGGGAGCGTTCGCTGACTTGATCATCTTGGGAATGACTTGTGATGTACATCCATGACTGTTGCTTGGACGTGTGGGAACTTGAATTGGGTCAGGCTTGATTGAACGCGCCCAGTTCAAGCACAACCCGAACGTCTACCGCTCGGGCGCCTTCTCGTTCCGCCGTCCGCAAGCGCAGCAATCGGGTCTATCAAGTGTATCACCGTCGTCGTCGTCGTCATCGGTCAAGCAGCAGGCACAGACTCGGACCGAGCACTCCACCACCTCGCTCGCCACAGCGACTGTGGTGGCAACGACGTCATCGCCAGCCGTGCCTTCGTTCCTGGATTACTTCCTCCATGAAACGGAGAAACTGCATGGTAACAATGAAATACAAGAAGATGCTTGAAATTTTGGCTTGATGATGGTTGACTTACTGGGAAATGGCATTGTTGTTGTTGGCTGTGTGATCGGTTTTAGCAAGCGTCCGTCGCTACACCAGGTAAGGAATGGACACGCAACTACATCTCGCAGAGTAGTATTCGATTGTGTTGAGGCTGCTGAGGTTGTTGACGTTGTTGATTTGTGCGTTGTATGGCTTTGGACAGCCCCGATGAAAATCCGTTCTTCGACAACCTGCCGGAGCCCGTGCTTGAAGCGCTGGACTTTCCATCCGTGCTGAAGCCAAACAAGATTAACGTGAATGCGCAGATCAAGGAGGTTGGTAACATGTTGCGAGACCAGGTTTGATAAAACGCAAACCATGCCAACCAGATCCAACCAACTTTGTCCCATTTTGTCCCACTTTTTCTGAGCAGATGTACATTGAACAGCTTGTGCCAGCCCTGTGCCAGTCGGGAGATGACACAAACTACGGATCCTCGGCAACATTGGACGTCCAATGCCTCCAAGCCGTGTCCCGCCGCATCCACTATGGCAAGTTTATCGCCGAAGCCAAGTTCTCCGACCCAAAGCACACCGACGAGTATACCCGGCTGATTCGCGAGGGAAACGCCGATGGCCTCATGGCGCTGCTCACCAACAAGGAAGTCGAGCGAAAATTGCTCACTCGCTTGCACAACAAGGCCAAAATGTACGGTCAGGACGTCGACAACCTCGCATCCGACTCGTCGCACAGCAAAATCAACCCCGCGCTGGTTGTCGAGCTGTACGAAAAGTGGATTATTCCGCTCACCAAAAAGGTCGAGGTGCAGTATCTCCTGCAGCGTTTGGACGAGGACGAGCCTGCAGACCTTGAGGATGAGGAGGCCGACGAATCCTTGGCTCTCGAGGCCGAAGACCAGGTGGTTGCTCCAACGGCGGTCGTTCCCGAGATTAGCGTCGTTGCGGCAGCCAAGCCGTCAGCGCTTGGCCGTGTGCGAGCCGCCGATCAACTGCGCTCCAAACAACGTGGCAGCGAAACGCGCTTCTACTTTCTGGAAACGCCCGTCAGCGACGTGACCACAACAACTGGCAACCGGCCCCGCGCTACATCCGATCTGCAGTAGTGTGCCATTGAGTTTGAGGATTTGAATTATTTTTTTTTTCGTTGTGGTGTTGTTGGTGGTGGTGTTGTTGTTGGTGGTGGTGTGTTGTTTGCCATTGTCCTTCGCTTCGGCTTGTGTCACGCTTTGCTCAAGATTACAGCCAATTTTTTGCTAAAAGTACAAATTCTGGCAAAGTACAAAATTCCGGCGAGAAGGACCAAGCCACGACATTGGCTACACTACAATTTCTACAGACCTGTCCGCCTTGTCCTGCTCACGAGCCTTTTCGAGATGCTTGAACAAAAAGTTGACGTTGTGACCCGGCGCCTTGTTCCGACGCGCCGCCTCTTCTTTGGAGGCAAAGGTCGACTGCATCAGGTCGCGCTTGGCTTGCTGCAGCTTCAGGACGCTTTCTTCGACAGTGTCGCGCACAAAAATCGACCGAACAACAACGGGGCGCATCTGTCCGAGCCGGTAAACACGATCGACTGCTTGGTCTTCGGCACTCGGGCACCACCATGGATCGAGCACCACCACCTACAGAGCGTGAGCAAGTAAGTGAGAGTGAGAGAGAAAGAAACGGGAGGGACAGAAAGTTCCAGCGGATTCGGCATCCAAAAAAAAAAAAAAAAAAAAAAAAGCGCGAAAAAAAAAAGCCATCTGCGAGGTTTTGAAATCTTCGAGGCGTACCTGGCTGCCAGCGGTCAGGTTCAAACCGAGGGAACCACACTTGAGCGAAATCAAAAAGACAGTGACTGCAGGATCAGAGTCAAACGCCTGCAAAGCCTTCTCGCGCTGCCTGCGACCCATCCGGCCGTCAAGACGAGTGAATTGGAACTTGTTGATGGCGAGAGGTTGCTAGTACAAAAGCAAAACATCAAACAACAGTGGTCAATGAAGAAGATGGCCAGCCAAAAAAAGAAAGGTGGAACGAGTTGTCAATCGGCCTCATCAACGCATACCTCAAGCAGATCCAGCATTGATGTCCATTGAGAGAACACGACCGTCTTGATTGTGGAGTCGGTGTTTCTCGTCTCTTCCAGGATTTGCAAGAGTCGTACCATCTTGCAGCTCAGTGGAGTTGGATAGGTCTGCGCAAAGCAGATGAAGCCACAAAAGGGTCAAACATGGAAGCCAAACACAAACAATCAACAAAACCACTCGTTGTTCAAAACATCAGCCATTCTACACCTCTACCTGTCGCAAAAACGAGACGTGCCGAGAGCCTGGCTCGTCACCAGAGGTGGAAGACACGGCTGGATAAGCCGTGGCAGGGGCAACATCTTCGTCCTCGTCGTCCGAGATTTGCTGATACCGCTTGCGCGAGGAGCGAACGTTGATGACAGGCTCGGCATCATCACCAACATCCGCGGTTGGCTCGTCGATCGAAGTGTCAGGTTGCAAGGTTTCCTGGGCCTGAAACGTCGGTGTAAGTGCAGTGGGAATAGGAGTGCTTGAAAGCGACCCTGCAGCGGAGGAAGCTACGGATACTGCGGCCGAGGACGGCGCCGAGTAGAAGGGAACAGCGTCACTCGACCTTGCATTGGATAGGGTTGAGCGCGCGGCCGGGGTGGATGGCTCGGAGAAAGACGACGACGTAGCAGACGACAATCGCGAGGAAGCCAAAATGACCACCTCCTCGTCGTCATCGTCCTGGTCAACTGGCGCGGCACGATGCTCCTTGACGTCCGCTTCAGTGATTTTGCTTTCGCAAAAATGGCACCGCGCACGTTTCTGCGTTGTCGATAAAGAAGGAGGACAACAGAGTCAGGCTACAACTGCAAAAGGGGAAGAAGGAAGAATTAGCGGGTCATGTCATGCAAACAAAAAAGACATACCACTGCCAAGTCGGTGCACTTGTTGCAAAACAGGTGGCCGCAAGAAGTGAGGTAGGCCGATACCACGGGCTCGTCGCACTGCATGCATTCCACGAGGTTGCCGGAATCAATGAATGCATCAAGTCGCGCGGCAGTTGATTCGCCTTTGTTGTCCCAGTTCATGACCGAGTCGACCAGCGAAGGGTGGTCACAAAACTGTCGCAGGCGCAACAGCAGTTCCAGGATGCTCATGTAGTGTTTTCCCTGCAAAGTCGTTTGTGGGAGGCGGCGATTGTTTAGCATACACGCACATTGACCAGACCACTACAACCGCAATACCCAAAAACAAAACCCAAAAACAAAACAAAGCATTACCACATCGGCCATCAAACGCTGCAACTCTTTGAATGTTTGCTCGCTAAGCTCGCGGTACTTGGCGCGATCTTCCGGCGAAAAATCGACTTCGTCCGAGAAGACCTTCCTGTCTGGAAGCTCGATGATGGGTTTGCCGTTGACTTTCAAATCTTTGGTGCGCCTCAGGCAAATGTTGCTAATCAGTCCCTGCAACGCGGTGGAAATCGGTCCAACAGTCAGCAGTGCAACACCTGCGATCAGACAAAACTTTTGAATCAACAAAAAAAGGGAGGGGGGGGATACGCACCTGAAGAGCTTCTTGGTTGGATTGGCTTCGTGGGGCACGCTTTCCAAACATGCTTTGCCAGATGTGGGATTGGGAAAAGTGCGGAATGCGCATGAAATGAACCAACGCGAACAGATCATTCAACTGACAGGTACAACAAGTAGAAAGCGATATGTGAGTCAATGTTCGGCAAAAGGGGTGCAAGTCACAATGGCAAACGTACAGAATTTTGAATAGGGGTACCAGTCAAGCACCAGCGCCGCGCGCCTGGAAGCTGGCAGCAGCCGATGGCCATTTTCGTTTTGATTGTCCGGATGGTGTGTGCCTCATCCAAGATCACACTGTGGAGACGCAACAACAACAACAACAACAACAGAAGGAATGGAAGATATGGCAAGTCAGTCACAGAATCTCCAGCCCAAGAAATAAAGAGAAAACCCATCCAACTCACCGCCACCATTGAACCGTGTGCAAAAAAGACTCGGTGGACGGGTTCCTGATGTGCAAATCCCATTCGTTTCCAACCAGTGCGTACGTGGTCACAACCACGTCGGCATTCCGGAAAGCTGCGTGCTGCTTGGCACGATCAGGGCCGTGGTAAATGCGCACCGTCAGCTTCCCGGGCGCGTGTTTCTGCCACAAGAAACAGATAGCATCGCAAGTAGAAGCAGCACCATCGCAAAACGAGTGAGTGACACACCAAAAACAACAACTGCCAAAACGAATAACAACAAGTATCGGGGTCACGCACCGCAATCTGGCTTTCCCAGTTTCCAACAACGGAGAGAGGACAGACAATCAGTGTCGGCGAAGAGCGTGGTCGTGCGGCATCATCACTCAGCATCAGGGCAAGCGACTGCACTGTTTTGCCCAAACCCATATCGTCGGCAAGCAGACCGCCCCGAAATGGCGCTGCATCGTCCTTGCCTTCGCCGTCAGAGTTGAACAGAGACGGTGCATCTTTTTTCAGCTTGTCTGGGTTTTCTTGGCCCATCATCCAGTGAAGACCTTGCAGTTGGTAGCGCAAAAGGGTCGTTTTCAAGCCCGCCGGGGGTTCCGCCTCCGGCATTGTGTCGAAATTGTGGTCTTTGAGCATGATGGCGTCCATGATTTTAGGCAAGTCCGCTGGCGCAATTTCGACCGCGCGGAAGGCAGGCATGAGCGGCGCGTACTCGAACAGCCCCGCTGGTGCCGGCTGGCCGTCGCTCTGAGTCATGTTCGCGCGATGCCGGAAGAGGGGATTCTCCAAGGGCGTGCCCAACAAGGCACGGTGCCGATTGATTTCGCCCGGAAGCTGCCCGCCAGCATTGGAGCGTGGCCGAGCTTGCCACTGAGGCTGCGCACCTCCTCGATGCAGCAGGTTTGGATTGGGGAGGTGATGCGGATATGGGTAGCCTCCGCCTCTGGGGCCATAAGGCCCGACAGGAGCAACCATGGAGGTTGTGAAGGCTCTGTTTTGAACCACGGATTGAATCAAGTGGTAGCGTTCCGTGCCAGTTTTTGTGTTGGCGTTGGAGCGCGTCTTGATTGCATTCAGCTCGAGATCGGAGAGCTCCCGGACTTTGGCCGCGAAAGCCGCCTTGTTGCGGCTCAACTCATCGAGCAGGTTGTAGATGGAGGCCTGGTCTGCGACATCGGCTTTGGAAAGCCTTTGCTTGGCTTTTTCCTCGCAGTCATTGATGACAGAAACGCTCCATCGGACCAGTTCGTTGATGAGTGCTTGCCGACGCGGTCCATGCTGCGGTGGTGCTGCTTGATGCATGTATCCTGGCGGTATTGGTGGCAACGGCGGTGGCAAGGGCGGTGGCGGCACGCCTTGGTACAGGTGTGGATTTTGGTAGTAGTGTTGTGCCTGGCGCTGATGCTGCTGTTGCTGCTGCATCTGCTGGTAGTTCCAGTGACCCGCGCCAGGTGGATAGTACGGAGCACTGAGCCACGCAGGAGCCTGCTGCTGCTGCTGCTGCGGTTGGGCAGGGAGTGGCAGCAGCCCTTCCTGTGGTGCCGCTGCTCCTGACGGTGCTCCTGCTTTGTCGCCGAGCCGCACGTCATCGTCCACCTCGTCGTCAATCAGAATGGCGCGCGGTCGACTTGACTTGACTGTGACTTCGCCGTCCTCGCTGCTCGGGTCTTCATCCACGACAGTGACTGTGTCGGCCGAGCGACCGCTACTGCTGCTCGTCGTGTCTCCGCCTTGGACTGGCAGCGCCACAGGACTGTCGTTGTCATCCATGCCAAATCGCTTTGCGTGCGGTTGCCCACCATTGTTCAATGTCGTCGTAGAAGCATCAGCATCAGCGTGAACGGAAGGCGGCAATGCCTGTTGAGCACCGCTGTTCGACGCTTGTACGGCGCCTTCGTCCGGTCCTCCTGCGATGTGGATTGGCTCGTCGTCCGTGTCCATGTCTGCTGCTGTGCGCTTGGTCGTTGACGCCATGCTCTGTGTGTGTGTGTGATGGAAGAGGACGTCAGAGCTTCTTCATCTTCTCGCTCACTCTCCTTCTCTCACTCTCTCTCTCACTCGCTCTCACTCTCGCTGGCGTCGTTGCTTGCAATGTGCTCGATCGCTCGCTTTCTCTCCTAAGACTGAACTGAATACTTACAGCAGCATTGTCAGGCAGGGACGGCAGAGTCGTCTCCATTGTGAATCGGTTTTGCTTTCCTTTCCGTTGTGTTGCTCGATCACAGACAACAGAGAGAGAGACACACACACACACGCACGCACACAACACACACTGAAAACGAGACAAGAAAAGAACAAAGAATCCAACAACAAAGGAAGCGAATGAGGGGAGGAGAGGAAAAAAGAACAAAAAGAGACAAAGAAGAGTGAACTTGCCTTCTCGACTTCCCCTTGCTCAAGTGAGCTCATATTGGATTTTATTCTCCAATACGAGCCATCGCAGTGTGACTCGTTATTCCGATGCTGGGGTGGAGGAGGGGAAGGGGTTGGAGTTGGAGTTGGAAAACGTTGGCCAGTTCCTTCCTTTTTTCTTTGTTTCTTGTGGTTCTGTTCGGTCACCCTGATTTGCATTCAACAAAGCACGACAAACAAAGGAAAGTAACTCATCAACCATACTGAAACCAAATGAACAACCCGGAAACCCGATCGACGAAGAAGGACGGAGCTCAGTTGAGCCCTTCGTCCTACAATTTTTGCGCAGTTGGTCGACAGGATCCCAGATCCCCAGCTCTCTCTCACACCATCCAGCCATCCAGCCATCCAGCCATCCAGCCATCCAACCATCAGGCTTCTTATTCCAACCATCTTCCAAAAATCACTCTCTCAGTCTTATTATTTGTTTATTTTTTGATCACATCCACAGCCATGTTTGCTGCTCTTCGCTCGTCTGCCGTCCAAGTCGCTGCTCGCGCTGCTGTGAGTACTGGTTTTTGCTTTTGCTTTTTCTCTTTTTGAAGTTTCCCCCTACAATGTAAAAGCTCGCACATTTGGCAGCAGTGGCAAAAGTGCGTGCGTGCTTGATGCGAGATGCGACTGTGTGTGCGTTTCACCCCATTGGTGTTTGATTGCGCTCAGTGCATTTCAAACCCAACCAAACAAACGAAAGCCAAACAAAATAAAGCGACGCAACTCACACAACGAAAGCAACATGACACGACGATCGCACGTAGTCTGACGATGAGGATGCAGATGCAGATGCAAAGAGTGTGAGAACGAAAAAAAGCGAGGCAACATGAAAAATCCACGCATCTGCTTTTTTTTTTTTTTTTTTTTTTTGATGTGACTGCGCAAAAACGCATCTTTGCACACTTTCGCTTTCTCTGTTTGATTCCGTTGCTTCCGTCTGTCGTCCTCCCTCTGAGTGCGTTTGCTTTGGAGATTGCTTAGGAGGGGAAAGTGTCGGCAGTTTTCGGCAGCGTGGCCGATGGCGGGGAAAAAAAAAAAAGTGGGAAAAAAAAAAAACGAGCCGTGACTGTGCAAGCTCAACGCATTCCCATTGGCTTTTTTATTCGCCTTCGTTGATCGCTGCCCTCTGCTCCTGCTGCGTCGCGGCTTAGCACATCGGACGAGCGGCTTCAAGACGCACCGAATGGTGTGTCTACGCACTCGCTCGCTTGCGTGGCAGCCACGCGCTGGCCTCGCAAACACTCTCATCTCCAAAAAAAAAAAAAAAAAACGGTTTTTTACGCATTATTTTTTTTTCTTTTTGTTTCGGTTCACTGCGTGTTTCTTCTTCCTCGGTGCGGCGTTCGTCGTTCTCGCTGCTTCCCAGCGCTGGATTGATCGATGCTTCCTCTCTGTGTGTGTTTGCGTGCTTCTCTGCTTTCCAAACTTGTCAGGATTTTGTTTTTCGACCTTCTTTTGATTTTTTTATGATTTTTTTTCAAACCTGTTTTTTTTTTTTTTTTTTTTTTTCCCTTCGTGGGTTTGACCAAATCCGGCGATTGGATCGCTGTGCGTGGTCGCTGTGTTTTGAGGCAAAACAAGGGAGGGACATTCTCGTGCCATCTCATGCACGAAGGCGAAGGATTGAGGGGGGGATGATTCGAGCGAGCGAGCGCGAGAGATGCGATGGATTGAGAAAACAAAGGTCAATCCAGCATCGTGCTCAGCTCAGTGTGAGGCTTTGTTTTTTACGTCGATAATGACTTGTATTCTTGCCCTTCACCGCCAAGAAAGAAAAAAAAAATCAAACCAATGTGCTTGAATTGAAAACACTTTGAACAAAACATCACCGGTTTCTTTTTTTCCTTTTTTTTTTTTTCTTTCTTTTGTCACTCACCATCCTCATTCGTCGACATATCCCACAGACCCGCCAGTCCCACCAGCCAACGCGCGCATATGTCACCAAGTCGCTCATGTACACTGAGGCAAAGGAGTCGGAGCCCAACTTTTTGCAGTGCTCGCAAATGTTCTTTGACCGCGCCGCTCAGATCCACACTGAGATCAAGCCCGGCCAGCTGCACAGCATGAAGACGGTCGACGCCGTGCTCCGTGTCTCCTTCCCGATGGAGACGGCCACCGGCGACTACGAGGTCATCCACGCCTACCGTGCCCACCACTCGCGCCACCGCTCCCCGGTCAAGGGTGGCATCCGCTACTCGCCCGAGGTCGATCTGCAGGAGGTTGAGGCGCTCGCCGCGCTCATGACCTACAAGTGCGCCGTCGTCGATGTGCCGTTCGGCGGTGCCAAGGGTGGCATTTGCATCGACCCCAAGAAGTACACGGTCGACCAGCTCGAGCGCATCACCCGTCGCTTCACCATGGAGCTCTGCCAGAAGAACTTTATTGGCCCCGGCATTGACGTCCCCGCCCCCGACATGGGCACTGGCGGTCGCGAGATGACCTGGATCAAGGACACGTACCAGCAGTTCAACTCGAGCGACGTTGACGCTCTTGCTTGCGTTACTGGCAAGCCCCTCACCCAGGGTGGTGTCCGTGGCCGCAACGAGGCCACCGGTCTCGGTGTCTACTATGGCATTCGCGAGTTCCTCACCTACGAGGAGGTCCAGAAGAAGACTGGCCTCACCGAGGGCATCAAGGGCAAGCGCTTTGTCATCCAGGGTGTTGGTAACGGCGTGCTACGACTCGGATCGCTTCCTCACCGCGTACGGCGGCTTCATTGTGGCCATTGGCGAGTACAACGGCGCCATCCACAACCCCAACGGCATTGACGACGAGGACGCCATGACCTACTTCAAGGCCAACAAGTCCTTCCAGAACTACTCCAAGGACACCTTCATCCCCGAAGGTGTTGAGGTTCTCGAGATTGAGTGCGACATTCTCATCCCCGCCGCCTCCGAGCGCCAAATCCACAAGGGCAACGCCCCCAACATTCGTGCCAAGATTGTCGGCGAGGCTGCCAACGGCCCGCTCACCCCCAACGGCCATGACATTCTCTCGGCCAAGGGCACCATCATCATTCCCGACATGCTCCTCAACGCCGGTGGTGTCACCGTGTCCTACTTTGAGTGGCTCAAGAACCTCTCGCACGTCCGCTTTGGCCGTCTCAACAAGAAGTGGGAGGAGCACAGCAAGAGCAAGCTCGTCGAGATTATCGAGGAGACCTCCAACCGCAAGCTCTCTGCTGGCGAGCGTCGCCTCATCATCCACGGAGCTAACGAGGCCGACCTCGTCTACTCTGGTCTTGAGGACACCATGATCAACGCCTGCATGGAGACCCGCGTTACTGCCCTCAAGAAGGTGAGAAAACGGCCCCAAAAACGAAAACTGGAGGAGGGGAGTTTTGAGTTTGACTGACTTTTTTTTTTTTTTTCTTGTTTGTTTGTTCGTTTGTTCCTTCTTTGTTCACTTCTTCTTGAACGGCTACCCCCTCCCTCTGTAGGACTGCGACTACCGTACTGCTGCCTTCTACAATGCCATCCGCAAGATTGCCAGCGTGCTCGAGGAGTCTGGCCAGCTCTTCTCCAAGTAAATGCACTGTTCAAGGTCCTGTTTTTTGGAGGGCTTGTGGAGATTTCACCCTTCGTAATGTTCGCTTGGCGTTGTTATTATTGCCAAGCACAAAAGATACAACATTTTGTACAACCAACAAGACTTTTTTGTCAAACAAAAAAAAAAAAAAAAAAAAAAAAAAACAACGTTTCTGAAACACTCCAGCCTCCACACGTCTAACTACTTGTGTCGACCGCAGTGTCCACAGCCGGGTGCACATTACTAACGATAGGACTTGAGGCATCAGCAGAAGCACCATTGTCGCTGGCCATATCTACTGGAACAGGATGCCCAGTGCCGCGGATTGTTTCAAACGCATGTGGAAATCGAAGATTGTCCTCCAGCTGAGCCCAAGGGTTTTCCAAAAAGCTCGGCTTGTAGTATGCACGAATGTCCAATCTAGCATCGGCAGAATGGCCGCCACGATGCCCGCCGCGACCGCCCTGCCAGCATCAACAGTGAGTGTCTGAAACGCGAAAACCCTTTGGTTTGCGAATGTGCCTTACCCGACCGCCGCTGCCGCGGTGAAAACCGTGATGTTGATGTTGTTGTTGATGTTGATGCTGTGGCATAAATCCACCGTCAAAGCCACCGCGATGCGGCCCAGAGTGCGCTGGGTAATGGTTGTTGTTGCCACCCCCTCGGTGAAATCCCCCTCCTCGCTGATATCCTCCTCGTTGACCTCCTCCGCGATGACCACCGCCACCACCGCCATGGCCATGATGACCACCGTGGCCACCGCGGTGGTATGGTTGGTGGTGGAATGGAGATTGCGGATTGCCGTGGTTTGGATGTTGCGGGACAGGATGACTTCGGTGCCCGCCTCGAGGCGTGCTGCCAAACGCCATTGGCAAATCCCCTTCACTCATGTTGACGAAAGAGAGGACTGCACAAACATATTCTCCCTTGTTTAGATATTTGATGAGAAATGGAATGAGAATGTACAGGTAGGGGAAGGGAAAAAAAAAACAGGTGGAAATTGAAAACACAACAAAATACAAAAACACGACAAACACAAAGCACACAAAGCATAACACACTGATGTTTACAACAACAAACTGTCACAATAGAAAAACCAGCAACCAAACACAACGGAGCAAAGAATAAATCCCACACAACGCGGAACGATCGAGAGGAAACAGGAGAAAAACTTGTTTCGAAATGTTCATGAGGGCGAGAACAAAAAGAGACAAAAGAAGAGCAAAAGACATAAAGGAGGTTTTGGGAGACGGTGGGGGGAGGAAAGGGTGATCGACACACTTCTGAGAAAGAATAAAGGAGAAAACTTGCGTGTCAAACGCAAAGAATGCTCCAGAAAACCACAGCCCAAAGCAGCAATCGAGAACAGAACAGCGCGATTGACTGTCGGGTGTGCTGACCGAGACAGAGGGCCATCTGGTTCTGACAGAGTAGAAGGAGGAGAGAAAAGAATGGCGTGCGAAAAAACAAGGCCACAATAAAATCACCATAATTAACGAACTCGCGAGGCCTCGTGGTACTCGCCAGCGCTGTTGACAATCAAGTCTTCCAATCGGTACTGCAGGGACTCGAAAGTAGGGCGGTCGTCGGGGTTTGCCTTCCAGCAGTCATACATGATCTGGTACAGAGTGGGCGGGCAGCCTTGCGGGTTGGGCATGCGGTAGCCCTTCTCGAGCTGAGCAAGCACGTCGGCGTTGGTCATGCCAGGGTAGGGAATGCGGCCGTAGGTGACAAGTTCCGTCAACAGAATGCTGTCAAGATGGGAAAAAAGAGGCCCAGACAAGCAAGAGAAGGGGGCGGGAGAAAAAAAAAAGGTCAGACAATCATTCGCAAAATAGTGAAAACACACAGAAACAATAAAACTAGCGTCGCGTTACCCGAAAGACCAAACGTCCGACTTGATCGAGAAGCGGCTGTACAGAGCAGCCTCAGGCGCAGTCCACTTGATGGGGAACTTGGTGCCTTCTTGAGGAGTGTAGTTGTCTTCCGAAATGACGCGAGCGAGACCGAAATCGGCCACCTGTGTTTGCGAGAAAAAGGTATGCATGTACATGTGTGTGAGAGACCAGAAGCAACCGGCAACCGATGGAAACAAGAACGCGACAGACGACAGACGACAGACGACAGACGACAGACGACAGAGAAACCCCTGTTCAGAAAAAAAAAAGCAGAACAAAAACTCACCTTGCACATGTTGTTCTGGCCGACAAGAATGTTGCGCGCGGCAAGATCGCGATGAATGAAGGCTTGAGATTCGAGATAGGCCATGCCTTGAGCGACTTGGGAAGACATGTCGATGAGCTGGGGAATCTTAAGATTGGGGCCCTTCTCGCGGAGGTAGTCGAGCAAACTGCCGTTCGTCATGAGCTCGGTGATGATAAAGATGGGCTCCTTGTCCGTGCAGACAGCGTACAACTGCACAAGCTTGGGGTGGCGCAGCTTCTTCATGACGGCGGCCTCCTTGAGGAAATCGGCCGGGGACATGGAGCCGGGCTTGAGCGTCTTGACGGCGACCTGGGTGGTGTTGTTCCAGATGCCCTGCCACACCTCGCCGAACTGACCGGCACCAAGCTGTTTTCGGAGCTGGATCTGGGTGCGCGGAATTTCCCACTCGTCCTTGAGGTTGAAGGCAAGATCGGGTGTCTCGGGCTTGTCGGCGTGGCTGCACGGGGCAACGAGCGCGCAGCAGAGACCGTCGGCATCTCGAGAGTAGTGAGCAACGAGGTCGTTGAGAGTGGCAAAGGTGGTGCGGAGGGAAATAAAGTAGCCGCCTTCGTCCAGTGTTCGAATGCGGTAGTGCTTGACGGACTGGCCGTCGCGCACCGAGAGGGAAAAGTCGCCGGGCTTGGACTCGGAATCGCGCAGCAGGTACGAGCCGTTCTTGCCGAGCTCGAGCAGAATCTTCTCTGCCTCGCCGCGACGAATCTTGCCGTGGTACCATTCCTCGCTTTGCAGTGACTCGATCGGAGCCACATAATTGGATGGAATGTAGCCGAGACGGCCAGTGGCGAGCGACTGGGCTTGCCACCAGTCGCCGTCGTTGTTGTTGACAATCTTGAGCTTGTCGCCCTTCTTGAAGCTGAGATCCTGCGGAGTGCGGGCCTCGTAGTCCCAAATCGCGCAAAAGACGTTGCTAGCTTCCTGCGAGCGCGGGCGTGCGGGCGCCGGTGCAGGTGCAGGCGCTGCAACACGACCGCCGGGGCCGCCAGGTCGCTGGCCGGGCAACGTGCTGTTGGGGCGATATTGCTGCTGCTGCTGCTGCTGTTGCGGAGGGCCGCCGCGGTTCATTCCGTTTGGTGTGGAGGGCTGTCGTGTTTGTGGTCCCAGGTGAATCGGGGACTGCTGGGCCATGATCTGGCCTGGCAACATGGGTTGCTGTGCCTGTGGCTGACCAAACCCTTGCGAGCCAGTGGTCTGCATGTTGTAGCTCATCTTGTTGGATGCCGCGTCCGAATCGGACTTGCTCATACAGCCGCCCATGATTGATTCCGGTGTTTTGCTTGTTGCTTTGGAGCGCAGGGGGGAGGGGTTGGAAGAAGGGGGGGAGTTTACACAGAGCAGAATGGAGAGTCAAACAAGAATCTGGTCGAAACGGTTCTTGAGGTGCCACAAAGCGAGTGTATCGTTCGATTTGGGGTGGTGGGGTGCTGCTCGGGAAGGCTGTGGTTTGGATGACAAGAACACAGAAGGAAGTAGAAGCAAGCTCAATGCGTGAGTTTTCCAGCGCGGATCATGTGTGCAACACATCAAAAAAAAAAAACCACCAACGAAAACAATGTAATGCAAAAATTAAAAAGTGAAAAACATTGAAAAGGAAAACGAGCAGATGTGCACTGCACGCACGATCAGAGACGCCGCATCCGAATTGAAAGGCTGCTGCTGCTGTGCTCATGCAGAGTGAGCCCCCCGACGTAGAGCCGGATCGGAATGGAGGTGGGGAGGTGGTGAAATGTAAGAAAAGTATCAGAACTCGTGAAAGATCAGCAACCAAATCCAGCTCACGAGTAGCAATGAAAAGGAAGGGGAGAAAAGCATCAAACGTCACTGCTCGCGGGAGCCCTGCCAAAGAAGACAATCATAGGAAGAGCGAAATGCAAAGCAATGCGGTTCGAAGGGGAAGCCAGCGGGTTTGCGATAGATTGGCCTTGTCCTTATCTGGCAGAGTCACGAACGATGAGGGGGACTGTCGAAGAACTGCTGCTTCTCCAGCCTCCAGCAAGGAATGTGACATCCAAGCCAGGCAGACTGCCAGACACCGACCATTTGCTCTCAATCATAAGAGCAAGGAGTCATTCACCTCCAAAAAAAAAAAAAAAAAAAAAAAACAGAGCACACTCGTCCGCCACCACCACCACCCGCCCTCTGAGGTTGACAATCAATGCCATGCAATACTCGGCGCGCACAGCAACAGCGCGATTGTCACGAGAAGAGCCTGTGGTGGCGCGATCGGGGGCGGACCAACAGCAAAGCAAAAAGCCACATACAAAAATAAAATAAAAAAAAAGCCAAACGCCAAAAAAAAAAAAAAAAAAAAAAAAAAAAAAGCCAACCTCAAAGAATCGCGCTCCTCAAAACACAGAGCAGCCGTGCGTGGATTCACGCTCGACCTGCCGCAATCGAATCGCAGGGCGATGAATGAAAGCGGTGGGTGCGTGTGATGCGGGTGTCGACTGTGTGCCCCAGTGGACGCGGAAAAATCCGAGCAACGGGAACCTCAAAAAAGAAGGCAAAAAAAAAAACCTCAAAAAAGAAAAATCCGAAAATACAAGTCCAATGCAACTCCAATAGAAAAAAAATAATAAAAAATTGTAAAAAAAAAAAAAAAAAAAAAGACACCAAAAAAACCACAACACAACAACAAAAAAAGAAGGCAAAAAAGACAGAAAACCCCTTGTTCCGCTCACGTTGATGGGTTGCTACGAAACGCGAAGGGCGGCGCACACAAGCGCACAAAGGGAAGGAGCAAGTCGCTGCCGGAACCACAGCGTGGACAAGAAAATGCGCCCCAACGAGCAGACCAGTCAACCGAGGGGGAAACAAAAAAAAAAAAAAAAAAAAAAAAGAGCAACGTCGTGCCAGTTATTCTTTTTTTTCCTTTTTTCTTTTGGTTTTTCATTGTCTTTTCCATCATCAGTCCGATGTTGGGCCTCGTTGAGCCGCCTCCACAGTCGCTGCTGCAGAAACAGAGCACCTTCATGAGGAGCGCGACCACAGATCGGCCAAGCCATCGGACGGAGCAGCAACGCGACAATTTGCTCTCTTTTTTTTTTTTTTCTTTTTTTTTATTTTTTTTTTTTTCGTCTTTCCAGTGTCGAGACGCTGCCGCTCTCTTTTTGCTGATTCACGTGAATGGGGTTTGGCTGCAGGTGTCGCGAGTGGCACAGCGCGCGGTGGTGGTGTGCCGTTTCAGTCCCATCAGACAGCTGCGCCGTTGCCACAGTGGCGAGCGAGAAGCGGAGGGACATAAAAGGGGCAGGCGGGCTCCTTGTTTTGGTGGTTTTTTTTTTTTTTTTTGGTTTTTGTTTTGTTGTTCAAAAATAAAATTACCTAGAAAAAGAGATTGTAAAAAAAAAAAAGGTCGACTGCTCAGAATCCAAAACAAGCAGCGCTTGTCATCTGATCACCAAAGCCAGCAACTCGGTCGAGGTGGCTGTGCACAGATTTTGTAAGAACCAGCATCATGGAATATCAAGCATTCAAAAACGAAGGGGAAGGAAAAAAATTACTGTAAGAGAAAGGGCAAAAAGGCGAGTGGGAGTGATCACTGGACTAGAGTGGAGCGGGGGAGGGGGGCAGAGAGACAGATCGACGCTGTTCTCGTTTGCAGTAGGAGATTGAGTTGAAATCAACAACAGGAAGGGAAGGGGTGCGTGGATCGACGGCGGAAAGCCCGACAACGTATTCAAGATGCACGTCAAAAAACAAAAGCAAAAAGAATCTTCGACCCCCGTCTGAGTCCAAGGCCAGAAGAAGCAGCAGTCAATGACATGTACTAGCAGGCGCTGAAAGTGGCAGCCTTGGATTCCGTCGTTGTATTGCTTGACAAAACCAGAAAGCAAAGACACCAAAAAAAAATTTGCAACTTGCTCCGGTTGTTTTGCGCAAGCAACCAAAAAAAAAAACGACAAACCCCCTGAGCGCCTGAGAACAGTTACTTGTTGACGACGGCGGTGGCCTCAATCTCGACAGTGGCGTTGCGGGGAAGGCAGGCGACCTGGACGGCGGCGCGGGCGGGACGGGTGGTGCCAAACATTTCGGCGTAGACCTCGTTCATGGCGGCAAAGTCGTTCATGTCCTTGAGGTAGACGTTGCACTTGACGACGTTAGCGAGGCTCGAGTTGGAAGCCTCGAGGATGGCCTTGAGGTTCTGGAGGACAAGGCGCTGAACATGGATTGCAATGAGTATCAAACAAGTTTCGTCCTGTTGACGCTCTCAGTCTCACCCGAATCAGAGTTCAACGAAATTCACAAAACAAGGGCGCTGCACATACAGTCTTGTCGCCAACAGAGCCCTCAGTGACAAGCTGGCCAGTCTTGGGGTCCGAATGCAGCTGACCCGAGACGAACACGAGTCCGTTCGCGACGACGGCTTGGGCTGTCCATCCATCCATCCATCCATCCATCCAGACGGGCACGCACACACACACGACAACAAGCAAATACAAGTCAGTACCAAGCAAGCACAGACACGCATGACGAGCCCAGTCGAAAGGGGCTTCGAGCAAGAGCGATCGGATCATTCACGGCTTGTCTTCTGCGCTCGTCACGGTTTCTATCCCTCCGCCCGTCCCTCCCTCCCTCTCCCCACGTCCCCCACAGTCTCGCTCGCAGTGCGTTCTCAACAGCAAGACATGCCTTGAGCACAACAAAAGCGCGGGGCAAATCCCACGAAACGCTGAGCCGCTCCAATTCCAGCATCTCAAAACCGTGACTTTTTCCCTTTGAATCTCCTTCACTTCCGGCTCTGGCTCAATGCAGCCAGACACACGGACGTAGAGATAGAGAGAGAGCGACAAGACAAGAAACGCAAAGACACTGACAGTAAGGGCCGATGGCGGCAGGGGCGTTCTCAGTGTTAATGTAGACCGGTGCGCTCATTCTGATGCTGCTGTTGCTGCTGCTTTGTGTGGATGAAGACGACTGGAGTGCTGAATCTGGAAAAATCTCAGAGAGACAGAGAGACAGAGAGTATCGTAGAACAGTGGTATCAATGCAAGTTAGTCACAGAACAGAGCAATAGATCGACACGGTTGGAAGCAGTTGAAATTTGGCTCAAAGTACGTGTGGTGCTTGTGCTCAGTGCGCGATGATGCGGTGGGACGACGACAGCGCACGGCGTTTGAGTCCAGACGCAAGGTCGTCGTGCTTGTGGTGCAACAGCAGCCACAGCAGTAGCAGCAGCAGCAGCAGCAGTAGAAGAAGAAGAAAAGGAGGAGAGCAGGGAACGCGTCGATGCTGCAACAATGCGAAACATTTGGAATACGCTGAGAACCGCTGAGAACTAGAGTGAGACACGTCAATCCAACTTGAGCTGATTTTGAGTGCACTCTTTGAAGAAATACAAATCGCTCGATTGAAAATTTTTTAGGGATGTGCTGTAGCGTCGATCGAAGCTGGGGATAGGACGGCCTCTGGACTGTTGATGCTCGATCAGAGATGTGTGTTGGTGTGTTTCAAAATCACAAAAGTGATCCATCCTCAGTCCCGCATTTTTATATTCGCTTGCTGTTGTTGTTGTTGTTGTTGGCTTTGATTGTGTGTCTTGAACGCTCAGAATCCAACCCGCAGAGCAACCTGGAAATGACGACTGGACCCGGCCGCACCGAGCTCGAGGCTGCAGTGGACGTGCTCAACACGCTCTTGACGACGCTACTGCCACAGAGTCCGACGACGATGACGACGACGACAGGAACACCAGCAATGCCTGCTTCCATGGGCGATGTGGCTGCAGCTGCTGAAGCGCTGCCGCCGCGTCCACGCGTGTCGCCGCCAGCTGAAGATGCGTGCCAAAGTGCCGTCCAGACCGCGCTCGCCGGACTCGATGGCGTGCGGTGCGCATTGGCCGCTGCAGTCGCGGTCGCTGCGGTCGGTGCTGCGGTCGGTGGTGAGCCTGCAGCGGCACCGTCGTCGGAGAACGTTCTCGATGACAGGTCGACAATCAGCCAGCTCAGCCTACAGCAAACACGCGCCGCTGCGCTGGCCATCCAGCTCGTGCTGTGTTGGGGTGTGCTGCCATACGTTGATCCGGGGGTGGCCGGGACTGGATCGCTGCGAGTCTCTCCACGCGCAGCCTTCGACATCCCGACTCTGGCGGCGCTGGTCGACAACCCTGCTGACACTGCTGCATTGTCGAAGCGCATTTCAAGACTCGATGAGACAGTTTCTGGCATTGTCGCTCTGCTGGGTGAACCTGCACTGCGACGGATGATTATCAACCGGTACATGGTCGACGTCCTTTGCGCGTTGTGTCAACTGGCGCATTGGGAGAGCACCCTGCCCTCCAGCACCATGACCCTTGCGTCAACAAGCCAGCGACCACACGTGCCGAGCGCTGGCGCTTCCTCTCGGCTAATCCCCCCTCATCGGGCGCGCCTGCACCAAATGTTAGAAGCGTCTCCCCCGTCCACAGTGATTGAGGCGCTCACTGTCATTCTGAGCGGAGGGCATGCCACTCCCGCCTGGCTGACAGAGATGTGCTCGCGCTATCTTTCCCTGTCCGTGATGCGACCGGACGGAGTACGATCCCTGCTGCTCTACCTGCTCGAGGAGAAAACCCCGACGAGCTCGAAAGCTCCCGCTCAATCTGTTTCCAAAGAGCTGCTCGATGATGATGACGACGGCGACGACGACGCTGATGAGGACGATGATGATGACGCGAATGTCGGCGATTCAGCTATCGGTGGAGACTTTGCCGCGTGCGATCGCGCTGCGCGCATTGTTACGGCTGTACCTGCGCAAGCCAAGTCGCCCGAGGCCTATCTCTCGCACGTCGGGCCCCAGTTGGTCGCCTTGCTACACATCTCAAACACACAGCATGCTGTTGGCGGAGCGCTGCTTCGCACGGTTGGGCTGACAGTGTCGCGCATGCTGACGGCCTACCCGAATCTGGTGAAGCAACGCGTGCTCGACCCGGTCTGGCGTCCTTTGTACGTGTACTATGAGAATGATAGAGGGGATGGCCCTGAACCGACGACAGACGTCCTTGGGGACGTTCAGGATTCAGAACAAGACTTGCACAGTGAACTGCTCGAACTGGCTCCTGAATCCAAGCCGCGCGCTCTTTCCGGGCCGTCATCAACCCATACTCCTCTGATTCAGGTGATTGGTTCTTCTGCTTCATTATTAGCCGATCCCAACGAATCTGAGGATGACGAAACGGATGCCGAAGAGGCTGCAGCGGATCAGCCTGTTGGTATTATCGCCCCTCCTCCTCCTCCTCCGACCCGACCACCACAGCAACCAAAGCTGCAACCACATCAGCCAACGCTCCAGCCATCCCAAGACGTGCTTGTTGGAATGAGCGATATCATTCGATGCGTGGAAGACACGCACAAACTCTTTGTTGTGATTGATCCCCATCCTGCGCTGATGGTGTCTGTCGCTGCCATGGTTGAACCCCTCTTCCAGCTCTATCGCGTTGCTCAGACAGTGGGAGCCAAGGTGGCATCGGCTTGTCAGGAAATTCTCGTCACCTATTTGAAACACGCCGAGCCCGCCGCTGCCGTTGCGGACTTGCGTCGATTGGTGCTCGGCAGCAGTCAGGCCAGTTCGTTCTCGGCCTTGATACCCGCAGTCTTGAGCGCTCCGTCGAATTTGACGTCCGGTGACGATGAAGATGCAGATGACGATCGTATCGCGCAAGAGCAACGCGATCAAGAAGTCAACTTTGCAGACGAGATTTCCACATTTGTTGGACAAGGCGGACGGCACTGCGAGTTTGCTCTGACCCCGAACGGGCAACAGATTGTTCTCTGTCGAATTCCCTCGCAACAACGCGCTTCAGCGTCATCGCAGTCCGCCGTCGACAACCTGCCAACCTTGCTCGCGTTGCTGTCCACCTTTAAGCACCATCAGCTCACGGGAGACTTTTTCATGTCTCTGCTCGATGACTATGCTCAGCTGGAGGCAGCGCGAAAGAGTTTTGAAAAGCTCGTTCGCTCAACTGAACTGGACAGCAAGGACAAGCCGCTTGTGACCGAAGTTGGGCCTGCTTCCTCGTCGTCCCCATCTGTGACTGCGATTGCGACAAGCCAACAAGTGCCAAGCAGTCGCTCTGGCCAACCGGTGGCGGTCGAGCTTTTAGACCCGGAGGAGGATGAGGAGGACTCTGAGGGCAGCCGTCCGGACCAGGCCGCAGCCGCCAAGGCTTTGGCCAACAACGCCCGCCGCGCGGAATCCGACCTCGCTCGAATGGAGCAACAGTTGGATCTGGCTTCAAAACACGCACAGCGTCTATTGCAGGTGATTTTGACCGTCGCCGAAGGTCTTGGGGCGGAACTGCTCAAAAGCACCTCCCATCTCGTCGCCTTTGCGCGCATCATGCTTCAAAACGACGATGTCGAAACTGTCGTCATGTGTCTCTCGCTGTTGGGAGCAGTTCTTGCTGGTGCGGTGGAACTTTCTGTACGAGACGCAAGCCTGTTGGCGTCCCTCGGTCCCGTCCTCGATGAGACTGGGCGTCGCTTTGCAGACGATGAGACTATCGTCGAGCTCATTGCCGATTTGCGGGTAAATTTACACACGCGACACGGCTCTGAAGCTCAGGAGGGAGCTTCTTCCTCCGAAGCCGCAGCCGACGCCGCAGCGAAAAGGACGGCTGAAAGCGAGGCAGCCTCCGCAGCCTCGTTTGAGCTGGTGCTCGAACAATTGCGAGATCCACTGCTCCCAGTCCGCGCCCACGCGTTGATTGAACTCCGAAATAAGATTCTTGCGCGAGACTCAACAACCGTCAGCCGCATCAAGATGGTCCTGGCCGTGTTCCAGTCACAACTTGTTCACCCGGATACGTACATGTATCTGTCTGCAATTCACGGTTTGGTCGCAGTGGGCGATGTCTTTCCTTCGCGCGCCATCCCCATCTTACTCAAAGAGTACGCAGCCACAGGCGACGATTTTGGGAAAGAGACGACTGCCCCTCCAACCGCTCCTTCAAGTGCGAATGCCACAAGCACCAATGTCAAGAAGCACACTCAAACCCTGCAGCCGCCGCTCCCGGCCGAGCTCCGTCGCACCCGAGTTGGCGAGGCGCTGTTGTTTGTCTGCGAGCGGTTGGGTGAGGTTCTGCCCAAGTACGGTCTGCGGATGATTGACGTCTTCATGCGCGGTATTCGAGACAGCTCTGCCATGATGAGGGCCAGCAGCCTGTCCAATCTTGCTACAGCCTGTCAAATCATGCGATTTGCACTGCATCCCATCATTAACGAGATTTTGGCATGCATCGAGTCTGTGCTCCAAACCGAGTCCGAGGCTGAAGTGCGTCGCGGCGCCGCACACGTGCTGACGCGTCTGCTGCGTGGTCTTGGGATTGACGTGCTCGAGCTCATCCCCGATCGCCTCAAGAGCATTTACCGCTTGCTCCGGGCGACGCAGCGTTCGGATCCCGACCCAGCCACCCGCCAACACGCCACCTACGCCCTGCGCGAAATCAGCTCGGTCATGCGTCGGCTCCTCGCTCCTCTCATGCACGGACCCGATGGTACGGCCAATCTCCGTGTGCGTGACGACGGGTTGCCGAAAACCGTGCACGATTTGCTGGACGAGGAAGATGACAAGGAAGCAGCGAGCGAGTTTACTGCTCGAACGGGACTTGCATCCATGTTGCTGTTGCGTCCAGTGTGAATGGAGGGTTTGTCCTAAGAGGAGGGTTTGTCCTCAGAGGAGGGAGGGTAACTTGTGTATTTTTATGTGCCTGCATGTACTCTAAACATCAATAATTATTCCACACATGTCATTCATCTCTTCACTCTTAGTTTGATGTCTTAAGTTTAATATGTCTTCCAGTCAGCATCCCGTCGCTGCATGTCTCGCGTACCTCGAGGCAAATGGCCTGCAGTCCACTGTGACAGGTGACTGGAACCCCTTCCCCCGTTTGCTCTGTCGCCTCCTTCTTCCTTCCGGTTGCACGCTCGCTCACCGTGATCCGCCTGTGTTTGTGTGTTTTGGCATCTTGGCTGGCTAGAGCGGCTGGGTGAATGCTGGCTGCTGCTCGTCGCGCGCACACTCAGCATGTCCGTCATTGCAATTTGCATCTTCCTCAAGCTGCCTCAGGCGCAAACCATCCTCCGCGCAAGGAGTGCTGAAGGCATCAACGTTCCATCGCTGCTGCTGGAAATCCTCGGGTAAAGCGGGGGAAGCGATGCTTTGTGTTTCAGCGGCGGAATTCTTGCTTGGAGTGCGAAGAGATCACGACCGCCTTGCTGATGGCCGATCGTCATCGTAGTAGTGTAGTAGTGGTGA
This sequence comes from Capsaspora owczarzaki ATCC 30864, assembly GCF_000151315.2. Lineage (NCBI taxonomy): Eukaryota > Filasterea > Ministeriida > Capsasporidae > Capsaspora > Capsaspora owczarzaki. Next base: position 577,354 of record NW_011887294.1, on the reverse strand, counting down.
AGATAACAATGCGAGTGTGGATCAAAGAAAAATGGCGTTGGATCGCGAGAATTGTTCATCCGTGAGGAGAATCAATCAGAATTTTCAAGTTGCTCACCCATTCTCGCTATTGCAGATACTCGTCCGTCATTACGTTCGGTTGGAGAAAGGAACTATCAATCACAGTATACGGCGAACTGATCCTACTGCTCTTGCAGGACTATCTGGTGCTCGCGTTAATCCTGCACTACACGAAACGATTCACCCCCAACGTGTACGCAAGCATCGTGCTCTACTTTGCCGTGTTCTTTGCGTTCTTACTGGGCTATGGTCCAGTCGTTGTGGTACAAGTATTACAGGTAATGCATGGTTGGTCGGTTGCGCTTTGTCATCAGTGTGTCCAACTCACTCATTTTTGTTTTTGTGTTTTTTCAATTATTTCGATTTCGACCTTTCCATGTCTATCGTGTCCCTGACTTTGACTGGGGATGCAGTCTTCAGCTATTTTGATTAGCGCTGCGAGCAAGCTTCTTCAGATCTCTGCCAACATCAAGGTAAACACGAAAGCGCATGCTGTAGACAAACTCATCCGTTATCTCACTTTCCGGCGACTGCTACAGAACCAAGGCACAGGCAGGCTCAGCTTGGCAACGTTGGCTCTAAACACGTATGCATCCTACGGTATGTCTTTGCTTGCGCGCTGCATCTGACTTGTTGGGACTGGCAAGATTTCTGTTTGCTTATCAACACCACTTCTCTCATTGTGACAGCTCGCCTCACTTCGATCCTGATTGAAGTCGATAGCATTGCATGTACGTCTTGCGATAGTTTGCTCGTGCTTCAATTGCCTTTTGATACGGCATGGTTGTACTCACAATTCTCGTCGTTCCGCCGACACCACACTTGCAGATGCTATCAGCGGCATCATCAGCTCGACACTCAACACCGTTCTAACTTTGCAAGTCATTTACTACGCAAAAGCCACCATCCAACGGCCGTCCACGACAGAAACGGCCAAGACCAAGTGATTTGCAATGCACTTGTATTTCTTGATGGTGTTATCGTGATTTGCAATGCACTTTAATTTCTTGTATCATGTTTAATGCTTTGGGTTATACCGCTCACGATCGGCTTGCTTTCCTCTTCCTGCAATCCTGAATGAAAGAAGAAGTCCAATTGTTTCCAATGGTGATTGCTTTAGAGTTCGTAACACAGTCCAACTCCTGTGCTCCTCTCTAGGCAAACAACCAAACAAACAACAAGCAAACAACCAAACACAACGGGGGGAAGGGTAGGAGCAAACGCCACCTGGAAAACCTTAAAAGTTTGGCTCGTGTTCCTTGCTGCGGTAGTACCTCTCATGACAGTCGCGAGAAGCAGTCTCAAACGACCCGCAAATGTCGGGATTGCTCCAGTTGTGATCCCTCAGCCAAACCAACGGGAGAAACACAAGCTTTTCCCAAAGGTCCTTGGTCCAGTCGCTGAACAAGCGAGCCCAGTCACTGCCTGTAAACATTTCGCCGGCGACATCTACAAACAAGACAGACTTCTGCTCGACGATCTTGCGCAGCTCGGCAAGCAGGCTGGCGTCCGGCATGCCATAGCCAAACCGATTGCGGCGCAGCTTGACTGCCTTGCATGACGGGAGAATTTGGACTACTTGGGCAAGATACTGCATGTCTGAGTTCCGCAACTCGTTGCCCGAAAGGTCCAGCGTGCTGATCTCGCGGACCGAGGCGTCGTTTGCGAGGAGTGTTTCGACATGCTGCTTGAGTTCTGAAGCTGCGATAGCACCCGGCAAAGCCAAGGCGGACGACGAAACGAAGCCGTTGGACAGGTCCAGTATGTGACCGTTAACAACGCCGCGGCCAGGCATCGCTTGGCGTGCCTGCTCTTCAAAGGAGATGGCGGTCTTGCTTGGGTAGACAAGGTCGAGCAGCAGCGCGCACGCAGCATGGCGCATTTCGTGTGTCACGGTCGGGTAAGCGGGCGGCAGCTCGAAAATATGTTGAACATGGTTGTTCGCGGAACTTGTACCACGCCTTCGACGGGCCAGTTGCCTGGAGGCGAATTCGCCTCCATCTTGAGAACGGTTGCGATGATTGGATTGAAGGTCGAAAGCTCGTACAGCGTCGACATGGAGGAAAGGAGTGATTTCTCAGCTTCCAATCTTGTTCAATTTTGCAGTTGTTGCTTTTGATTGTTTTGTATTTCGCGGCTCTCCCCCCCCCTCCTTCCGCCCCGGTCCCCGCTGTCCCCTCCCGCTCAACTCTTTCTATTGTTTTATTTATTTCCATCTTCTCTGAGCCTTCGCGTTTTTCGTGTTTCATTCTTCATTTTATTAATTTGTGTTGTTTTTTTTTTTTGTTTTTTTTTTTTTTTTTGTTTGAATTGTCGTCTTCGTTGATGGATCCTCAGGCCGACATTGGTCTCGGTTCGGGTGAGGCTCTCTCTCTCTCTCTCTCTCTCTCTCTCTCTCTCTCTCTCTCTCTCTCTCTCTCTCTCTCTCTCTCTCTCTCTCTCGCGCTTTTACTCTCTCGTTCTGTTGCTTTCTCTCTCGCTCTCGCTCTCTCTCCAGCATGTCGGCTGAGGCGGAACGCGCTTGGTTGTGAAAAACGCCTCATGTTGCACGAGCGCTTCGTTCTCTTTTGGTCGACTGGATCCTCGTGTTTTGCTTGCTCTGTCGCATCGCGCGTGTGGATCGCAGCGAATCTCCCCTCAACTCTGTCCTCCTCGTCCATCGCACCAGTCGCCAGCGCAACACACAGCCACTCAAACACCATCGAAGCGTTCGAAAGAATAAAATAAAAAGGAATAAATAAAAAAAACTCGTTTTTTTTTTTTTTTTAATTTCGATGGAAAAACACTTTGCTAATGTTTCGCGCGCTGGAGCATGTGTGACCGCGCCATCAGCCGAGCGGCGCGAGACGGTCGGAGGGGACAGTATTACGACTTGGACGAGGCGGAGTGCAGCGTGCTGGACACTTGCCAAACCCAGTGCGCGTGACGAACGAATCTAACATCAAACACTCACGTTCTTTTTTTTTTCTTGTTTTTTTTTTTTCCTTTTTTTTTTCTTTCTTCCTTCGCTTCAGTGATCAACTCTGCTGCCCTCGGCTCGGCTCACCCCGCGCTTGTTGCCGCGCACGCTGTGGTGGCTCAGCACCACCCCTCGGCTGCGTCTGGCAGCGGTGGCGGCGAGCACGTCAAGCTGTTTGTCGGCCAAGTGCCGCGCACGATGGAAGAGAAGGATCTTCGCCCGGTTTTCGAGGAGTTTGGCCCCGTTGTCGAGCTCACCATCCTCAAGGATCGCTTCAACGGCCTCCACAAGGGTAAGTCCACGCTTTCCCCCTCCCCCAACCAACCGCGCTGCCCTCACCTCCACACAACACAATCCCTGTTGACGCAACAACTTTGTCCCTTTTGTTTTTTCTTTTTTTTTCTTCCGATTGAGCCGCTCTTTGATTCCGTGTTTTTGCGTTTCTTTTCTCCTGTTCTCCTTTGCTGCAGCTGTGGATCGGGCTGCGGATGAGCGCTTCCCTTCTCTTTCCATCACCAACACCATCATCTGGTTGTCCGCAACCGTCCCGCGCCATGTCGAATTTTCCTTTGTTCCTTTTTTTTTTTTCTTTTTTTTCTTTTTCTTTTTTTTTTTTTTTCCTTTTTCCTTTGAAAACGATGATGCAAGTGGCTGCTTCGACTTCCGTTCGTTTGCTCGTGCATGATGGTTGTCTTTCGATACGTGCCATCCACTTCTTCTGCCTGCAGTGGTGCTCGCGTGTCATCGCACTCCTGGCCTCGTGCTTGTGATTTGCTCCCACTTTTTTTTTTTTTTACTTTTTTTTTTTTTTTTTACTTTTCCGTTCTGCTCTCGATCCCATGGCGCAAGTTCTGCCTGATTTTTTTGCTCTTCTCTTGGAAACGACCTTCTTCCAGCTCGTTCTTTGTTTGCCTTTACGCCGGCTTGCGTGGTCGTCGACTCGCAGCATCGTTCACAATTCTGCCATTGGAGATTCGTGATTTGATGATTATTTTTCGTTTTCTTTCTTTTTCATTGTTGGAGGTGGTGATCATTCATTTTTTGCTTTTCTTTTATGTTTTTCCCTTCCTTCGCTTCCCTCGCTGGCTTGCGCAAAGTGCGCGAGATTGTGAACGCATCGCCCCATTGATGCTTTCAATTTGGAGCGGTTGTTAAGAGAAGAAATCATGGACGAGGTGACATTTGTTGACATCTTGGAAGAACCGGGGTTTTGATGACATTGGGCAAGTGGCGTTGATATGGGTGTCAAGGTTGTTGATGAGCACTCCGTTTCAACATGCTGGTTTAACATGCTGGGCGAAAGCAAAACAAAAAAAAACAAAAAACAAAAACAAAAAAAAAAAGGGCGCGGCAGCAAAACTCCACCTCCACTCAGTCTGCATTCCGACAATGGCTCTGAATCGGAAAGTGGCATAAACCACTCTGCGCAGCACACGCTCATCCCCTTGTGCCGAAAGGCGAACATGTCCCGAGCAAACCCATTTTTGGCTTCCCACAATTATTCTTACTCTTGATTTCTGCTCACTCCTCGACGTGTGTCTGTGTCTGACCTTCGCAGGCTGTGCTTTCCTGACCTACGCGTCTCGCGAGAGCGCTCAGCTTGCCATGGCTGCCCTGCACGGCGTCCGCGTTCTCCAGGGCGTAAGCGGTTGTTGTTCTCCGGAGGTTGCATTGCATGAAGGTGTGCTCGAAACTCACTCTTTGTCTTGTCATTCTGCAGATGGCTCACCCGCTTCAGGTCAAGCCTGCCGATCGCGAGGAGAAGGCTGGTAAGTTGTTTTGATTTTTGCTTCTTTTTTTTGGTTTTTTTTTCCCCCCCCCCCTCAACGGCCGTGTGTTTCTCCCCCCCCCCACGGTATTGTCCTCTCGTTTCGCTCGTCGCAGAGGCCCGCAAGCTCTTCCTCGGCATGATCTCCCGCACCGCTTCGGAAGACGAGCTGCGCAAGGTGTTTGAAATGTACGGCGACATTGAGGACATTGCCGTCCTCCGCCAACCCGACGGCACCAGCAAGGGCTGCGCCTTCATCAAGTACCGCTGGCGCGAGCAGGCTGTCGCTGCCATCTCTGCGCTCCACGGCCGCATTAGCATGGACGGCTGCCCTGCCCCTCTGATTGTCAAGTTCGCCGACACTGATCGCGAGCGCATGCAAAAGAAGGCCCAGAAGCACCTGATGCACAGCGGCCACCACCACATGGGCCCGTACGGCGCGATGGGCGGCATGGCTGGCATGAACGGCTTTGCTGGCGCTGCTGGCAACCCCGGCTTTGGCGGTCACCACCACCACCATCCCCACCACCCCCACCACTTTGGCGACCCGAGCAGCGCGGCTACTGGCTACAACAACTTCTTCTCCCAGCACCCTTCGCAGCCCGAGCTCGCCCAGTACAGCATGGCCCAGTACGCCAACGCCTTCCCCGGCGCGTACGGCCAGAACGTCTTCCCCGGCGGCCCCAACGGCCCTGCTGCCCCCAACGGCGGCCTCGTTGGCGCCGGTGGCCTTGCTGGCCTCGGTGCTGGTGCCGGTGTCGGCAACGCTGGCGCCGCTGGCCTCGCTGGCCTCCCTTCGTCCGGCCTCTCCAAGTCGAGCGCCGGTCCCGAGGGCGCCAACCTGTTCATCTACCACCTCCCCAACGAGTTTGGTGACGTTGAGCTTGCCAACGCCTTCATGACCTACGGCACCGTCATCTCCGCCAAGGTCTATGTTGACAAGGCGACCAACCAGAGCAAGTGCTTTGGCTTTGTGTCCTTTGACAACCCCGCTGCCGCCCAGGCCGCCATTCAGTCGATGGATGGCTACCAAATCGGCAACAAGCGTCTGAAGGTCCAGCTCAAGCGCTCGCGTGACCCCATGCCCAATCGCTTTTAAGAATTTATGAGTGTCGCCTGCTGCTCACCCTTTCTTTTCCTTTCCTTCCTTTTCCTTTTCCTTTTCCTTTCCTTTCCTTTCCTTTCCTTTCCCTGTCTTCTTTTGTTCTTGTCTAAAACGCGTGCTCGTTCTTTGTATCTGCTTGTCTTTCGGTCTTGTCACTTTGTCACTTCGGTCTTGCCACTTTTGGATTTGGTGGGATTCTGTTTCATTTTTGCTTTCCCGTTTGGGTTGCTTCGGTGGTCGCGACTGGCCGCGTTGCTTCCCATACACATCCGTAGGGGCTCATTTTCTTTGTGTCTTCATCTATTCACATGTCGGATTTGGAGAACTTTTTCTTGCGAGAAGTATTGGTGGTTGCTTTTTGTTGTCATGACTATGTATCCATGTAAAAGTCTATCTTCTTTGTCATCAATCAAAGTTCTTTCAAAAAAAAGCGTTTAGTGGACAAGATGCGTTTCATTACAAATTACACAAGAAACGCAGAGAAAACGAAGGAAACACCATCGTGAACACACACAGACAACAAGAAACCAGTCCCACTTTGGTTAAGAGCGAACGACAATGCAGGAGCACAAACTGAACAAGGGGAAGACATCAACCCTCCCCCTTTCCTCGAAAAGCGACACGAAAACATGCGAAATGCAAAGAGAATCCAAATGCAATCATCGTCGTGTTGTTAGCAGCAGCCGCCCTTCTTCTTGTCGTCAGTTGCTTCGCTTGGAGCGACAGTGATTGTCTGCACGTTGCTGGTGGGCACTTTGGCGACGTGGTCGTCGTTCACAATCGTCTTTTGAGAAACAATGTGATAGATTTCTGTAAAGAAAAAAAAGCAGGCATGGCAATGATGGATGGCCAGAAAAACATATCAGCCGATGCTCAGTATGGAACGAACAACAAGCATCCAAAAACAAACCGAAAATGGACGGAACTTACCTGTTAGGATGTTTTGGAAGGCAAGCTCGACGTTTGTGGCATCCAGCGCCGACGTCTCAATGAACGAGAGGTTGTTTTTCTCTGTCGCAGGTCGAGAGAGTAATGACAAGTTGGGGAAAAAAAGCAGTCAGATGCAAATGTCGCAAAAAAACTGGCAAAAAAAAAAAAAAAAAAAAAAAAGAAGGCACGCGCGACAGTTTCTTCACAACAAAACAAAGCCATGGCCACTCGCGTACCTGCAAACGACTTGGAATCGTCGGTCGGGACGGCTCGCAAATGTCGGAGATCGCTCTTGTTGCCAACAAGCATAATGACAATGTTTGCGTCTGCGTGATCGCGGAGCTCCTTGAGCCAGCGCTCGACGTTCTCGTAGGTCAGGTGCTTGGCAATGTCGTAAACGAGAAGCGCACCGACGGCGCCACGGTAGTAGGCGCTGGTGATGGCGCGGTACCTCTCCTGACCGGCCGTGTCCCAGATTTGCGCCTTGATGGTCTTGCCGTCAACCTGGATGCTTCGGGTGGCAAACTCGACACCGATTGTCGACTTGGACTCGAGGTTGAACTCGTTTCGTGTGAATCGCGAGAGCAAGTTGGACTTGCCGACGCCCGAATCGCCAATCAAGACAACTGCGCAAAAGTGAGAAGAACAAGGGTGAGCAACGAGACAAAGGGTTGGCGACACCGGCGGAAAGGCGACAATGATGATATGGAGAGGTGGAGCATGTTCACAGTGAAAGTGACGGGGGGAGAGCAAAAGCGACGGACGAGAACGATGAAGCGAGGTAGGGAATGAATGAATGAAACGGATGATGGAACGACACAACGTCCTCAGCGCCCACTGGCTTGTTCACCATCAAATACAGTATGCTGATGATGGAGATGAATGGCGATGAGTGGCTGCCCAGAGAGAAGCACATAAACAAGCGAAAATGAAAGGAAGGAAGGAAAGGAGGAACGACAAGTCAAAAAAAAAAAAAAAAAAGTCGCCGTGTGTCAGCATTAGCGAGGCCGTGTCAGCAATGATCAGCTCTGGCCATGGAAGGGGGGGGGGGGGAGCAGAGGGTTGGCCAATGAGACGACAAAAGAAAGGGGGGTCGCAGTGCAGTGCAGGGCGGCGTGGACGAGATTTGCACTCAACGACGAACCAAAGAATAAAAAAATAAAAAAACAAAGAAAAGCCGCAGTTTTTTGGCAAAGGAAAGCGAAAGTGCATAGAAACAAAAAAAAACCGGTTTTGTGGCGAATGGGATACCGCGGGCTAACAAACCAAACTACAAAAAAACCCACCACTCTCTTGGTTTGATTTTTTTGATTTTTTTTTTTTTTTTTTTTTTTTGATGGAAAAGATGTCATCTTTGTTCGACACTTTTTTTTTTTTTTTTTTTTGCGATGGATGGCGCTGCAGCGGGAGAACGAACAGATGGGGAGGGGTGTTGTCGCGATTGCTTGCCCGCCATCGCCTGACGAGAACAGCAAACAGGTGGATGGGGTGTGGCAACAGCGACGACAGCTGCGGGAAGTGCAGCACAGTGGCGCGCGGAGGTGCAGCACACAGCGCGAGCAGCGAAAGTAAAAAAAAAAAAAAAAAAAAAAAAAAAAAAAAAAAAAAAGAGCCTGATGGAAATACGGTACACAACAACCCCAAGACCACAAGCCCGCTTGGATCGATCAGCCATGCTTGGCATGTGAGCAGCCGAAGCACGATGATGGGGTGGCGCGATGCGTCCCAGACGACTTCCACAGCAGCGCAAACGAGCAAGCAACAGCAACAAACAACAAAAAATAATCATAAAAAAAATAACAAAAAATAATAAAAAATTAAACCAACCTTTGAAGAGATAGTCGTATTCGTCTGAATCTTTGGTCGCCATACTGATTTCTCACTAAACGCTTTCAAGAAAAGGTAAGAAGATGGTAAGGGTCAAATTGGTTTTTCTTTGTGTGAAAATGACTGACGTTGAGTAAATTCGGTAAACGTGATTTTTCCAAAGCAAAAAATGAGTTTGGAAGGCCATCCAAGCTGTGAATTTCGAGGACGATGCAACTGCTGTGGTTGTTGCTTGTATGTGCTTTGCACTTGTAGTGTGATTGGAAATCAATTGGTAGTCCTTTTATTTTTTTTATTTTTTTTCTATTTTTTTCCTTTTTTTTCTATTTTATTATTATTCTTTTATTGTCTTGTTGATTCAACATTGTTCAATCATCATGTCGTCCAACCTGTTCGAGTCGGCCTTCTGGGTAAAGCAACAAGTGCCCATGCGCTCGTGCTTCCCTCCCCTCATCCACTGAAGAAGCAGCTGCGTTACAATCAGCCGTGCCGATCACGCTAGCCACCAAAAAAAAAAAAAAAAAAAAAAAAGGACAGCAGCTCTTTTGGTTTCGTCGACGACCAGCTCACCAGAGGGCACGAGCATTGGGTTCTCTCGCTGGCTGGCAAGGGGGAGGCTGGTGGATTGTCGCACGGCGGCGCTTGGTTGGTTGCGAGAGAGCCTGGATGGTGGGGCAGTGCTCATTGAGGGGCTCGTGTTGGAGAGCGTAAACGGATGGCGTGCTGCTGTTAACGTTGCCGCTGATGGTGTGTCACTGCTCCCTGTCGTTGTGAAGCTGGTTGGTGCACTGGTGTGCTTGCATCTTGTCAATGTCCAATGTGAGAGAGATTGGCTGTTTTGCAGCGCACGCGCGATATTCCATTCTCAGACAAATCATTCACTTCAAAATTCAAGTCCAACAACAACTCAATCTTACTAACGAGCTTGGTTGGCTCACCATCTCATTTCGTGCGACAGGACACGGACATCATCTCGACAGCCGGCTTCGACGTGCTGTGCAAACGCCTGCGAGAAGGCAAGGGCTCTGTCCACAACTACGCCGAATTCGCTCGTCAGCGGTAAGTAGCTCCTTGACCGAGACCATTGCTTGATTCGCGTGTGGTCTTGCTGACGGATTTGGAGGGGGGGTGTTGGAATTGGTTGATTACAGTGCTGCCATTGAGGAGGTTTATGCCAAATCGCTCATCAAACTGGCGCGATCCATGGTCAGCAAGAACGAGCTCGGGTAAGTTGGATGGAAAAACGAAAACACCAAATTGCCATTTCAAGGAACACGCTGCCGTGTAGTGGAGCGAATTGTCGCCCTGACTGATATGTTGCCTCTCGTCCTGGTTTTTTTGTTTCTCTCCTCTTCTCTAGCACGTTGCGGCGGTCTTGGGATGTTCTGCGCACGGGTAATACTCTCGTTTTCGCCTGCCTTCTTTTTCGGGTGAAGAAATACTCACTGACGTACAACTTGTAGAAACTGAGAATGCTGGATATCTTCACATCAAAGCTGCCGCTCAAATCTCGAACGAGATCGAAAAGACGACTCGCGACTTCAAACTCAGTCAAAAGACGGCGCGAAAGAAGGTTTGGACATTTTTTTGCTTGGCTTGTTGCATTTGCCTCAACACAACTGACCTTGCCATGTGTTTTATCGCTTGCGCAGACTGAGGAACTTGTGAAGAATCGGCACGCAACCAAACTCTCAGCGTTCGAGCACATGCAGAAGGTATACAGCCGACGCTAATTGGACGCAGAACAATGTGCTTTGGTAGCTTTTTTGATGTCTCACGTTTCTTTTGCTTTGATATCTTAGTCTCGGAAGACGTACGAGACCAAGTGCAGGGAATTTGATACCGCCGAGAAGGAGTTTAAAACCGCGCCCACCAGCAAGGACGTTGACAAGGTACATGGATATGTCCACCCACCTTGTGTCCCTCGATTGCTCGTTCATCCCGTAGCTCTAATTTCATTTTTGCGGATTCTCTTGTGACTGTGTAGCTGAAAGCAAAGATGAAAAGGTCGCAAGAAGCTAGCGAAGCGGCGGATGTAGCCTATCAGCTGTCCTTGACTCAGCTTGAAGAAAGTCGACGCCAGTGGGAAGGCGAAATGGAAACATGCTGCAAGGTATGCATTGTTTGATTGATTGATTGATTGACTTGATACCAAGTGGCAAGCCTCCACTGATCTGATCGTGTTTGGAACTTTGACACAGCACTTTTACGATTTGGAAAAGGAGCGCATTTTGTACCTTCGCCAGTCAATGTGGGCGTTTGCGAACATTATGTCCTCCCTGGCTGTTCAGGACGACGAGGTAAGTTTTGTTGGATTTGGGCGTCTGTTGCGAAAAACAACAACTTAGTCTTGTTATTCACGTCCAACGAATCTTGTGACAATTGTACCAGCTTCAAGAAAAAGTGCGCTGCAGTTTGGAAGAGTGCGACTGGGGCAAGGATTTGGAAGAGTTTGTTCGAACTCGCCGAGTGGGTTCACAGCGCCCAGGTATGTCCTTCCATTGATTCGCTTTGTTTGTTTTGATTTTCTTCGTTTGTTTGTTTGGTTGGGGTTTCTCCCCCCCCCCTCGGCAGTCAACGACTTCCTCCTTATATTGTGATGGCTTGCAACATTGTTGTGTTTCGCTTCTGGTCGCTCACAATTTTGTTGTTTTACTTTTGGGCAACAGCCATGATCGGCTACATTAACTTTTACACGGGACCCCGAGCACTGCCTGCAGCTGCCGTTCACTCGGCAAACCTAAACTCGGGTCTTTCTCCGGATTATCTACCAACATTGCAACGATCCACGAAGCCAACTTCGAGTAAGAACAGATTGGTCGGGCGGATTCAAAACATTGGGTCAGATACTGACTTGATGTTTGTCTTTCTTTGTTTCTTTCTTCTTCTTCTTTTCTCGTTGCCACATCTGCGCTTTGATTGCAGCCCTGTTGCAACAACTGCATCAACAAGCACAGCCGCATCAACAAGCGCAGCCGCCGCCGCCTCCGCAGTCGCGAATGGTGTCGCTTGACTTTATTGTCGTGGCTCGCTACACTTACCAAGCGCAGGGCGATCAAGAGCTGTCGTTCAATGAAGGCGACTTTATTCGTGTGCTAGACAACGATGCGAACGACTGGCGGCGAGGAGAGCTCCTGACACAAGATTTGACGTCTTTCGATCCGCCGATCAAAGGCATGTTCCCAGCTCAGTACACGACTCGATACTCGACGTAAGATGTGGATGGTGCTCCGTCGGTCGCCTCCCAATACTTGCGTGTTTCGTGGCTGTTGTTTTTGTGTGTGCATGATCTCTGTTGTACTTGCGTGCTGTGTATTTCCGTGCTGTTGTGTGTTTTTGTGCGTATTCAATCATACTGTACCTTTTTCCCCTCCCCTCTGTTCCTCGATGCAAAGATGCTGCAAATGCATGCTCTCGGCTCAGTTCACTCTGCTTTTTTTGTTCTCTGCTTCCAGTCATGTCCATTCTGTGCATTGTCACTGGCGCCAGTCGTGGGTTGGGACGCTCGATTGCCACCGCGCTTGCCGGGACCTTCCCCTCTCTCCACTTTGTGCTTGTAGCACGCGATGCAGCGCAACTGGCCGAGACAGAGCGGCAAGTGAAGGCCATCCAGCCGCAAGGTGAGTGGGATGCCAATTGGGGAACACGGCCGCAACATCCGCACATGCTCCGCACATGCTCCGAATGTTCCAGTGACGCTCACTCGTGATGCGCATTGTCATTTGGACCTGTTGCTGCAATCCAGCCTCAACGCGTCATGTGGTGGCCGACCTTGGCGTCGCCGACCAGCTCGAGTCGCTCGTTGCTCAGATTGTCGCTCAGGTAACAAGCACGATGAGATTGCTCCATGTCGTGTTGATATTGTCATCCAATTGTCAAAAGTGGGGTCCTCATTTGCATTGAATGCTCTGTGGTTTTGTATTTCTGTAGACGGACATGTCGCGCTTCGAACGCGCGCTGCTGATTAACAATGTCGGCTCGGTCGGTGACTTGAGCTCGACGGTCGCTGGGTACAGTGACGCTGCGGCAATCCAGCAGTTTATCACGCTGAACATGACTTCCGTGATCCTCTTGACGTTAGTAGTCTGCCATTTTGTCGTTATTTGTCGTTATTGGTCGTTGTGTTTTGACTGAGAGTGTGTTTTTGAAACATGCATCTGCTTGGATGTGCAGTTCGGCTTTCCTCAAGCTTGTCCAAGGCAAGCCTGCAACCATTGTCAACATTTCATCACTGATGGCGGTTCAAGCCTTCCCGCAGTGGGGATTGTACTGCATGTCCAAGGCAGGGCGCGACCTCCTCCACAGCGTCGTTGCCAAGGAAGAGGTGCGTTTCAGATGCAGTCTACTGCAATTTACCATGATGGTGTGGTTTGCTTTGGACGATTCCTAACCTTTTTCAACACGTCTGTTGCTTTTTTTGCTTTGCACTCTGCAGAAACTTGTCAAGACGCTCAACTATGCTCCTGGTCCTCTCGACACCGAGATGCAGCATGTTGTCCGCACGACCATTGGGGATGCCAGCCAGCGTTCTTACTTTTCCGAGATGCACGACAAGGTAACAGTTGCTTTGCCGCGGTAAATGTGCTAAACTATCAAACGCCGACTGACTCACCAAGTCGTCCCAACCGCGATTGCAGAACACGCTCGTTGATCCCAACGTTTCTGCGGGCAAGCTTGTTCGTCTGCTTGAGCAGAACACGTTTGAAAGCGGCGCGCACCTTGATTTTTACGACATTTGACGAGAATACACTGCTTTTTTTTTTTTTTTTTTGACTGACAGTTGAATGAAGGATTCCGTGTCGGCTGTTGATGCAACGTACGCTAGTGTGTTACGACCTCCATACCATGCAAGCATGGATGCGGAAGTGTGTCGTTTTGACTGAGACTCTTGTGAATGAAATGAAGAGTAGAGAAGCCGGTTGGATGAAAAAACGCATTACTGTAGAGAGCTGCATGTGTTTTTTGCACAAGCGATGATTGTCGATCAACCTATCAAACTTGCAGACTCAGAAGAGTGATCTTACGTACTTGTCAATCAATCATCCCACTCTTTTTCTTTTCAGTTTCCGTTTTCCCAATAATGTTTGCTGCTGCTGCTCGTGCCATTGCTGCCAACGCGCGCTCGTACGCCACTGCCGCTGCCGGCGTCTCTGCTGAGGAGGCCCACGCCGCCCGTACGTTGTTCTTCCCTCTTCCTGCGCCCCCCCCCCCATCCTCACCTTCAGCATCAGCTTCAAGCATCAGCATGCATGGGAGGGGATCTTCAATGCAATGGTCCATCCAGCTCTTTTTTTTTCTTCTTTTTTTTTCTCTCTCTCTCTCTTTCGCGGTTCGATACTGGTCCTTCCGCCGCGCTGTCGGCCACTTCTTTAAGCTTGCTCTATCTGTTGTTTTGGTGCTTCTTCCCCTTTCCCGCGTCCTTTCCCTGCGATGGTCGTTGAAGTCCTCCTATTATTTTTTTTCTTTCTTTTTTTTTTCTCTCTCTCTCTCTCTCTCTCTCTCTCTCCCTTGCTCTCCCTTGCTCTCTCGCCGTCCTCGCTCGCGTTGTTGCTGTTTGATCTGTCGCACAGGTCATCGTTGTGTGCTGCGATCGAGCTTGGCGGGTTCGGAGTCGCCCCTCCAATGCAGCTCGCACTCATCCTCATTTTTGCCTCTCACTCTCTCGCTCTCTTTCTCTTTCTCCATCGTCCCACCATCAACTTGCCCTGGTTGCCGCAAACTAACCAAACTGCACCGTCATTGATCATGCTCACTCACAATCGGGATGCCTTGGCTCGACAGACGCCACCGTCACCTGGAAGCGAATCTCGCTGTTTGTCGCCTTCCCGGCCGTCCTGCTCGCCACTGCCAACGCTGTGGCCGCTCACGAGGAGCACCACGACTATATTGCGTACCCCCACCTGCGCATCCGCAACAAGGTGAGTTGCAAGTCCCCCGCTTTGGAAGACCTCGTCTTTTTTTGTTTGCTTGTCGTCTCACCTTTCAACTTTGTGCGTTTCGATCGTCGTTGCAGGCTTTCCCTTGGTCTGACAGCGACCACTCGCTCTTCCACAACCCGCACACCAACCACTAAACGCAGCTCTGTCCAGCGTGATTTGGTCATATCTGCTAGTCCAGACCAGCTTTTGTTTTTTCGTCTGCTTGTCTTTCGTGCCTGTCCAAGCAGTTGTCGTGAATGTAGTGCCCCCTGTGTATTTTGTGTGTGTGTGTGTGTGTGTGTAAGTGTGTGTCCTTTGTGCATCAACACGCGTTGTTGCTCCATTCTGGTCCAATCATCTCCATTGTGCACAAACCCGCAATTTATTCGACAAATTCATGCCGCTACTGTAGAGTGCTCGTGCAAGCTAGGTGACTCTGGTTGTTGACTGTCTGGCGGCGAAGCGCGGGCTGGACGGGAGCGATCGCGAGCCTCGCGCTTGATGTGTTGCAGAAGCAAAATCAAAGCGGTTGGGGTCGTGCCATGCAGCAACGAGGCTTCTTTGATTGTCCTGGGCTTGTGTAGCATCAGAGTCTGTTGAACCTCCGTGCCCAGACTGTTCAAGCTGCAAAAACGGTCAACAAAAGTCAGCGCGCACAGAACCAACAACATCAAAAAAAGGGGACCCAGCAATTACCTCTTGTAATCAAAATCGAAAGGAATCACAGTGGACTCTTCTCGACGATACGTCGCGATATCGCTCGCTTGCTTGGCCAGAAGACCTTCGTAGCGCGCTAAACCAAAGCAAGCCGAGTCGGTTTTTGCCCACACACAAAAAGTAAGTGCTCGACTGTCAAATTGACACGCAACGTCACTTCCATCGGCAAAGCAGACGCACTTACCGTCAATGGTGATTCGCTGATCGACCGCAGCACTGAACTTTGGCAAGCTCGGCACCACGGCGCGAACTCGATCAAGATCAAAGTTGGCCCGATCCAAAATTTCAAACGCGCTGCAGAACGGGTTGTTTTTGTTTTTTGTTGATTTTTTTTTTCGGTTTCAAGGATGTTGCGGTGGGATGGAGTGAGATGTGTGCGAAAGGTTCTAAAACAATCAAAGGGTGCCAGTGTGCCTCACCTGGGTTTGGTACCATCCGGAGCGACCGGGATCCCTTGAGCTGTCCAGTCTTCCGGGGATTTAGTAATGGAATTGAGTGCAGAGCGCAGCGTCTGCAATTGCTGGGTCAGCGTTTCAAACGCTCGTTTGCGATCGGGTCCGACGCATCCAACCTCAATTCCCTTCGCTGTCAGTCGCGCATCCGCATTGTCACTGCGGAGGTGGAGTCGGTATTCTGCACGGCTGTGTTTTCGACAAGCGAGAGAGCCAAGTGAGCGGAGACTTGTGCAGGAGAAATGGATTTTATGATGGACAGCCATACCTTGTGAACATGCGATATGGCTCGGGGGCGCCTTTGGACAAAAGATCGTCGACGAGCACTCCGAGATACCCGTCAGCGCGATCGAGAGTAAATGCGGGCTTTTCTGCGACAGCGAGAGCGGCGTTGATGCCAGCCAGAATGCCCTGAAGCCAGTTCCACCAATCACCACCACACGCGCGCGTCAGTTGGAGCCCGTCATGCAGCAAGAAACACTAAACTCATGATCAGAATCGATTCGTACCTGCGACGCGGCTTCTTCATACCCAGTCGTGCCGTTGATTTGGCCAGCCAAGAATAGGCGATTGATTTTTTGCGTCTCGAGAGACTCGCGCAGCTGTCGTGGGTCGATGTAGTCGTACTCGACGCCATATCCCGGACGAAGCATTTCCACATTCTCCAGGCCGGGGATGGTCCGCAAAAACTGCAGTTGCAGCTCTCGCGGAAGGGTCGTCGAAATGCCGTTCGGGTACACGACCGTGGTATTGTATCCTGTTCAAATGTTGTTGAGGCTGTGAGTTTTCATCAAGTGTTCACGCAAACAGACATGGCACGCAGCAGGCTCCAAACAACCGACCTTCTGGTTCCAACCAAACTTGGTGGGATGCTTTATCGGTAAAGCGCAATATTTTGGATTCGACAGACGGGCAATACCTGAGTCGAGAAATCATGACAGTATGTGCAGAGTGCGGTCAAGGCGCGTCAAAGGGGCAATATAGGAAGAGGGGGGGAAAGTGGGGCGTGGAAATTCAATGAGCATACCTTGGGCCTCGAGTCTCCTCCATCACATGCCGACTTAGATGAATATTCTCGCGGATGATCTTATGGCCAGCTGTTGAGGTGAGCGTCATGAAGCATTTGAGTTGATTGTTCTGACCAAGATCGAAGGCGAAAGGTCGAAAACGTGAGCTCAAGAACCGACACCACATTTGATCGATGCTGTGTCCAACGAACAACAATCAACCCAACAAACCGTGACCTACCGCATTTCGAACCGTCGTGTTCATGAAGCTGAATGGCAGTGGTGGATTGTCGCCCAGCTGAGGAACAAGGTTTGAATAGTTGATGGTTTTGCCTTCGAGTCGCGGAGGAGTGCCCGTTTTGAGACGGCCGAGAGCAAAGCCAAACCGTTCTAGTGTACGACCTAGTCCAATAGCAGGTTCGTCGCCAATGCGTCCAGCAGGGAAGCACTCTAGACCTGTTGTTGCGGTGATGAGTCGTGATTTGTTCAAGTATGGTGCTTGCAGCGGAGCTCAGCCATTCTAGTACATCAAAGAAAATAGAACGCCCGTACCGATGTTGATTTGGGCACGAAGGAAGGTCCCGGTGGTGAGCACGACTGCCTTTGACTTGATGGTCTCGCCATTGGCTGCCCAATAGGAAGCGTTCAAGACGAGAATGTGCCGCAGAGTGAGTGAATATGCTTGTTCTTACACGGAAACCCGTCCCCCCTCTTCCTCTTGGCTGTCGCATTTCACGCGTTACCTAACACGATGCCGGCAATCTGAGGCTGGGATGGAGACTCGTCCAGTAACAAGTCTTCCACAGCTGCAGCCTTCACGCTCAAATTGGGATAGGTGAAGATGGTGTCTTGCATGTATTGCTTGTACAAGTCTCGATCCATTTGTGCCCGAGGTCCCTGTAGTGAGAACGAGGATGATAAGCATGACATGGGTGCAAAATTGTACAACTAAACCAGAAATGACAACCACTCATACCCAGACAGCCGGCCCGCGAGACTGGTTGAGAACTCGGAACTGGACGCCTGCTTCATCTGCATCACATGTAATAATTTTTTGCATGTCCATGATCAGTACCAAAACGCGGAACAGGATGTCTTAGCTTGAGCACAACCACCAATAGGAACGTACCGCAGACACGGCCGCAGAGCCCATCGAGAGCGTCGATTTCACGCACAAGCGTGCCTTTGCCGATGCCGCCGAATGACGGGTTGCACGACATCTCGCCAATGGTCTCGAGCTTGTGCGTAACAAGGAGCGTGTTTGCTCCCATGCGTGCAGCGGCGGCGGCTGCCTCTGTCCCCGCGTGCCCGCCACCAACGACAATCACATCATACATGGAGCCAATCGAACGTGCTGCAGCAGCGATGGCGCTGGGCCGGTGCGCATGCTTCGTGGCGGCAGCATTCGCAGCGTCTTTGGCTTCAGCGTGCTCCCGGGCGAGTGCGGACGAGGCTGCCGTGCCCATCGGCATTGACTGCGATCGTTGCTGCTGTGATGATTGCGTCTGTTTGGAATCTGCGGTGGCTGTGGTGGTGGTGGCTGTCGGTGCTGGACCGCTCGCGGATGATGTCGACGACCATCGCTTTGGCAGAACCGCTCCGTTGCCGTAACTGTCGGCATTGCTGCGGCTGCAACCTCCGCTATCACTGCTGCTGTTAGTGATGTGCATCTGCGCTGTGAGCGTCGCTGGGGTCGCCAAGCCAGCACTTGACGTCCACGTGAGCCGTGCTTGACGCGCCACGAGGTGATACATTGAGCGGGCAAGCAGTACAAGAATGAAGAGTGGATACTCGTATGTCCTCTGCTTGACTCGCTGGTATACTCGTGTCTACTTTTGGTGTAATTTTGATGCTGCAGTCGGAGCTACTTGGAGCATTGGGCATGTTTGATGTGTTGAAAAGCCTCGTTTGCCGAATCCAAAGTACCCCGTTTGCCATGCGATTACAACCGGATGACCGGTGGTTTGAGCCGCTCGCAGTATCCAGTGTGTCGGAAATAATATTGGCTTGGATTTGCGTGCTAAGAACAGGCGGCCATGGGTGAGGAAACGGGTGCAATCAAGTTGCAAATTTCGGCTTGTTTCACTCGTTCGTATGAAGGCGAATGATGCATTGCACGTAAAGCATTTAGCAAGGTTCGTGTTGTCTTGCATTTACAGTTTGTGTGCAACGCGCTTTGGTCGTGATAAGTTGCCTCCTTGTCTTTCCGGTGGAGTTCTGAATGCCAACTGCGTTCGCAACAATGTTTGTCTGAAGAGCACATCATCGGCCTGGTTTTTCTTGTTTTTCATTTTGATCTAATCGCCACCCCACGCCCCACTTCACATGCCCACACAAAGCCATTTGCAAAAACACATAACAACACACTGCCCCACCGAAAATCCGGCTGCACAGGACCTCGCCAAGAGCCCATTCGCCACATCCAAATGGCGCTCCACAAGTTCAAAGCGCCGTCACGACATCAGATCCAGCGCCAACATCCACACAAGCCTCACCCCTCAACTTGCAGATCAGCATCTATGCAATGCCGTCCTCGGGATCAATCAACTGCACACGTTGAGCATGCGACAACCTCAACGCCCAAATACTATTGGACTTTAGTAACCAACGACGACTTAAAAACCCACGTTCATTACGCCTCTTTCACTAAACCTGCTCCCTTTTTCTTCCAATCACTCTTTTTCTTTTTCTTTTTCTTTTTCTCTCTCTTTTGTTTTTTTTTTGCCACTGCTCGACGTTTTGCTTTTTTTTTTTTTTTTTTTCTCTCTGCCGAGCTTGTATGGAACCGATCAAGACCGCCGTTTTGCCCAGCGACGCAGCCATACCAATGGACGTCGACGAGGCCCCAAGGCGGCAGATAGCCAGTGACACTCAAGCGCAGGACGGGTTGCCCGTTGGCGCGAACGCACACCAGCCTTTTCCAGCGAATCTGCAGCACGGCGTGCTTGGAGACCCCAGCCTGACTATCGCCCCGCCTGCAACTGCGCCGCATGGACCTGGTGACGGCACACACGGCACGAGCGGAGGCAGTCAGATGGACCCACACGCAGCTGCACGCGAGCTGTTCAAGCTCGAGTCGCTGCACGGCCAGCCAGATTTTTCAGTCCTGGGCCTGGCGAGCACGGGCGACGCAGAGCACAAGCCGATGGCAGGCCAGGACACGCCACAAGTCACAAGCAAGCAAGGCCACACACAGCTCGTGCATTCGGCGATGAGCCATGCCATGGTGACGAGCATCCCTGCGCCAGAGCCCGCATCGAGCTTTTCTCGAGGCCAGGTCGACCACGAAAACGCGTCGCCTGCGTCCGTTGATCGCCAAGCGGCCTCGTCTGCCACACTGTCGTCCGTAAAACTGACCAATTCCGAGCCGATGGCGGTCGAGCCTGCTGCTGCCGGGACCCACGGTGGGCAAGCCAGGCCTGAGCCGTTGGCCGACCAGCCGCCTTCCCTCTCATCCAGCCCACCGCGCAAGCGAGCAGCCGAAGAGCCGCCATCAAGCGCATCACCACCTCCACCAAGCAAGGTTCGGCTCTCAGAGGATGACGCAGCAACCCATACGGGCGAGCCCGCCACCAGCAGCACAGCAGCCACCACCACGCCTCAACCTGCGCACTCGCCGCCCTCCGACGCATCATCTTCCAAAGCCGGCCTCATCCTCCTCAATCACAAAGACAAACAACAGCAAATTGGCGGCAACCAGAGCCAGGAATCGGAACCGCAAGCCGAACACGACCTCTTGTCGTCCATTGCTACCAGTTCCACCGCAAGCAGTACGAGCGCGCCCCCAGCAGCAGCTGTCACGCGATCCGGGCGCGTGGTTAAAAAGAAGCACTATGATAACGCAGACGGTGCGGAGAGCGATTCCGATGCGGTCGAGGGCTCAAAGGCTCCGAGTGCACCTGCTGGAGGCTCGCGTCGCCGAACTGCAGCCAAAAGTTCAAAGTCTCAAGAGAAGGAATCTGTTGCCGAAGGCGAGGAACCTTCACCCGCCACTTCCACGCTCGCTCAAGCCCCTGCGCCCACATCTTCCTTGCCAGCCGATGTCGCTGCAGGCGCCGGTTCCGCAGTCTCGATGCCCGCAACATCCACCGAAGCCCCTCGCTCACGTTCTGGACGGATTCTCAAACCGACCGAGGCTGCAAGTCTCAACGACAGTGGCGAAGCAGCAAAGGCCTTCAAAGCTGCGACACAACCCATTTCAGCCGCCAATCCCGCCACCCGCTCGCGCCCGCGCAGTGCTCGTGCGGGTGCAGCAGCGACCGAGCACGATGCCACAACAACTGTCAACGCACACGAAATCGCGAATGACAACGAGGTGTCAGCCGCTCCCAGTCAAGTGACTGTGACTGGTTCGACCACCCCTCCAGTCGTTGTTGCGATGGACACGAGACTTGACGGTGGCTTGCAAGTGCCGCCCCGCCTTCTGGATTTGTCGTCGCAAGAAGATCCCAACTCGTTTTTGCTCGACACGTCGGCGGAGGCACCTGAAGATTCATCCAACGATCCTGTGGATCGAAGCAGCAGCGCCTTTGAGCTCGGTATCTTCCCTCTCGACAGCGCCATGATTATGTCTGGCGGTCCTCGGAGCAGTAGCAGCGCGAGCAGTAGTGTGAATGGCACTAGTCACAGCGCCAAGAGTCCGTTCGCCAGCAATCCTGTGCTCACACTTCCCCCTGCGCTTGCAGCATCTCCTTCCGAACATGGATCAGCCTTGGCCACCTCTGCTGATTCGAACAACGAGAGTGCTTCGGTCGCTTCTCCGGGCACAGGCCAGCTGAGTAGCGCTGACAAACGCAGGCTGACAATGCAAAAGCGCGAGGAGTCGAAAGAGTACAAGCGACAGTGGGCAAGGGTGCACAGAGAGGCCGCCAAAAAGCGAAAAGAGCTCGAACGAGCCGCTGCTGCGTCTGCCAATGGCGAGGATGGTCCAGCTGCGGCTGATGACGACCCCACCACCACCAGCACCACCACCAGCACCACCAGCACCACCACCACCACCACTACTACTACTACTCTCACCGGTGCTTTGTTTGACGGTGCGCCTGCGGACGACAGCGCGAATCCAGGGAGCTCTGAGGATGGCGACGCTGCTTCTCGCCGAAGAAGCACCCGAGCTCGCACCACCACTCGACAGTTCCCAGAGCCTTCCAAAGCGGGCAACGATGAAGAGGAGGACGGCGATGAAGGTCGGAACGCTGGCAGCGATGCCGAGGCAGGATCTCATCGCTTGCGCGGCCGTGGTGACCAAACCTGGGACGTGCCCGCTTCGCTTCGCCGCCGTAGTGTCAACGCCAGCGGGACTGAGGATGCTGGTCGCTCTGCTGGTCGGCGCGGTGCTCGACCCACCGAGCTTCAAAGCCTGATGGGTGCCGACACGCCTGACAACAACGGCTCGGCCGAAGCTGGCAACCAAGCGTCCGCCATGGTCATTGACAAGCGAGAAGCCGAACGCGACGACGGCGGCCCTTCGTCGGGACCACGGTCTCGCGCCGCTGCATCCGAGCCAGCGAGCGCCAAGGGGCAACCTGGCAACGAGGGCAATTCGGGTGCCAAGCGGCAGCGTGCGCGTCGTCGCGAGCGAGATGACTCTGACTTTGAGGATGGGCCGCCGCGTGAGCAGACGGACGATTCTGTGCTCGGCCGTCTGGCCAAGAGCGGCGTGGTTGTGGGTCCTCGTGGGGCCAATGGCGCGCGTGCTGAGGACGACGAAAGTCGAGCACCAAAGCCTCGAGGCCGCCACGCCGCTGCTGCTTCCAGAGCTTCGGCTGCTGCACAGCTTGCCCGCACTCCGCAACCTCACCTGCTTCCTACCCCTGCGGACAGTGCAGAATTTGACGGCGCCGCCGCGTTGCTCAAAATTGCATCGGCAGGGCCGCGCCCAGTACCCAGCGAGCCGATCCAAGCCTTTCAAGTGGACCAGTTGGTGCTTCAACGGCGACATTTGCCGCCGCACCCCACCTACATGCTCGGTCCCTCTGCGCTGGATCCCCTTGCTGTGAGAGTGGCCGAAATCCGCTTCCGACAGTGCATGCTGTCCTTGTCTGATCAGCTTTGGGCGCAGGCTGCTGCACTTCGTGCCGAAGAAGAGCGTGACAAGAGCCACAACATCAATCCGGCTGACCTTGCTGATGCGCCCAACGAACCTGCGCGAGAAGAAGACACGCTGATTCGACCTGCCGGCGAAGCGAACGATCTGCCAGTTTTTGACCGTCCGCCTTCACTAGCAGTTGCACCCATCTCCTCATAACCAAACAAATCTGGCTAGTTTTAAGTGTTGGTTTTTAAGTTGTCTGTGTTGAAACGTGTCTGGCTTGTTGGTTTGTAGTTGACGGCGTAAACAACAGTAGGCTAGTTTGCAGTAGGCTAGTTTGTTTCAGAAACATTCAGTAGTATTGGCGAGTTTTCCTTTTTTGGTTTTTTTGCTAGGGTTTTCATCGCATCAACGCTCGAGTGTTTTTTTTTTAATAAAAAAAATAGATGAATAGAAGCTACTGGGTGACCGCCGTCTCGAATCGATGCCAAACCACATTATGCGAATCAAAATACAATGTATTGTCACAGCGTCACTGGTCAACCGCTGGAGGCACTCCATGGCGCGTCCACAAGAAGATACTCTTGCCAGAACTCGAAGTGTTCAAATCGGTGGGCAGCCGCGAGAAGCCTTGGTTGGAGAAATCCATGTCCTTGCCTCGCGAGACTGCGAGATCGACGATGGGTGCAGCGCCAGCCTCCCCGCGCAAGTACCACAGAAAGACGTTTCGCTTCGAAACAATGCTCTTGTTCAAAGCGCGTTTGATCAGGATAAAACCGCGCGCATGCAGTCGCGCCGCCTCCGCGTCGGATGTTGACACGGCGAGGGCGGTAATTGGCCGAACCCTGAGCAACGGATGGCCTTTGCGGGCGGAGAAAGGTGTGGTCTTGAACCAAATATGAATAGTAATCCCGAGAGTGGCGTCGCGGTTGATGTCAACCTCCAGCCGGCGAAACCCGCGCTGGTGCATTAAATCAACGGAATCGCCCTGGTACGCCACTTCCACATACGTCAGCGCTCCTCCTTCGTGCACAGGCTCTGCCGATGGCTCAAGCAAGAGGGAGGAGGACGAGCTGGTTGACAGGAAGGCCGGCCTGCCTGGCTGCTGGGTAATAATTTTCGGGGATGGCGGAGCGGGGGAGTGCGCACTCGTGCTCGTGCTGGCGTTGCTGCTGTTGGGATGGTTGATGCTGTTGGATTCGATGGACTGGCCAAGGCGTGTCAGAACTGCCACCCGGAAATCACCGAGGAGTAGCGGAATGACGCTGACTTGACAGGTCTCGTTGGAAAACGCGTGCGATAGCGTCGAGTGTGGTATTGCCCCGGTTGGCAGTCCTGCTGCGGCCGCGACTTTTGCCGCAGCTTTGGCAGCGTGCTTTCCTTTATCACGGAAGTCGGCAATAAAATCCACCTCCCGCCATAGCGCGGCATAGTCGGGCTCACTCAACTTGCTCGAAGCGAGCGCAAACACATCAAGCGCCTCCCCGATGCTACCCCACGAATCAAACAGGAATGTGAGTAGATCGCTGACGACGCCTCGATCAAAGACTACGGCACGATGGAGCGCTTGAAAGAAGCCGTCATGCAAGCGGTGCATCGCAACATGGTACTTTTGGGCCAATTCGTTCGGTTGGAGACCTGTGAGTTTTCGTCAACCAGAGCAATCGAGTTGTTAGTGTTGAGCGGGGCCACAATATCTCGTCACGACACACACACACACACACAAGTTACTCCTCACCTTTCATCTGTGAAATGGTGACAAGCTCTGCCCACGAATCGAACGCAGCAGAGAGCAAGGATGAAAAGCTGTCGTTGAGCACTGCACCCACAATCTCTTGCATGAAGCGAAGCAGATGCTCGACCAAGTTGCCGAACGAATCCTCGCCAAGCATGTCAATGTAAGCTTGTCGGTCTGAGCGTTGCATCTCGGCACAAAGCAGCTTGTACGCGAAAAAGCAACGCTGGTCGGACATGTACTTGTCAATCAAGCTTTTGGACAGGACAGGCTGCAGCGTCGGGTCTTGCAAAAAGCTTTGCATGCAGCCAAAGTCATAGGGGAGAGGGCCAATCGGCATGCGGAAGCGAACGAACGACCGCACCTTTTCTGCAATGAGCGTATCGACTTGCCGCGCAGCAACTCGCACCGCCTCGTTGCACTCGGCAAGGTCAACAGCACTCGCAACGCTTCGCTGTAGCAAATTCATGCCCATTGTTTTGGTGAGCAGAATAGTTTTGAGCGTGGAAAACAAGGTGGAGGCTGAGGCCACCGAAAAGACGGCGAGCAAGGCGCGACGAGGCATGAGATGGTGCTGGATGCGCATGTGTCGCTTTTGCTTCTTTGTCAGTCGCATCAGACGCGCAACCAGCTGATCGCGCTGTGCGTCGAAGAACACTCGCAACGCGGGAGGGAGATCTTGAATCGAATGCGACGCTACAAGCAAATCCAACAAGCCCGTGAGCTCAGCATTGCTCCCGCCGGACTTGCGGTCTGAAGCCAGAAGCAGCGTGTTGAACATTTCCAGGAATTGGGTACGCAACACTGCCGATGCCTGCAGCTGGTCTGCAAGTGCATTGACTGACGAGGCGTCGAGCTGCAGTTCCGCACTGCAGTCCTCGGACAAGTCTGCCTCCTCCTCATGCTGGGCAAAGGTGGCCGCATTCGCGAGTTCTTCACGAATGGCAGGGGCAGGGAACGGCAATCCGGGTCCCGGAGACGCAGATTGTGAGTGTTCAAGTGGCATGTCGAAGGCGTGGTCTGGTCCAAGTGGTAAATCTGCACAAAAAAAAAAAAAAAAAAAAAAAAAAAACAACAAGAAAGAGGTACAAGGGCGTTCTTTGCACGAAGCGGCGAGCGGAGCCCAAAAAGAACAAAACAAAAACAAACCAAACCAACAAATACATTGAAGCAAAAAACAGGCTTCCCCCTCCAACTCCGAACTGAGATTTCGCGCACCTCCTGTACTACTGGTCATGACGGTCGGGTAAGTATTCAGATCGGACATGGTATTGATGATCTCGGCAGCTGGGTTGGGAATGGAGACGGTTGGTACAAAGGCATTCGGGTTTTCGTCCAGGGTGCGCAGCCGATGGTCTCGCTCGCCAGTTGTCGGCAGTGAAAATGCAATGTTGCCCACAACCCAGTTGACAATGCGCTTGGATAGGCTCTTGGACGTGGCGCTGTCGTGGCGTGCGATGAATTGCGGCAGTGCAAGAACGAATGCATCAAACGCCTCGGCAAACTCGGTGCTGTGCTTGGACAAGTGCGGTATTGCGAGGAGTTTACGGCGAGCTACAGCCAGGATGCTGTGCGGAATGGGTTTGCTTGGATTCGGAGGATGAGGAGCAGCTGGTGACGCTGACTGGTTCGCCAGGCCAAAGAACTGAGCATCGAGCGTTCCGGCGGCAGTCCCGGCGGCAGTCCCAGCACTGACCGGCTGCCTGGCTGCGTCTGTTGCCGTCGCAGCAGCAAGGAAGGCGGCTGGGTTGGCGAGCAGGGCGTTGAGCTCGTCCTGGACGATCATCTGCAGCAGCGTCCGCTTCAACGTCTGCTCCCGCTGAAACCAGCTCGCCGTTGCCGTTGGGGCAGCCTGCTCAGCGCTCGACACCGGTGGTGCACCTGCAGACTGCTGCCCAAGCGGCGTCGCAGCTGCAACCGGAGCAGCCATGGAGCAGATTCTGGACACAACAAAATTTTAAGGCAGACAAAAAAAGCAATGGATTCTCAGAAAAATCGAACGCGCAGAGATCAGAAATCAGACATAGGAATGGTAGTAAATGGTCGTGAAGCCATCAAATACGAAAATGGGAAAGGGGGGGGGTCCTTGCATTTGCTTCAAATTGCAATTTGACCTCAAAGTTCGGTAGGCCAGGCATACATCAACTACAATATTGCCCAACCAGTGTCTTCAAGTAGGAGTAGGAAAGTGGTTAAATCCGATCGACTCAAGTTCGATTCTCTTGCAGTTCGGGGGTTCGAATCCCTCCTCCTACATGCGTTTTCTTTTGCTGAGTTTTTTTTCCCCTTTTTTTTTCCCTTTTTTTTTTTCCTCCCGTTTTTTGCTTTTGTTTTTCCTTGACGCTACCCAATTACGTTTTGATTTGATTCTTCCAGATGAGCAAGGTGAATGCTATTGTCTACAAGGCGTTTCGTACTTTTCCCTTGCAAGTACCAAAAGCGTGTTAGCTTTCGTCAACAACAACTCCCCCCTCCGCTTCAATGAGCCTTCATCCAGACAGGACCGATTGAATGTACAAGTTCAGCTTCAATGAAAAAAACAAATGCATTTTTAACCAATGAATAACACACAAGCCATGTTGAAATCCACAAAACCAGAAACACACAGAGAGAAAAAGAGAGAAACGAAAAAAAAAAAAGGGGGGGCCAACAGAAGTCGTCAACAAAATCCATGCTACTCAAGAAGAGCACACACCTGCGGGAATCACAGCGGTGCTTCACTTGCCCTCAAACCCTGGTCGCTTCTTGGGCTTGCCGTTGGAGGGCTTGCCACCTTTGCCGGGAGACTTGGAGCCCTTTCCGCCCTTGCCCTTGTTGCCAAACTTCTTGTGTTCATGTCGCTCGGCGAGATTGCGGTTGCGTTGTTCTTGGCGCTTGGCCTGGGAGGCCTTGACACCACGCTCGCGCTCCTTCCATTCGACCGAGGACTTGAGTTTTTGCTTTTCCTTCTGCTTGAGCGACCGCTTCATCATCTTGAGATCGTCCTTGACCTTGGTGCCTTCGGCCTTGGCCATGGCCTTTTGCCAGGCTTCCTTCTGCTCAATTTCGGCGGCTTTTGTGGCGTCGGTGGACTTGAGCTCGTCCACTTGCTTTTTGTGTTGCTCGGCGCGTTCAATCAGCTTCTTGTAGTCCTTGCCATGCGGATTGATGATGGTGCCACCAATCACCTTGGACTTTCGCTTCTTTTCCTGCTCGAGCGAGCTGAAATCAAACTTGCTAAACACGACCGAGCCGTCGGCGGTGGTCGGACGAGCGTTGGCTGCGCCGTTCGAGGCGCCAGCGGCAGCTCCAGCTCCCGCAGCAGCTGCAGCGGCCACCTTGGCAGCAGCAGGAGCAGCAGCCTTCTTGTTCTCGCCAGCGGCAGCTTTCTCTTTTTCGAGGCGTGCGCGCTTTTTGGCATTCTCGTGCGTCTCGTCCGCCTTTCGCTTGGAGCGAATGGATCCAAGGCGCTCGTGCAGGCGTTGGCGAAGAACGGAAATCGAAGGGCTTTCGCCAGCGGTTGCAGAGGCAGGGGCCGAGCTGGATGCGGCCGCCAGTGCTTCTGCAGCTGATGCTACTACTGGCTTGTCTGTCTGAGCTGTTGGCTTGTCGGCGTGCTGTGCTGCTGGTTGTGACGATCGTTGTTGGGCCACCGGTTTTGTCACGGATTGAGTGCGCTTTTGCTGTTGTTGCTGTTGTTGTTGCTGCTGATGTTGTTGCTGCTGCTTTTGTTGCGCTTGTTGCTTAGCAAGAGTGGGTCGAGGAGCAGGCTCGTCGTCGTCCGAGTCAGAATCGTCATCATCGTCATCGTCATTGTCGTTGCTACCGTTTGCACCGCTGCTGGGGTGTGCAGATTGGTGCTTTCCGTTTGACAAGGCGCGCTGGGAGGCAATCAGCAAATCCTGCGATCGGTTCTCGTCGTCACTAACATTGTCATCATCATTATCATCGCTGTCTTCTTCCTCATCTGAATCGTGTGTGCGCTTTTGAGCGACACGGCCAGCAGTTGTAGCCTGAGGTTGCTGCTTCCCCTTGGGTTGACCAGGCCTGGCAGCGGCGGCAGCAGCAGCAGCGGCAGCAGCAGCAACAGCAGGTTTGGACTGGGGTTGTGGTGGCTTTTGCCCTCCAATCGTAGCAATACGAGTGCGCTCTGCCTCCTGCTTCTTGACTTGCTGGACGGTGACTGGGAGTGCAGCGTCTGCTGTCGGATCGAGGCGAGCGCGCTTGCCAGCCTGCTTGGCGGCTGCCAACTCCTTGACTCTGTGTTGTTTTATTGTCGGCACATTGACAACCAACAACCAACATGTCATGCAGTGTGAGCTTTTGTTGTCTCCGATCGCAAGCATGAATGTCGGTAGCAAGTGGCCGTCGTAGTGGTGTGGTGATGGAGACGAGCTTTTCACGAGTCTTGCGATTCCCCCCCCCCATTTTCAACTTGCTTCGTGCGTCATACAGCGTGAGAGACGAGCGACGAGTCGAGTGATGAGATGAGAAGCGATGAGATGAGTGGAGGGAATGAAGCCGAAGCAAACAAAAAAAAAAAAAGAAAAAAAAAAAAAAAGGGCCATGTGGAGAGCAACGCATGGTCGACCACGACAAAGGGCCATTCAACAGGCCAAGACCCAGGGGCCCTGTTCCGCCAACCCCTACCCTCCAAGAGGTATGCTGATGCTGCCATTGCTTTGTGTGGCATTGGCGGAAAGTCAACCCGGTCGAAGGTGGGGGGCAAGTAAGGCCCTAGCTTCTCATCTCTCTCTCTCCCTCTCCCCCGTACCGCCCAGCCTGACTCGTAACTCGTCGTTGCACTATGAACCAGAGTCAGAAGGTCCAACGAGCCAAAACGAAACATACGCAGCAGGGGTCTTCTTGCGCTGCTGCGAGCGCTCCCAGCGGCTCTGCTTCTCGCGCTCGTCTGGCTCGAGATAGTGCTTGGCTGGGATGAGGTTGATCATGGCGTCGAAAAACGCCGCATCGTCAGCCATGGTAAAAGAAAACAAAATTTCTAAGACTGAATTCTAATGTAATCAAATGAGATTGAGAAATTTGGGATTCAGTGTCTGAGCGAGAACTGAGATTCAATCTCAACAAACCCAATGCAACGAAACGATCTGTCTCTCCCTCTCCATCCAACGACAGACTTCATCTCTACATCCTATCTTCATCTATTCTCTGCTGTTCATTCATAGCAGTCCAAGTTTTTTCCCCACCGCTTTCTATTGTATTCCCAATGGTAAAAGCGGCGACGATCGCTGATGCTTGCTTGGACCACCCGACCCGTCACTCACGTCACTCTCACTCCAACCCCCGCCCCTCCTTAACACTTGGTTGCTTGTTTCTGATGCAGGACTCGCGCTTTAGTAGCGTGCACAGGCCGCGTCGGATTGTCGGAGTTGCCGATGCCGCTTGGCGCAATGACAAGCTGCCTGTCGAGCGTAAGTCGTCCTCGCACTGTTCGAGTCACCCCCGAAACACCACATTCTTCAAGCGAGACTATTGAGTGCAATCGTACGAGATCCCGGCGGCGAGGGTGCGACTGGTCGCCTGCCCTGATCTTCCGACGGTGTTTTCTGTGCACTGCTCAGACAGTTGCACAAGTTGATCTTTACTCGTCGGTCTCTATTCCGATAATCCATATTGTATTGAGGTTGTAATGGGAATGGCTGGCGTATCACAGACTCACTCGTTGCTCTACAATCGCTTTTGTTCCCTTTTGTATTTTTCTGTTTTGCTTTTTGCAACCCTCACGCAGCAATCCGAGTCCCACCACAGCACGAAGTGCATGCAGACGACATGCCAGAAACAAGTAAGAGTGCTTAGAGTCATGTTGGTCAAAGTTTTGCAAGTCCCAGAGCTGATTTTTTCTAACTCGTTCGCGTATGGTTCGTTGCAGGCTTGGAAGTCCTTCGAGAACGAGAGCGCCAGTGGCACGACTTGGCCCTTCCCACCTTTGAAGCTTCGCTGTTGTCTCGCCAACTTCGGAGATGATTGGAAACGTTTGTTCACTTGATGCAGTATTTTTGTAGTTTTTTTTGTATTTTTCGTCCTTTTTTTGTTTTGTTTTGTTTTGATGGTAATTGTACAGCGTGTTGTTCAAACTCATTCCAGAGGCACTGGAATAAACACATTACAAAGAAAACAAGTCATCGTCCAGAATGTGCTCGTTTTCGTTCAGCTTTCGCTTGCCCTTGTCAAAGGACGCAGGCCGTTCCGTGTTCTCGGGGAGAATGAAGTGTCGCTCTCGCGGCTGCGGTGTCGTGGGCGCACTGCCAGATCGCGGGACTGCAGTGCTCCGCGCAACAGCAAGCGCCCTGTCCAAGAGAATGCAGAGTAAGAATGTGATGAGGGCGAAGAGGTTGCGTCTGTCATCGGCAACACTGCAACGATATGCAGCACGCCATAAAGACAGTAACAACAGCAACAACCCGAACAACACCACCACCAACAGTGCCAACTGCAGACGTACGGAGGAGGCTCGGGGAATGCAGAGTCCAGCTTCGAGACAAAGGCCTTGGATTGTGCGAGCTGCGAGTCGTACTTTTGCAAGAGTTGGTTTGCAGAGACGGATCCGTTGGATTGCCCAGAGGTCGAAGCGCCGGAAGCGTTCGTGGAAGCAGCGGCCAGAGCCGCAAGGCTGGTTCCGGGCTGCCATCCGAGCTCGATCAACGCCTCTGGCGTGCAAAACTTGATTGGAATGGCTACGCTCTTCTTGATCATGAGTGCGTTCTGATTCCACAGGTTGTTGGATCGCTTCAGGTTTTCAATCTGCGTCAAAAACGACGAACGAGTCATGCAAGAAAGCGGTGAGCACTCACACAAAAGAGGTTTCCAGCTTCTCCCCAAACGCGCACTGCAAAATGCAACGATACACTACAAAAGCAACCCATATCACGTACAGAAATGCCGTATTTGATCGAGATACCCTGCAGCGTGTCTCCGCGGCTGACGAGGTGCGTGAGGGACTCTTCGGACTTGCGAATGGCAATGTCCATCGCCATGCGCGCGTCCGTGGGAGCACCTGACGATGATGCGGATGCTGATGCTGATGCTGCCGCTGCCGCTGCTGCTGCTGCGCGCTCAGAGCCCGCAATGGCCGCCGCCAGAGCACGAGGCTGGGCGAGCTGTGCTTCGGTCAGGCTCGATCGCTCCTTCTTTGCTGACTGCTGCTGCTGCTGCTGCTTCATTGCGCGGGTCAGCGGATCATCGTCCAGCAGACTGACAATAGTGTGATGAGCGCTCATGCTTTCTTTTCCTGTCAGCGGTCAAGGTGTTCAGGGTGTTCAGGGTGTTCAGAGGTCAGAGGTCAGAGGTCAGGAGTCTTTGATCTATCCACCCGTCAACCTTCCACACAGCGACCCTTCCCCCTCCAGTTTCAAAAAGCTCCACCGAAACATGCAACGTTGAAGCAAACAAACAAACACTCGGAAAGTCGTACTTGTTGTGCGTGTTGTTGAGTGTTCTTTGAAATGAGTGAATGAGTTGAAATGAAGAAGACGAAGGAAATACAAAAAGGAGCACTGCCGCAAAAAAAAAAAAAAAAAAAAAAAAAAAAAAGAGAACTTCGATGTTGCTGTTGTTGTTGTTGTTCTTCTTCTTCTTCATCATCATATCTGATTTTCAGCGGCCCACACGCTCACGTAGTGCTTGTGTACTGCCATCCAAGTTAATCCGAAGGGCGCAGTCTTGCTTTTTCTTGTCACCGTTCCGCTCAACTTGCTTTTTGCGCGCCCTTTTCGACCCTTCCCACGACCCCAGTGCCCTCCCCTTGTTCCAGTCAGCATAAATAAGTTTGCACTTTCATAAAACATCACCAGCGAGGACAGTCATGTTTTTTTTTTCTCTTTCCAACAGCATCTTGGAGCAACCAAACGAGCATGAGCGAAAGAGCGGAAAATTCGAGTCCCAGCTACGGTGCTTCTTGTTACACCCGAGAGGGAGGAGTAGGTAGATACAAAGTACATTGAGCACTGAGCTAGCAGATATGGGTTGGGGTGTACCATTTCTTGCTCCAGCTCGCGCGCGAATTCTCAGGAGCTCCGGCGTGAATGGCGCGACGCTGCTGTTGAAAGTTGGATCTCGTCGTAAACGTTGCTATTCAGCACAAAGTTGAATTCGTCAAAATAAGTGCCGTGTGGTTTTACTCAAAGGACAGACAATCAAACAAGCAGAGGCAAAAGCCAAACGACAAGAAACAAAACAAACAGACAACCAACGACAACAATTAAGTCCTATCATGGTAAGCGGGAACGCGCTGCAAATGACGAGCCAGAGGCATGTCCAACACAAACTGCGCAACATCTTCAGGTACGCGCAGATCGGGCTGCGGGACGGGTGGGACGAGTCCAAGAAGCGCATCAATGTTGCTGACACCGAGTGCTTTGGCAACTGCTGCCTCGCTCCCTTCGTGCCGCCACAGCTTGAGTCGGCACAGCGAGGAAAGTCTCAAAGGCTGCGCTTGCTCGGCCATTTGCAGAATCTGCTTGAGAGTTTCCTGGTTGGTTGCTTCCACTCGGTCAGGCAAGCGAGCCCACTCCTTTCCAAGTGCTCGGTCATAGGGATGCTTGACATTTGGCCAGCCACCACGTGATGATGATGAGACGAAAGCGAGGCATTTCGAAGGAGAGAGTCCCCACGCAAGCAAGCATCCGACAACCAGGCGTTGAGTCGCCGCCACCGCAAATGGATGAGCGGAATTCCGCCAAGATTTGACATCGAAAGCAGGCAAAGTACGAAAGCCTGCAAGCTCAAACTGGTAGAGCCAATTCGAAAAGTACGATGTCGGGTTGTCAATGAAGTTCTGCTGGCCAAGTTCAGGTAGCCACTCAAGCACAGGTGCCATATCCCACCCCGCCGCCCCCGTGAACCAATCAGCATAGTACCAAAAATGATCACTGCAAACGACTTCTTCAGCCTGCTCGGTCACGCCAAACTTGTCGTAAACCGTCGGACCCGTGGGCCGTGGCGGATGCACGCAGTCGTAGGACGCAGGCTTGCGCTCGGGGTACAACCACTCCAAGACGAGCGTGACACAGTTCCACGCATTCGGTCTGCGGCGATCGACGTGGTTGTCCAGCCAGAAAGCCAGCAGTTTCTCGCGAAGATCTTGCATCTCCTGGTAGTGATGCCTTAAACAGTACCGAAGCATGTCAATGCTGGTCGAAGCACAGTGCTGAATGATATCTTTCGGTGGTCGTACACGCTCGACGAAAATCCAGTAGCGGAACAGCATGACCCACACAGCTGATGGGGTATAAAATTGGTCGCAGTACATGTCATTCCCCAACAACGCCGTGGACAGCGTGAGGGACCGACCAACCCGAATCGTCTCCAGCGCGTCAAACAGCTCCATAATGGAGCCAGTCATGAGCGGGCTCTCAATGTCATCCCAGTACCGAGTGTAGCGGCGCGAGTGCATCACCCAGCCAGTCTGTTCACTGCCAGTCCCGCTAGAGAATGAAGCGAAATAGGTATCTGAGTCACCCCAGTAGAGTTTCGCGCTCAGAGGCAAACCAGTCGCAACCAAGTCCATCTGCAGTGTCGGGTCGCGCAGCAGGTCTCCATGAAACGTGAGACGGTCGATGTTGGACTGGTTGATTGAGCACGAGGTTGCTGTGGCTTCATCGACCATGAAAATGCGAGAAGCATTGCGCTCGGCACGCCGCAGGCAGCGACGTACAAATCGGGACTTGGTGTCGATGGCGACTCCTCGATGCGAGAAGCGCGCACGCTCGGCCGACTTGGATGCCACGAACGAAGGAAGCAGGCGACGTCCAACTGCCCAGTTAAACTCGGGGCTCGCATCCAGTGGATTAAAGTCGGGCTCGCGGTTCACTGGGTGGTTTTGGATAAAGCCATCCAGGGGAAAGTCTGGGATGGATTGTCAAGCAGAGTGAGAAGGTGAGTCGTTTGCTATTTTTTGGTTGTCGCATTGCGTTGCTGTGTTCAGTCGGTTACCTTGAGATCCATCAAAAATGTCCCACCAAAAAGACAGAGGGGCTCGATTGGAATCGGCCGTCTCGACGCCGGAGCTGGAGCCCGAGCTGGACGATGCACGCGCGGTCGTGGCTTCTGAGATGGAGCACGATGCGCCAGGCCGCACGCCTGCTTTGGCGGCTTCTGCGACTGCGAGCGCCCATGGCGTGGGAGCCTGCTCTGACTGTGATGGAGTAGACTCGGGTGCAGCAGCAGCAGCAGCAGAGCCCTGCTTCAGCTTGGTCGGGACTGGTCGCTGGCACTTTAGCATGGAAATCACCCACTCCTCCGGGTCGAAGCCAGCCTCGCGGATGCTGTTCCACAACGGGTCTGTCGCGGGATCGCGCTCGTGAAGAATGCCGACATAGCCGAATCGCGCATCCTCGCGGTACATTGGGTGCCGTCGATAGTTGAGCTCGTCCAGCGTGTCGTCGTCGCTCTCCCGATCGTCAAAGTCCACAGCTGAGTCGTCGTCGCTGTCGTCATCGGTAACGATGTTCCTAGCACTGCTGTCCGAGTCGAAGCCATAAAGGTCGATGGAACTGTCAGAGTCGTCAGAGTCGTCGGACATTGGAAGCGGAAAAAAAAAGCTGAGATTCGAACAGGGACTGCACTTTCCTTATGTGCTATTATAAAAGGACTCCTCTTTTGTTTTAGCATACTATTCGAACTCTTTCTGTTTCCTCGTGATGAGACTGTACTGCACGTTGTTGCTGTTGCTGGTGTTGAGCGCATCGCTTGCATTGGCGCAGTGGTGCCACGGCTCCCGCACACCCGTGTCCTGGTACCTGATCTTCAAGCCGTCGCCCGCCGCTGACTTTATGAGGCGTTCTTAGTCAAACACATTCAGCACCTGTTGCTTTTGAGTCGCATGTTACTCCTAGTTGGTGGTTTCAAGGTTTTTGCTTGAGGGTTTTTTGGGTTGTTTTTTTACTTTGCAATCGAGCGGTGAATCCACACCTTCACACCGCCAAAAAGCACAGACAGAGGAGAATCATGCATTTCAACGACAAACACGTCAGAACATTGCCATACAGGTCACATGAGACAAACACTCAGGCCGGCGGAACAGGAAGAGTCACAGGTACGCGCAAATCAGCTCGAACCGCGGTTGCAGCACGGTGTTCGGTACCGCGTGTGATAATGCCAGCGCCAGTGGGGAAGACGTAGTACATCGGTGCCGAAAGCGGCGAATCGTACGGACCAAGCTGGAAATAGGACAGATCGAGCAAATAGGCAGTGCTATTGGAGCCTGGCACAAGCGTCACGGCAAGGATGGTGGCGTTCGCAGCAAACACTCCCGAGCTGGCGACGTCGAAGCCCAAAAGAGCAAAGCACGAAACGTCGAGAGATCCGCCAGACGCCGCGGAAAAGACCGGCTCGCTGAAGTCGGCACGAACCGTGGCGACACGCAAAGTGTCAAACGGAGCAAGCACAGTTGTGGTATTCGTGACATTCCATTGAACGAAAGCGAGCTGGAGCACTGGCTCAAAGTTGAGCTGCACGGCTTGTGTGGGCTGGAAGATGGGCTGCTCATTCGCGCCTTCGACGTTAACGGCGGTGGTTGTGATTGTGTCGCCAACGGCAAGTTGCCGACCGAAAGTGACAGTGACAACCAAATGCACCTGCAGCTGCGCTTCCTCATACACGACGTTTGTGACATTTCCAGTAACGGTGCCATTTCCAGTAACGGTGCCGACCGAGGACACGGTGGGTTGCAGACGAACAGCAAAGTTGTTTGGCCACAGGCGCTTGGGACGAATCCAATCCAAACCCACAAACTGCGGAGGCGGAACGGAGGTGCGAACAACTGGATCCGAAAAGACAACCGCCAAAACCACAGTGCCATTGGTGTTGCTCGTCATTTCCAACGCAGAGAAGGGCTGGAGCACCGTGACGGCCATTGTGGGCTGCTTGATGAAGGAGAGGACGTTGTCAGCAGCTGGAGTGTCCAGTTTAGGCGCCTTGTTCAAAACCCACTCGAAGGCCGAGAGCCGCGAAACGCTCAATGGGAACGGTTTCATGATGCGAAGCATTGAGTAATCCAACTGAGTGCCTCCGGAGGGGGCTACCGGCGCGGACGTGGCCAGTTGCAAAAACATGGGAATGTACGTGTTGAACCGACGGTTGCCAGTCAACTTCCTGAAGTATTCGTTTTGCGAGTCCGGCATTGTCTGCAACATGACACGTTCTGAGCGCCGCACAGGCGTGCCAAAGGTCGAGTTCCGTCCGTAGATCTTGAAGCGCATTGGCGGCAAGGTGGTATTCGACCCTTGATCGACAGATTCTAGCTTGTTCCCGGCGCCGAGCGTAATGGAGCCATCGACCGAAACAAGGTGCAGCTCGTCGCCGTAGAACACTGGCTGCTTGTCGAGAGTGGTGAGGAGGAGTGGCGAGATAATCCTGAAAAAGTGGTTCTCCCTAGTTGAGAAAGCAAACCGTTCGACGACCTGGAAGCTGGCACTGGCTTGGTCGCGTGCCCAGTCGCCAGGCTTGGTATTCTCGCAGGACCAGCGCCACCAGTCATCGTCGTACGCGTAGTAAAACACCTTGTCGCTCCGATCGCGGCTGTACGCAAACATGTTCTCGGTCTGCGAGGGAAACATGGTACCGTGTAGCGAACGCAAGTCGCCATCCGCGTGCACTGAGCACGGCACCGCGCTTCGAGACCGGGGAATCCCTCAAATTGGTCCTTGTTCAAAACGAGCGACTCGACCTGGAGCGTCGAGTATGGGCAAGAGCCTTCGTTGCCGACCACGCTGAATTTGTACGACGGTTTCTGGGAGATGAGAATTGGCGGGAAACGCGATTGGAAGCGAATCGAGTTGTAGTCGTTGGACGCGTACATGCACGAGCAGAACCGCTCGATGCGCAGAGCGACGACTTGGAAGGCTGCCAGAGCATTGCACGGAGAGAGCGAGACAAAGAGGACAAACAGCACAACAAGATCAAAATGAGTGTCAGGTACAGACTTGCGTTGAGACAGAGGCAACGCAGTATGCAACCAAACGGGGGAAACTTTTGAAAACTTACACATGGAATCGCCCTCATAGGTTTGCATCGGAAAATCATGGGTGGCGTTCGAATAGTCAAGACGAACACCCAGGAATCGACTTGTGCTGCTAAGCGCGCTGACCTGCGACGAGATTGCCGAGGGCGCGGAGGCAGCCGCAGTCGTGGCGCGAAGCCGATAGCCTTCGCTGACACCGGTGAGCTGGTCCAGCGTGACAAAGTCTCCATAGCGCAAAACTGTCTCATCGCCGGTGAAGTCACGGTCGCCGCCATCGCCGCAGTTTGCTCCACTCACAGACTCGCAGTAGCTCGCAAGGTAGGATGCAAGAAGCGTCTGCTTGTCGGCAATGTGGGGGTCTTCAGGAAAGAGAAGGGCGTCCAGGAGCTCGATGATTGGCGCCACTTGCATGCGAATGGGAACCGGGTTGCTTCCGACAGTACGCGCCCAGTCCTTGAGAGAGGTCAACAGATCGTCGGCCGAGAATTGACCGAGGCCTGGCTCACCGCCGATAAACCACTCGGTTGATTTTGAGGTTGAGGACATTGACATGGAGCGCGCTTGCTGAGACAATTTCATGGACATGTCAAAGCCAATCGATGCCGAGAATGCCCCAAACCCGCCAGAGATTTCCGTTGCAACAGTGGATCCCGTGACAGTTTCGTCCAACGTGGCTGCTTCGCTCATGTCGATGGAAAATCGCTGCATGCCACGGCCGCCCATCGTCACCTCATGCATGTAGTGCGTGCCAAATGTTTCCAACAAATCGTCGTACGCTGAGCACTCAACAGGGAAGCAACGGACATCAGGGTCCGCGTCCGGATTGACTGTGATGCAGCATTGACTAAACAACGCGGGGGGTGTGAGACGCTGCACTGCGTGGCGAAACTCGGCCGTGAGCTTGAGCGGCAATGTGTCCTCGAGCCGCGCACGGTATGACACTGTTTCCGCACGAGAGTCCAAAAACATGCTCTCACGCTTGAGCATCGAGTCGCGAACCTGCTGGTATGACTCGCTGGCAGAGAACGATCCCTTGGCGAACGGACCATATGAAGCACTTGCACGAATCTTCAGGTCGCTCTCGAGCATGGTCTTGTAGCTTTGCTCGGAACGAACAAGCTTCGAACTTGACTCAAATCGGTTGACCGGCTCCATGATGACATCCACATTATCTGGAACATAGAACTTGCCGTCGGCTGTCATGCGGCGCTCTGCATGCTCCAACACCATGATGGACGCGCGGATGCCAGGGTCGACCTCTGTGCCAGTGCTCTGAGGGTTGCCGCGAACGACGTCGTAGCCTCGCCCGAGATAGGCAATGTTCGGCAGACCTGATTCGGGCGCAAATGGGGCTCGAAGCAGGGTTTCGGCTGTGATACCAGGCAGCAAGTCAACCAGTGGCCGTCAGCAAGCAGAAGTGCGCTCAAGTAGAGGTTGCGTCAAACAGCAACCCCACTCGTCTCTCTCTCTCTTTTTTCCTTCTATTTGCCCCACCACCACCACCACCACCACCACCGACACCAGTTACAAGCACCATCACCACCCATCGAACAACTCGCGCACTCACCTTCAAGCAGCGAAGTCTTGGCCTGAGCTGCCTCGGCGGCCGCACGAGTCTCCATGACACCTTCCTTCATCCGTGCCTGGCTTAGCGTTGTCCGTAGTGTGGCTGTAAGACGTGCAAAGAGTTGTGTGAGGCAAGTGAGACGACGCAGTTCCATTCTGTTCATGTGCACACAATGGAACCAACCTTGGTGTTGCTCGCTCAGCAGCTGTGCAAACTCCGTCCGCGCCTTCTGAGCAACGATGCGGCTTCCGCGCATGCACGCGGACTCAGCTCATTAGCGTGGCCACAACATCTCGGCTTTGATCACACAGCAAAGACACTCACTGTCAGCGCGACTGGCTCTGGAAGGACAGAGTCAATGTACATAAAGTCAGCCTCAGGCGACGGCTTGAAGATCAGGTACCAGGACACGGGTGTGCGGGAGCCGTGGCACCACTGCGCCAATGCAAGCGATGCGCTCAACACCAGCAACAGCAACAACGTGCAGTACAGTCTCATGTCGAGGAAAAAGAAAGAGTAAGAATAATGCTCATCAAAAGGGCTCTTTTGATACTAGCACATAAGGAAACAAAATGCAGTCCTCTTTTTTTTTTTTTTTTCTTCGTTCTTTTCTTTACGGCTTCCAATGTCCGACGACTCTGACGATTCTGACGGTTCCAACGACTCTGATGGCTACGATTCGGACACCGTTGTCGTTGATGCCAATGACGGCAGCGACTACGGCTCAGCTGTGCACTTTGACGATCGGGAGAGCGACGACGACACGCTGGACGAGCTCAACTGCCGCCGCCACCCAATGTACCGCGAGTACGCGCCAGCCCTCAATGCAAATCCCAATACATATGTGGTGCGGCCATTCGGCTATGTCGGCATTCTGCACAAGCGCAATCCCGCGACAGACTCGTTCTGGAACAGCATCCGCGAGGCTGGCTTCGACCCGGAGGAGTGGGTGATTTCCATGCTAAAGTGCCAGCGACCAGTCCCGACCCAGTTGAAGCAGGGCTCTGCTGCTGCTGCTGCTGCTGCTGCTGCACACGAGGCTGCCTCATCACAGTCAGAGCAGGCTCCCACGCCATGGGCGCTCGCAGTCGCAGAAGCGGCCAAAGCAGGCGTGCTTTGCGCATCGTGCTCCATCTCAGAAGCGACGACCGCGCGTGCATCGTCCAGCTCGGGCTCCAGCTCCGGCGTCGAGACGGCCGATTCCAATCGAGTCCCTCTGTCTGTTTGGTGGGACATTTTTGATGGATCTGAAGGTAACCGACTGAACACAGCAACGCAATGCGACAACCAAAAAATAGCAAACGACTCACCTTCGCTTTGCCGCATCACTCTGCTTGACAATCCATCCCAGACTTTCCCCTGGATGGCTTTATCCAAAACCACCCAGTGAACCGCGAGCCCGACTTTAATCCACTGGATGCGAGCCCCGAGTTTAACTGGGCAGTTGGGCGTCGTCTGCTTCCTTCGTTCGTGGCATCCAAGTCAGCCGAGCGTGCGCGCTTCTCGCATCGAGGAGTCGCCATCGACACCAAGTCCCGATTTGTACGTCGCTGCCTGCGGCGTGCCGAGCGCAATGCTTCTCGCATTTTCATGGTCGATGAAGCCACAGCAACCTCGTGCTCAATCAACCAGTCCAACATCGACCGTCTCACGTTTCATGGAGACCTGCTGCGCGACCCGACACTGCAGATGGACTTGGTTGCGACTGGTGTGCCTCTGGACGCGAAACTCCACTGGGCTGACTCAGATCCCTATTTCGCGTCATTCTCCAGCGGGACTGGCGGTGAACAGACTGGCTGGGTGATGCACTCGCGCCGCTACACTCGGTACTGGGATGACATTGAGAGCCCGCTCATGACTGGCTCCATTATGGAGCTGTTTGACGCGCTGGAGACGATTCGGGTTGGTCGGTCCCTCACGCTGTCCACGGCGTTGTTGGGGAATGACATGTACTGCGACCAATTTTATACCCCATCAGCTGTGTGGGTCATGCTGTTCCGCTACTGGATTTTCGTCGAGCGTGTACGACCACCGAAAGATATCATTCAGCACTGTGCTTCGACCAGCATTGACATGCTTCGGT
Source organism: Capsaspora owczarzaki ATCC 30864 (assembly GCF_000151315.2). Lineage (NCBI taxonomy): Eukaryota > Filasterea > Ministeriida > Capsasporidae > Capsaspora > Capsaspora owczarzaki. The sequence continues at coordinate 536,237 of NW_011887294.1, read as the reverse complement.
ACTGTTTAAGGCATCACTACCAGGAGATGCACGGTCTTCGCGAGAAACTGCTGGCTTTCTGGCTGGAGAACCACGTCAATCGCAGCAGACCGAATGCCTGGAATTGTGTCACGCTCGTCTTGGAGTGGTTGTACCCCGAGCGCAAGCCTGCGTCCTACGACTGCGTGCATCCGCCACGGCCCACGGGTCCGTCGATTTACGACAAGTTTGGCGTGACCGAGGAAGCTGAATGGGTCGTTTGCGGTATTCCTTTTGGGTACTATGCCGATTGGTTCAAGGAGGCGGCGGGGTGGGATATGGCACCTGTGCTTGAGTGGCTACCTGAACTTGGCCGGCAGAACTTCATTGACAGACCGACATCGTACTTTTCGAATTGGCTCTACCAGTTTGAGCTTGCGAGCTTTCGTACTTTGCCTGCTTTCGATGACAGAACTAGGTGGAATTCCGCTCATCCATTTGCGGTGGCGGCGACTCGACGCCTGGTTGTCGGATGCTTGCTTGCGTGGGGACTCTCTCCTTCGAAATGCCTCGCTTTCGTCTCATCATCATCATGTGGTGGCTGGCCAGATGTCAAGCATCCCTATGACCGAGCACTTGGAAAGGAGTGGGCTCGCTTGCATGACCGAGTGGAAGCAACCAACCAGGAAACTCTCAAGCAGATTCTGCAAATGGCCGAGCAAGCGCAGCCTTTGAGACTTTCCTCGCTGTGCCGACTCAAGCTGTGGCGACACGAAGGGAGCGAGGCAGCAGTTGCCAAAGCGCTCGGTGTCAGCAACATTGATGCGCTTCTTGGACTCGTCCCACCCGTCCCGCAGCCCGATCTTCGCGTACCTGAAGATGTCGCGCAGTTTGTGTTGGACATGCCTCTTGCTCGTCATTTGCAGCGCGTTCCCGCCTATCATGAGATGAGTTGATTGTGACATCTGCTTGTTTGTCTGCTCGTCTGTTCGTTTGTTTCGGCTCTTGCCTCTTCTTGTCTGATTGTCTGTGCTGTGAATAAACCACACGGAACTTATTTTGACGAATTCAACTTTGTGCTGAATAGCAACGTTTACGACGAGATCAAACTTTCAACAGCAGCGTCGCGCAATTCACGCCGAGCTCCTGAGAATTCGCGCACGAGCTGGAGCAAGAAGTGGTACACCCCAACCCATATCTGCTAGCTCAGTGCTCAATGTACTTTGTATCTACCTATTCCTCCCTCTCGGGTGTAACAAGAAGCACCGTAGCTGGGACGCGAATTTTCCGCGCTTTCGCTCATGCTCGTTTCGTTGCTCCAAGATGCTGTTGGAAAGAGAAAAAAAAAAACATGACTGTCCTCGCTGGTGATGTTTTGTGAAAGTGAAAACTTATTTATGCTGACTGGAACAAGGGGAGGGCACTGGGGTGGCGGGAAGGGTCGAAAAGAGCAGTTTTTGGTTTTTTCTTCTTCTTTTTTAGGTTTCTCAGACGCAGTCTTAATTTTGTTGTGATCCATTTCTCCTGCACAATCCAAGCAATGTACTTTGAGGACTATCTTGAAAGTACGTTTTCCGCTTTGTCGCTTTGTATCTCAGAGATGGCGTTGCTTTGATCTGACTGTTTCAACATTGTGTGTGCATTCGTTTTGTGTGGTCGCAGCCATCGATGGTCTGCCTTCCGACTTTCAGCACAATGTTCAACGGATACGCGACATTGATGCCAAGTGCCAGAGTAAGTTACTTGGAGATGTGAGACTACAAATGGGGTCTTCACTTGAAGATACATATGAACATTGAGTGCGCTCCACTCACTCGCCACTCTTGCCCCCCCCCCCCCGATCTCGGTCCAAAACAGCGTCGAACGAGGCAGTCAAGCGACGCGAGCTCGCATTCTATCAGACTGGGCGGCTGGGCACCACGCGCAAGGAGCTGCTGGACGAGCAGGTCGTCGCTTTGAAGCAAGAGTACGCCCAGCTGGCCGGCCTCGCGCAAGAGAAGCTCACCATTGCAAACGACACGTACGACATGGTCGATCGACACATTCGTCGCCTGGACGCAGAGCTCAAGAAATTCGCAGACGATCTCGAGGCAGACTATCCTGGCATTACGCCAGAGCTTGAAAAACGTAATGGCAAACTCATTGCTCGATGGGTCAGGTCGCTTCTGAGCTGTTGCGAGTCACTCACTGATATTTTATGGGGGGGGGGGTCAAATTCGATTTTTGCATATCACGATGGCTTCCACAGGATCGCTGCTTCTCGATAGCAACTCGACAAGCACCATGCTGAACATGATGGTGAACGATGGAAATGCCGCCTCGTCCTCAACGATGCTGGCAATACCAAACTCTGTTGTAGCATCCCGAGCAGCTTCTCCGGGCGCCGTCATGTTTGCCGTTCCTGGTCTACCTGCCATGGCCATGGCCTCATCACCCACGCCCGACTCGATTGCTCGTAAAGCGCGAAAAAGGTAGGTTTTCTGTTTGTTTTTTTTTTCCGGGGTTTTTGGTTGGTGTAAAGATGCCAAAAATCGGAACCAACATCCCTAACAATGCACTGCCATCTTTCTATTGTACATGTCATTGCTCGATCGCTTGATTGCAGCAACGCCGAGCGGAAAGCAGAACAGCAGGCAGCCATGTCCGTCGTGCCGCAATTCGATCTTCTGGACGAGCTGGGCGCCGCTCTTGGCACGATGACGGATGCGACAAGCGCGCCCATTGCGGTGGAAGTTGCTGCGGAAGTGAGCGACGAGCGCTTCTGCCACTGTCGACAGGTAATGGCTCCCGCATTTTCGAACTTTGCAGTTTTAGTTGTTTTTGGCAATGTGGGACCTCCTATTCCGACGGCCGGTAATCAACTCATCTCTTCCGTTTGCCATCTCGACTCCTGGGACAGATTTCTCATGGTCAAATGATTGCTTGCGACGACCCCTACGTAAGTGCCTCGCCGCCAACTTTTGCTTTGAAGTGCCTGCTTCATCACCTGACTTGGTCTTTTTGGTTTCACAGTGCCGAATCGAATGGTTCCACTACGGCTGTGTTGGCTTGACCGAGACGCCAAAGGGCAAGTGGTATTGCTCCGACTGTCTCGCCAACCGCAAGCGTCGCAAGAGCCAACGCGCAGAATAACGCAGCAGCACCCCCTTTGTTTTCGTTAATAAACTTCTTGTTAATTCGGTCTCGGTGCTATCCAAGCTGTTGAATTCGTATGAATGGTTGGAAATTGAAAACGCTCTAACGTCCATCCAACTGATTTTATGGTCATGTCCCCCCCAATGGTCAATGTGCCACAATTTAAGAACACCTCTATCTATCTCACTCTCTCACTCTCTCACTCTCTCACTCTTTGATTCCTCCATCGACAAGTTTCCTATGGCTGAAGAGTCCGCGCAGTCGCTCCTCTTGCCCTGTCTCTTCTGCCCGGCGCTGGACTTTTCCGTCCGCAGCGAGTTTCTCGCGCATCTCCTCGAAGCGCACCATTTCGTGATTGCAGACGTCGATCTCATCGTGTCTCTGCCGCAGTACGTCATCGTGGTTTGAAGCTCCGAGCGCGATGACCATGTTGAACCATGAGGACTGAGCGTACTGCGTATCTCACTCTGAGCGTTCCCACTACGCTTCTTCCTCTTCTTGGACTGTGAATGAATTGCAGATACGTCGCATATTGGAAGGAGCGGCTGGCGCAGGGACCGCTGGAGTCGTTCGCGACCGTCATCCACACGCGACCAAGCTCAGCAACCAGCTCGAGTGGCAGCTCCGGACCAGCCATTCCGACGCAGGCTGTAGGATCTGTGTCAAGTGCATCCATTCCTAGTACGCGACCCCGTGTTGACGAAATCATCGCGAGAACCCATCTCATCACAACTCACTCTTGCACCATTGATTCTGTGCAACAGCATCCGCCGTGTTTTACATGCTGGGGGATAACCTTGACGAAGACAAGGCCATTCGCAAACAATTGCAGGATCGCCGTTTGGTATGGCGAGATCAATGACCGGATTTTTGGTTGGCAAAACACTCTCGCTGACCGTTGCTTTGCAAATCATCTGCATTGGGTTTTTTTTGGTGGTCGCACAGGCCAGTGTCTTGGAGCAACATTCCAAGGAACGCGAAGACACATCGTTCAGTCATCCTTGTCTGTTTTGCCGGTTTTGCGAAACGGGAAATCGATCCTTGCTTCTCGATCACATGCATCAAAGCCACGGCTTTAGCATCGGTCTCCCTGACAATCTGGTCTTCATCCGAGACTACCTAACTGTGCTTCAAAACAAGCTCGATCGGTAAGAGAAAGCTGCTTTTCGAATGCCGAGCCAGCTGTTGAGCATGTTTGGCTCAACTTCTTGTTTCGTTGCTTGCGCTTCCAAACATTTGCAGGTTGCAATGTTTGTACTGCGAGAAAGTGTTCAAATCGCGCGACGTATTGAAAAGTCACATGAGGAAAAAGAAACACATCCGGGTCCATCCGCAGAACAAGGAATACGACCGTTTCTACATGATTAATTATCTCGTATGCCTCGCGCCCGCCCGTATCTTGGTTTCTTTTTGCTGGTACTTCTATCTTTGACTCACCCTTTCTTGCCAATTACATTGCCCTCCCCCCCTTCCTCTCGACTCGTTTGCTACAGGAGCCAGGGAAAGGCTGGGAAGCAATTTTGAACGAAGATCGCCCTGTTCCTATCAAACGACCGGCGCCACACCCGGCTCCTTTGGCTCATGCAACCAGCGGCAAGCCTCGAAAGCACAGCGCCGCCAGACAAGCCGCTGAAGCAAACAAGAGGGCAGCAGCATCGTCGACCTCATCGTCCAACCCATCCTCCCCCTCCGGATCGTTTGGAGCCACGCCCGCAACTCATCTCGAGCGGCCTCATCGCAAGCCTGACGAAGACAACACTGGAAACAGCGACGACGACGACGACGACGACAACGACAACGACGACGAAGATGGCAACGATGACGAATTCGCCCTTTCCAACCGGTTCAATCATGCATCTCATCATGCTCCTCGCGAAAGCGATTCTGACAATGATGCCGCCGAGGATGACGACAATGTCGAATCGTATGTGCCTCTACTCCCATTGTGCGAGTGACTTTGTTGGTTTTGCTTGTGGTTGCTGCTAACTTGCACGGCTGGTTTAGGCAATGGGATGACTGGCAGGAAGACGCGGTCGAGCCTATCAAGTGCCTGTTCTGCAGCACAATGCACCTGGGCACGGATGCAGTCACCGCGCACATGAAAACCGAGCACGATTTCGACTTTGACAGCATCCGAGCGCTTTGGCGTAAGATATCGATTGTTTACGTTCGATTCGACCGTGGACACTTACGCGCTGTCTCTTCTTCATCGTGTGCTTGGCTTGATTCTGTCCCCCCCCCCGCAGACTTAAACTTTTATCAAACTATTAAGCTGGTCAACTATATTCGCCACAACGTGATGCACAAGTGGTGTCCTCGCTGCGAAGAGCCATTTCCAAGCGAGGATGCCCTTCTTGCCCACATGACCCAGCTCAAGCATTCCAACGTCGATCGGCAATCGAGCTTTTGGAATCAAGCTGAGTAAGTCGTGTCGCTTTGTTCCATGGATGATCTCCGCTATTGTTGTGTGGCTCACGATCTGCACCCCTCTGCGGCAGGTACTTTTTCCCCACCATCGAGAATGACCCTTTTCTCTACAGTTTCCAGGAGGACGAGGAGGCAGTAGAGTCAGCAATGTCACCTGCCGAGCAAGAAGAGCGACTGGCACGGCAACTGGCATCTGCAAGTGTGTCTGGCGACTCGACAAAGCCTGCGGATGGCAACTGAGATTGTGCAATGTTGCATTTTATGAATGGATGCTCGACAGTTTTGTTGGTTGTGCGAGCCGAGAGCTCCATCGTGTATTCAACAAATCGTTAAGGCTTCCACAATTTCAAGGGACCTTGCTCACTGAACGTCGCTACGATATTCAAATGAGGATGATGCTCAATTCCAATCACTTCCTTCTCGTGGAGCTGATGGCCGGAGATTTGCGGAACAAGACATAAACAACGAAAAAAAGAATATGGGTGAGTCCCTCTCCAGCCACCACAGGCAACTGCAGCACAGATAGACGCCGTTACCTCCATCTCGTTGCCTTCAAGCTCGCCAGTGTCCAATCGGAAGGCATACAGTCGTCGATTCTCACCAACCGCGTACACAAACTCTCCTCGGGGAGAAATGGAGGCAGCCACAAAGTCGCAGGCAATGGTCGACGACTGGAGTGTCCGCACAACAAGGCCGTTGAGATTGATGACATGCAGGGCGTTTGACTTTGACACGATGAGGAACTGCTCCGTGTTACGCGGGATTGGCAAAATCGCCGTCACGGCAATCTCGCGGTTGGCAACGCCAGAATGCGGCCTCACAGTCGTCGTGCACTCTGTCGTACGCATGTCCCATACCTACAACAAGAAGAGCATGACGTGTGCGTGAGCGGAAGGTTCTTGACGAGCAAGTCCAGCGTGAAGTTTGATATGCATTCAAAGCACTCACTTTGACTGTGCCGTCGCTGCTGCCGCTGATCACGAACTGACCATCGTGCGTAATGATGGCATCGTTGACGAAAGACACATGGCCACGGAATTCCTTCAAGGTCTTGCCAGATTTGAGACCGTGCAACCTGAGGCAAAGCGTGGCACAGAGATAGACAAGTTGGCGAATGAGGAACCGCGCGAGTGCAAAGTCAACCAAAAAGCTTTGACAAGCTGGAAATGACGAGCCGTACTTGATGGTTTGGTCGAACGAAGTGGTCAACACTTGGCTGTTATCGCGCGAAAACTTGACACTCGTCAAACCGCCATTGTGCGCCTTTTCAAACCTTCGCAGCACTTCTCCAGTTTGCACACGCCAGATCTGCACACAAGTCAACCAAATGTTGTGAGTATGCAGCACCACGGCACGGCATGCGGGGGATGGGCCAATCGACCATACTTTGAGCTTGCCGTCTTGCGCGCCAGTCGCAAGCATCTCGCTATCCACGGAGAAGCCGAGACAAAGAACAGTTGACTCCATCAGCATAAAGTCATCCTGAGACGCCAGAATTAAACAAAACAGGCCTCGCAAAACGAGTCAGAGCGGCAATTGGCATGTCGACAGCTCTGAAACCGCGCACCATACCTTTGCTTGGTATCGGAGATCTTGTGCAATTTTGCCAGTGTGCGGATTCCACAGCTCCACAAAGTGATCCACACTGCCAGTTGCTAGGTACTGACCATCCGGCGAGAATTTGGCGCATTCCGGGTGTGACTGCTTGCCAAACTGGCAAAGTGAAAAGCCAAGGGTGAGTTTTCGAGTCAAAGAATCAGCCTGCATCAAAACGATCGAGTGATGCGGTGAGCATTGTTTTTTGTTGGCGTACTTTGATCGAAGCGCCCAGCTGGGTCGGAAGCTGCTCTTCCTCGATCGCGTGCTGGACTTTGCGCCCTCGGAACAAGTCGAACGAAGCTCCTGGCTGGATTAGACCTTGGTGGTACTGCCACTTGACAGCTTGGCCAATCAACGAGAGGAGTCGGCCTGCGGGGACGACGTGGATTTCGGCGGCAAGAGCTGGCGACGACACCAAAAAAAAAAAAAAAAAAAAAAAAAAAAAAAGCAAGAGTCAGCCAAAGCAAGCAAGCAAGCACTTGTATGTGGACCTTGGAGCTGCAACGTAGCATTGACAACAATTTACCATGAGCAATCATGGTCCGTCGTTTCTCCTTCGAGCTCCCATCAAGATAGACCTAACAAACATCATAATTGTGAGGTGCACACGTTATTCAACACGCCCTGCGGCGAGAAAAGTCAAGCGTAGCACCACACACCTCTTGGGGGTCCCAGTAAGCGCGCGGGGCGAGCAAGCCTTCAAGATGCTGGTAGCGATGCGGCTGGTGCTTTTTCAACAGCAACAGAGGCTCGCCTTGCTTGAGCAAGGATTTTGCGGCTCCCGTCTCGTGCATCTCGACTAATTCAATGTAAATCTGCGCACAACGCAAGAAAAGTTCCCATGCAGTTCACCTTAACGACAGCTCTCAGCAAACTCGATCCCAGCATCGTGGAAATCAAACCAACCTGCTCGTGCAAGTCAATCAGCTTCTTGTCGGGCAGCTGGAGTTGCTGGACTGCGTTGAGCACAGAATCCCAATGGCCATTGATGACGTCCGAGACGAACGTTTCGAGGTTGTCCACCGTGTTGAGCGTAACGCTCGTCTCGTCCTGGAGCACCACAAGGAGCAGCAACCAACAAGCGAGTCGCTGAGTGAGTGGTTGTCCCTCCTTCCAAAGGTATTCACCTCCGAGTTCACCCATAGTCGCACAAATCACATCCACACTAAGAGTACGTGGTCGATACGCACCTGCAGAGTGGCGAGGGTGCGCGTCAAGCCATTCTCCTTGAGGAACTGCTGGACGAGCCGAATCACACTGTCAACCAACACGCCAGCATTGTGAGCGAGCAGACAACATGCTACTCCAATGCCCCCAATCAAGATCCGTCTTGTGTCTCGAGCGGATGGGGGATGGGCGATGGAGCAGAGCACTCACTCTGTCGCTTCAATGTCGATCGACGCAGAGATAGGATCGCTTGCACTCGCTGCTGCTGCTGCTGCTGCTGATGTTGCTGATGTTGCTGATGTTGCTGCTGCTGATGATGACGTGGTGGCATCGGTGCCAGGTGCAGCAGCTGACGAAGTGGTCCCTGCCACGACGATGGGCGCAATGATGGGCGCAGTGAACATTGCACGAGCAGCTCAAAGCAATATGAAAACAAAGAATGAGCATCGATGGCTCAGTGTGGCAGAAGTAACCTGCGATAAAGTGTGTGCGTGTGATTGTAACGAGCTCAGAAACCCCCTAACTTGCTTTGAACTCTGAGTTTCCGATTCAAATATCCAGTCTTCTTTTTAATCTTTTCGCTTTTTCACTTCTCGTGTCGCTTTTTTGTTCTTGGTACCCCGCGATTTGAGGGCTCTGCGTTTGAGAGATGCATATTATTAATGTGTTTTGACCGAAGGGAAATGCCTCGCGAGGGACGTGAGTGGTGACGATCACTGAGAATTGATCCCAACGTTGTGATTGATTAGATTGAAAACCTGTCATGCTGCTGTCGTATGAGAGTATGACGGAGAGACAGCGCGAGTTGTACGACAGAGTCAAGAATGCGAGTCGGTTTCTCGAGTAAGAAACACAGCCGACGTTTTATTGGATGACAGAGTGACAATGCTTTGTGTTGACGAACTGGAGGAAACAGCCTGGAGAAGACGAGCAAGATTGGCAATGCGGAGGTACACGCGATCGCTGCAGCACTCAAAGAGACGAAACTGACCGAGCTTTAGTAGGGCATCTGGTGTTGAGCTGGTGCATGTGAGTGGGTGATTTCAGCAGAGTGGCTCACTGATGGAGGGGATGGGTGGGATGGGTGCAGTCTGGGCTGGAATCAGATTGGCGATGTGGGGGCGAAGGTGCTGGCCGAGGCACTCCAAGAGAACAGGACGCTGACTGTGCTCGGGTAAGGCATCGAATCTCACTTTGACTGATGCATGTGAGTGGGTGATTGAAGCAGAGGGCATCTGTGAGTGCTCACTGGATGGAGGGAATGGACAGTCTGTACCATAACGAGATTGGCGATGCTGGAGCCCACGCGATTGTGGAGGCGGTCAAAGCGCACAGCACATTGAGCGAGATCTAGTATGGCATCCATCTCCTTTTTACTGATGAAAGTGAGTGGCTGATTCAACCGAGGCATCAAATTGTGCTCACTGATCCGGGGACGGGTAGTCTGCACGCGAATTTGATTAGCGATGTTGGAGCACGCGCGATTGCTGAAACACTCAAGGAGAAAACGACGCTGAACTTACTCGAGTAAGTTATGCTTGCTTCGGATGTCGGATGTCGAGCCAGAGTTAGCCATGCCTCGGTGCGTTGCCATCCCGCTGACCCAAATCTTGCGACAGTCTGCGTGAGAACTATATCGGCAGTGCCGCCGCTCAATTGCTGCGTGAGGTACTCGAAGCCAAACTTCAGTAGGTTCATTGCCCTTTGAAAGTGAGCGCGAGCGAGCGTTCTCCAACCAGTGGGAGTGATCCTGCCTACTGCTCATGTCTCCAGTGAAGTGATCCTGCTCATTTCTCTTACCTGTTTGTTCCTTGCACAGCATCGACAACCAGCAAAACCCTCTTGCACTCTCCTTGTTTCCACGATCATCACCTGTTGAAGACGTTCAGACCGTGTTTCGCCTGCTGCTTCGCGGATCGGAGCTGCAGGATCAATCTGCATCACTACCCGCATTACCAGCCGCGATTGCCGAACACATATTGAGCGACGCTCATTACTGGCCAAGCGTACATCATATCAAACGAAACAACTTTTATGACGTAAGCCTGGGCGGTCATGTTCTGCAGGTCGCTCTGCCTCAGCAGAGCATCCAAGTGAAATCAATTCTCGTGCTTCGTGAATGGAAAAAGCCGCGTCCCACCAACACCGCTGACAGCGCCGCTTTCGATGTGATTGTTCGAGATGAGCAAGGCGCTGTTCAGTACGAGTGTGCTGTGAAAGCGACTTTCGTCGATTCGACCATTGATTTTGTGACGATCTGGCCGGCGAGTCATCCCATCATTGGACAAATGCGCGAGGGTTGGCAAGTTCAAGTTGGACGCCGCATGTCCGATATAAAGCGATTGGAACATCGCATCATTGAAAGTAATATCGGTCAACACATGCAATTCGCAAGACTTTCTGTCCAATACATCTAACGGCAATCTTTGTTGCGACCGAACGCCGTTTCAAAGCATTCATTTGTTTGATTTCTTAAAGACATAAACCCGTGGGTCAATGAGTTCGAGCTGTTGGACAGCTTGTGAAACAAAATGTTCATTCATTCGGTTTAGTTTTCGTTTTTCTTTGTTGTTGGTTTTTTCCTGTCTCAGCTTTTTCCCGCCAAACCAGTCTCCTTTTTTTTTTTTTTTTTTTTTCCCCTTCATTTTTCTTCATACTCAATATCATGTCAGTCATGATGGAAACGTCGGACGCGCTGCCCACCAGCAGCAGCACTGCCACCACTACTACTACCGCGACATCCACATCTGCGGCAAACGTCATTGCGTCGAACGTCAAGTCGTCGCTGCAAATCGCGCTGCATCCGCTCGTCATTCTGAACATTTCAGACCACTGGACGCGCACCCGCGCACAGCACAGCGTCGCCAACCCATCAGGTACAAGCAAACACATATACTTACTCATTCACTCTTTAAAGTACCCCTTCCCCTTTGCTTCCGCTCAGCAGCTCGCTGAAATTCGCTGGAGAAAGGGGACGAGTGGGATGATGACGGAAGCGAGATCTCGGCTGTTTGCACCGACCTCCCACCTAGCCGCCGATAGCTGTTGCCGCGATACTGAAGCGTGACGATGACACGAGAGACTCAGCACCCAGCATCCAGGAGAGAGGCACAGGGGAGGGGGGAACAGGGCAAGAGAGACCTCGCTGGTTGTGTTGACTGTCCAATGCATCTCGTTGCTGCGCTCTCCATCTCGGTCTCATCGTTGCGTGCTGGTTCTATGCTCACATCGATGGATTCAATCTGTATTGCATGCATTATACTTTGGTGATCGGGCAGTGTTTGGTGCCCTCATTGGCACCCAGAATGGCCGCAACTTTGAAATCTTCAACTCGTTCGAGCTGGTCGTCCGCAACGAGCCAACGGGATCCGGCGCGGGCCCCGAAGCCATGCAGACGGACAACGACAGCAGCAGCAGCAGCAGCAGTGCTGCACCGACCTCTTCCGAGTGGGTGGTCGACGTCGAGTACTTTCGACGAAAACAAGAGCAATGTAAGAATCGCGAGCACTTTCCGTTCGTGCTGCTGGACATCGGAAGCCTAAACCATGCTCATGCTCATGCCAAAACACAGTCAAAAAGGTCTTTGCCAACTACGATTTCCTTGGGTGGTACTCGACTTCCAAGTCGGTTGGTGCGACCGAGATTGCTCTACACAAGCAGGCAAGTTGTGATCACATTGGAAGAACGCAGCCGATCAGGCCAGCCTGAACTGACCATCTCCCCGATTGTTTGTTGCGTTCATGCAGGTCTGCGAGCTCGGCAACGAGACCCCGCTGTACCTCCAGCTCAACCCCGCGGGCACGGCGACGGCGAAAGACGTTCCTGTCTCCATCTTCGAGTCGGTCATTGATATGGTGAACGGTCAACCCCAGATGCTCTTCATTCCCGTGTCGTATCGCGTGGAAAGCGGCGAGGCAGAGCGCATCTCTGTTGATCACGTTGCCAAGTCTTCTGGCGGCGACACTCCGAACGTCTCCAGCGGTATGTCAAAACTTGGTGTGCCTGCTGTTGTCTTGACTTTGGTGTCTCTCTCTCTCTCTCTCTCTCTCTCTCTATCGAGCGAACGCCTTGAAACAGCAAAACAACGCTCATGGTGGAACACTTTTTTTGTTGTTGTTGCTCGCAGTCTCCGCTCAGTTGGGCGTTCAACACAGCGCAATTCAAATGCTGTACCAACGAATCGACGTCATCCGAAACTTCTTGGTCGCGGTGCAGCAAGGTTCTGTGGAGGCAGATCCTGCATTGCTTCGCGAAATTGCATCGCTGTGCAATCGCCTCCCCAATTTGGATTCGCCCGACTTGGCCGAAGAGCGTTTGCGGGTAAGGATGGTTTTTTTGCTGCATTTCTCGAATTCGACACCATTGCCGATTCTCTCACTTCACTTTGATCTCGCGTGTGTTTCAGGAGTGCACGGACGTCATGCTCATTTCCTATCTCGGATCCGTGACAAAGGGCTGCCAGGCTCTCAACAGCGTAAGTGCCGGCGTTTGCTTGTTTGATGTTTGTCGAATTTCATGCCGCCACCGACCTGTGCTGACATCATCCAACCGCCCATGCTCTTGCTAGGGCCCTCGAAAAAGTTTGCAGTCCTACCAGACGGGCTCTCAAAGGTGGCAGCGGCAGGCGGCTCTGCCTCGCTGAGCACGTTTGGGCAACATGGCTGCTGCCAGCCGCCCTCTCCACTTTGATCAATAATAACCTTCCTTTGCCATTGTTACACAAATACTAGCTGTGGCTTGGTCTTGTTGAGAATACAAAAACACCAGCCAGCACAGTACAAAATGCACGTCTCGCGCAAACACATCAGTGACGAGATTCGGGGGATTGGTAGTTGCCAGACTGTCCTCCAGATTTCGATTCCAGATGAATGGCTTCGATGCGGATGTCATGGGTGACCGCTTTACACATGTCATAGACAGTCAAGGCAGCAACAGAGACAGCCGTCAATGCCTCCATTTCGACGCCCGTGGGCCCAACACACTTTGCGGTGGCACGGATGTCGATTGCGTCCAGCTCAGGATTGAGTTCGAGTTGGACCTTCACGCTGGACAGGAAGATGTTGTGGCACAAGGGGATGAGCTGGGACGTCTGTTTTGCGCCCATGATTCCAGCAAGCTGCGCGACCGTCAGAACATCGCCCTTCTTGTTGGTGTTGTCCCGGACCATTTGGAATGCGAGCCGTCCCAGAATAACGCGACCGCGAGCCACCGCAATCCGCTGCGTGTTGCTCTTGGCTGCAACGTCGACCATGGAGGCACGCCCGCGCTCGTCCACGTGAGTCAGCTTGTTGGAGTTTGCCGCAAGACGCTGGGTGGAATACGTAGAAAACGCGCGGAAGAGAGAGGGGGCCGGGAAAGCGCGAGGCAAAGACAGCATAGACGGGATTGGTGGCGGCGTTGAAAGAAGGGACAAGATGGGAGAGGAAAAGGCGCCAGCACGCACTGCCGGCATTGCGGGTTGAGAAGAGACATAAGAAAGCAAGCTGTTCTGTTGCTGGAGGATGGGTTTCTTGAAGAATGGCACTGGCGGAGGGCGCTTTACAGACACTACAAAACAATGACAGCAAAACCAAGAAGAAGAGTTAGCTGCAAGCCACTGTCACACTTTTGACAACAAGGAAGGTTGTAAAGACGATAAAAGAAAAAAAGAGAAACGAGCAAAATGAACGTCAGGGTAAAGCAAAGCTGCTGGTTGAGCGAGCGCAAAGAAAAAAAAAAAGGCTTGTTCTCACTTGGTTTCGCTCGAACAGAAAAAGCACCAATTTGTCTCCGCGATCGAGCAGCTGATTCGCTCAGCCGCCAATCAGAATCATTGGGCGATTCTTCATCTTGGCAATGTTGAGCATACCTGCGTGCTGCTTCTTCTTGCGGCTGACAGCTGCAGCAACGACGGGCAGAAGCTCTTCGTCCGTGGCGCCCGCTCGCATCGCATCTCGCAAGGAGACTTCAGCATTTCCAAACAGGCACACCTAAGCAAAAGTGAAGATGCAGTCCTGAGATCAGCAAGTCTTGTCAACAGCAACCAACCAAAAAACAACCAACCCAAAAACAAACAACCCCCCCCCCCAAAAAAAAAACCCTCACCTTGAGATTGCCATCTGCAGTAATGCGCAGGCGATTGCAAGTCCCACAAAAATGATCACTCATTGAGGTAATAAAACCCACTTGACCGACAAAGCCTGGAACTTTGTATGCTTTGGACGTGTCGTTCGCCCGATCTTCCATTCGTTCAAATTCTGGAAAGCGTGCTCGAATGGTTTCGACCATGGATTGGTAGGATACCATTTTCTGGCTGTTCCATTTGTTGTCTAAAGAAGGTTGGAAACAGCACCAAAATTTTCAGAAACCCGCCCAAGTTCACAACGTGAGCTTGCAAAGCTGGAGGAATGCATGCAAACTCGACAACTACACAAAACAGCCCTCATACCATCGAAAGGCATGTACTCGATAAACCGCACATCCAGCGGCATGGTACGTGTCAGTTCGACAAAGTCACACACTTCGTCCTCATTGCTACCGCGCATGACGACGCAGTTCACTTTGACCGGATCATATCCGAGGCTGATGGCAAGTTTGATGCTCTCCCATACTCGATCCCAGCCTACAACACACCAATAATCAATTTCGTAAAAAAAAAAACAACGGACTGAGAGATGCTGCCAGAATCGTTGGCCTTTCTCGTACCTTTTCGACGTGTCATGATTTCAAACTTGTGCTGATGGAGAGTATCCAGGCTAATGTTGAGATGTGTCAGGCCTGCCTTTTGCAGTTGTGGTAGATAGCGTCCCAAAACAATGCCATTCGTGGTCAGGGCGATGCTTTTGAGTCCATCGATTTGGCCAAGCCGTTCTAACAGAGTAGATGCAGAGACGATCATTGCATCGGATAGTTGTAGGGGGGTGAGAGCTCGATCACATCACGAACGCGAATAGAATGACAAAAAACCAGAAAAGTGTCAAGTTGATGGACTGTACCAACGAGGGGAACCAGGTCCTTGCGCACGGTTGGTTCACCACCAGTGAGTCTGATCTTGTCAACGCCTTGGCTCACAAAGAGTTGAGCGAGGCGGATGATTTCGTCCGTGGTCAGCAGGGCTCCGTTTGGCGAGAGTTCGACGCCATGTTCGGGCATGCAATAGACACCTGGACAAATCGCAAAATTATGTGAGTGTTTTTTTTTAACTTCTAATCATTGCGATACAGCCATACGACCATAGGACAAAAGAACAAAAAAAAAAAAAGCACAACTAAGTCAAGGTGGCTTACAGCGCAGGTTGCAGCGCTCGGTGAGCGAAATCCGCAAGTACGTGTGCCCTCGCCCGAACGTGTCTGTGAGCACGGGGGACGCCTTGGACTGTGGCTGCTGCGACACTGCGACACCAGCGGCAGTGCTGCCTGGCGTTGGCTGTGGCGACGACGGGACAGTGGTTGACATTGTGTGCATTGCCCGCCTGTTGTTGTTGCCTGGGCTGCTTGCTGGACGGCAGGCTGAGGCATGATGAGCGCAGATCAGAGTCGCACATGCAGATGGAAGCACCATGCGCTGTTGGAGTTGGAGTTGGCGTTGGAGTGGATGTTGGCCTCGCAATGCACGCGCCACGACACGCTGCGTCGAGCTCAACGATGCCAGCAAGAAGGACACCATTTGTCGGATTGTCGAAAGATACAAAAGCTTTGTGCTTAGTAATGAAGAATGAATGCAAAAACACACAGCAGAAGACAATTCACGAAACGCAACGCAACGAAACGAAACGAAATCAAAACAAAGACTGAGACGCTCAGATTCAGCGGCGCAAATTCTAGTAAAACTCGGATTCAATTGTCGCTCTTTCACTTTGCTACACTCTTGACTGTCAATCTAGACTCGGGTCGCTGGTGATGAACACAAATCAGACTCTTTTTTGTGGCGCTTTGCCTTTGTGGAGCAGCAACGGTGCCTCCACAAAAGTCAGTAAACCTCAGAGGTCGCTTTTGCTTGAGAATGAGAATCACACTTATCTTTAAGGATGATCACGACCGCCGATTTCGCCCACGAAAAACACAGTGTATCGATCTATTCAAAGTTCATTCTCTGTTTTTGTTCCGTTCCTTCAGTATGAGCAAGAGGTACGTAGCTCGACATTTCCCGTTACCCCTTCTCACTAACTCGGAAGCGTCAAGCGAACGATTTCCTTGCTGATTTTTTTCTCTTTTTTTCTTTTTTTTTTTTCTTGCCATTCAACTTCGTCCTCTTTCAACTTCACTGGGTTTCGTTCTTGTGACCTGCGTCTCACCTCCCCCCGCCCCTCCACGACTCCATGTCTCTGTCTCACTGTGTCTCTCTCACTGCTCTGAGATGGGCCTCCTGTTGATGCTGCACTCTGTTACGGGTGATGATGAATGGAAGCAGGGGGGAAAGCGGGGTCGCCATGTGTGCCGTTTCGCTCTTCCATGTGCTCTTCACTCACTCACTCACCCACCTCACCCACCTCCCCATCGTTATGAATCCCGAGTCTCGAGTCGCTTTTGTTTGACTGATCGCATGTTGTGCTTGTTTGGTAGCACTTTCAAGCGATCGAACGACGACGCTGCGCAGGAGCTCGCCGCGGCCCGCAAGAAGCACCTCAACGAGCACCAGTCCGCATCGACCTCGGCAGGCAGCGGCAGCCATCAGTCAAAGCACGCAGCGGGCGGCCAACGGAAGCCAGCTGCAGGCACCAAGCCGCCGTTCAACAAGTCGAGCGCGTCGTCGTCGGACAAGAAGTTTGACTCGGACAAGAAGTTTGCGCACAAGCTTGGTGGCGCGAACAAGAGCAACAACAACAACAACTACAATGGCAAGAGCAATGGCAGCAGCTTTGAGGACAAGAAGAAGCCCGGAACCGAGTACGGCGCCGGCAAAAAGCTCCACGACCAGAGCAAGGGCAAGGGCAAGGCCCCGTCCACTGCTCACGACGATGACACTGAGAATGGCAGCGAATCCGCAGACGCTGCTGCCGATGGCGAGCAGGCCAAGCCAGGCAAGCTGTTCAATGCCAACCATCGCTTTGCTTCCAACCACAAGGAGGCCAAGCTGCTGCGTATCGAGCGCAAAGCACACACTGCCCCGCACTTTGAACTCATCCAGCGTGCCAAGCGCATCTGGGAGACGCTGCGCCAAAAGCGTATGCCCAGCGCGGAGCGTCAAGCTCTTGCCGACGAGCTGATGGGCATTGTCACTGGCCACATGAACGATGTATGGCGAGGTTTTGATTGTTTTCATTCGAAAGACGTGGTGGTGATTGTTTTTCATTCGTAAGCGGTGGCTTGTGCAAGTTGGCTCACCGTTTTGATTCTTGATGCAGATCATTTTCAAGCACGATGCTGTGCGTGTCATTCAGTGCTGCATCAAATTCGGCAACGAGGCTCAGCGAGACATGGTTTTCCAAGAGCTCAAGTGTGAGTGGGTTTTGCTTTTTTCCTCTTTGAAGAATCCGAGTTGATTGGCTGACCCCGTGGCATCGTTATGACATGTGCAGCGCACCTTCTTGACATCCTTCGCAGCAAGTATGGCAAGTTTGTTGTCTCCAAGATGCTCAAATACGGGTATGAAATGATGTTTTTTGCGAGATGGCCATTCTGTGTCGTTTTTTTTTGTTCTGACTCGATGGTTGGTTTTTTTTTCGGGCCGACAGCTCCGCTGAGCATCGCAATCACATTATCAACGTCATGACCAAGATGACTCGCACTCTGATTCGCCACCGAGTACGTGCTGTGTCTTGGTTTTGCGGCATGCTTGCTTTGGTCCATGTTTCATGTTTCGCTCATCATCCCGACTCTTTCTTTTGCTTTCCTTGGACAATCTCAGGACGCCGCGGATCTTGTCGACACTGCATACAGCTTGTACGCGAACGCTGCACAGCGCGCTGCTTTGGTGGCTGATTTCTACGGTCCTCAGTTCTTGCTGTTTAAGGTGCAAACCCTTGATTGTGATGATTGTGCATCCATGGTTGTGGCTCGTTCTCATCTGTGCCTCAATGACAACAAAAAACCACCGCAAAACAAAACAAAACAAAAAAAAAAAAAAACAGACAAGCCCCCAGACGACATTGAAGGAAGTGATTGACAGCCATCCCGAGCTCGAGTCTGTCATGTTGACGCACCTTAAACAGACGCTCACAGGCTGCTTGGACAAGGGCACCATTGGCTTCAGTCTTGTGCACCGCGCCTTGCTCGACTTGTATCTGCACGGCCAAGCTCCTTCGCTCAAGGTATGCGTTCTGTGGGGTTGCTCATCTTGTTCAAATTCCTGTGCCTTGTACTGAGCCCATTCTTCCCTGTTCTCTTCACTTGGTACTCCTTTCCAGGACATGTCCTCGAGCTTGAACGAGGCCGTGATTGACATTGTGCACACTCGTGAGGGCGCGCACGTCTCTGTCTTGGTCATCCGTGATGCCAACGCAAAGGTTTGTATTGCTTCCTCTTGCCTCTCTCGCTCTATTGCAATCGAAGTTCATGTTCGGATGTGTCTGACCAACGCTTCCTTTGGTTGACATGCATCAGGATCGTAAAACAATCATCAAATCCATGAAGTCGCTCGTCAAGAAGATTGGTCTCGACGAGCACGGTTTTGCTGTGCTATTGGCATTGTTCGATATGGTAGACGATACAGTCTTGGTATCCAAGGCCGTCCTTTCCGAAATTCAAGAGTCTCTCCCCGAGTTTGTCGAGTCCAAGTACGGCTTCCGCGTCTTGCAGTATCTGCTTGCTCCTCGCTCGAAGCGATACATTCCCGAGCATGTGCTGGCTGTTTTGGCCGAGGGCGATGGAAACCCAAACAGCAAGAAGGACACGGACGTGCGCCGCGAGGAGTTGCGTCGTGCCATCCTGCCTTCGCTTGTTGCCTATGCCACCGAGCATGTCGAGGCGCTCAGCCGCGACCCCCACAAGCTTCCGCTCATCCAAGAGCTTGTCTCGAGCTCCAGCGCGACCGAGCTCGCACCCTTCTATGCTGCTCTTGTTGCCGAGTGTCTCAAGGATGGCGAGCAATCGCTCATCCAGCATGCCAACGGCCACCGAATGGTTCGCCAACTGATCTTGTCCGAGCGCGTTTCTGACGAAGGTATGTTGTTGTTGTATGTTGCTGTGCAGTCCAGGGGGAATTCGCAAATAGCTTCATGCTCACCTGTTTCTGGTCTTTCTTTTTCACAGCTCCGTCCTTTGCAAGCCAGTTGTTCTCGCAACTGAGTGGCCAGCAAGATGCTCTCCTTGAAAGCAACCACGGATTGTTTGTGGCCAGCGCTTTCGTTCGCTCGCCCGATGCTGCCGTGGCTGCCTCCGCCAAGACTGCCTTCAACAAGCACATGAAGGCGCTCAAGGCCAAGAGCACTCTTGCTGGAGCCAAGGTTTTGATCGAGAGCCTCGAGGGCAAGGCTGCTCCCGCCTCCGCCGAGCCGACGCGTGCTGCCGCTCCCGCAACCCCTGCTGCTGCTGCTGCCAAGCAGCCCGCCAAGAAGGCTGCAGAGAGCACACCTGTTGCTGCCAGCAAACCGACCGCAGCAGCCGTGTCTACTCCTGCCGCCGCTGCTGTTGCCACCCCCAAGGGCAAAGGCAAGACCCCTGCCAAGGCGGCTGCCGCCGCGGCGCCCGCGCCCATGGAGATTGACGACGAGCCAGTCGCGACGCCTGCACCTGCAACTGCTCGCAAGGCTGCTGCTGCTGCTGCCGCCACTCCCGCTCGGGCTGCGCCTGCTGCTGCCATGCCAAGCACACCGACGAACGGTCCTTCGCCACCGGGCGTTCGCACGCGCCATCAAACAAGCGTGAAGGCTGCTCGCACAATGGCTGCCGCCGGCGCGAAAACACCAGCTCGTTAATCGTTTCGTTTTTCAAGTTGCAGCTCTCCATTTGTTTTTTTTTTCCATTTTTGCGTGCTCTTGTGTTTTGTGGCCAGTTGTTATAAATGTGGATCCGCATTGAGCGCACCCCTGTCCAACTCAGTTCAAATAACGACTTGAAACAAGAACAAAATATCGGATTGAGTTTATTGCGAGATGGCACTACACCATCGCGCTCAATTGGTTATCCGCACTAGCACCAGGAACAGCAGTCAAAAACGCGAGGGCATACTTGTTTTCGTCACACCTGATCGAGACACAATCAAATGAAAGACGAACAGACCACAAAAACAAGTGAGTTCCAAATATCTTCCCGAAAATGCCAAACAAACATGAACTCAAGCCCTTGCTGAACTCACATGCTGGCAAGGTCATCATAATGCTTCGAAATGGCTTTTTGGAGAGCGCGATAAATGTGGAGGTTGCGGGCGTCGGATGCGCGAAGCTTGAGAGCCGGACCATGTGTGTCCAAAATGGCGTTCGTCCATGTCAAGTAAAAATGAACATGACGGGAGCTTTCAAGTGCATGCGATGCAATGAACGCCAGCGTGCGTTCGGCCGAGGAAGCGCTCAGTTGAGTGACAACGACGGCAATGTCCGTGGCGGGGACGCTTTCGATAGCATGGTGGCACACATCCACCTCGCCGAGGCGGAAGGAAACAGACAAGGCACGGGCATGTTCGCCATCGGCGCTGAGCTGTCGAACGGCGTCAGGAGTCACATCGACATCGAGGTCGACTGGATCAAAGACCAGTGACTCATCCAACGAAAAGATGAGCAGACCTTCCGTGGAGGCAGCCGCCCATGATCGGCCAGTGGGTGAGAATTGCACACCCCTGGTGCGAATGCGCTGTGGAAAGGGAACAAGGGAACCAAATAGAATGAGCCATTGAGTTTTGCAAGCCGTTGAGCAACCAAAGTGTTTTTTTTTTTCGACAACAAGGATTTTGTTGGTGCTGCCCCATTTCCCCATTTCCCCTCTTCCAAACTTACAGGCTTGACACGGCGCGAGCTGAAATCGCCTTTGGCAACACCGGGAAGCGACACATCCATACCGCCAGCGCCACCTTCTTCCTTGCGGCGCGACTTGCCGAGGCCTTCAACATCCGCCTCGTCGTCCGAATCGTCAATCATTGCCAGAGAGCCGCCGGCGGTCATGTTTGCGCTGTTGAGAAAATCGCTCATGGCGTCGAACGACTTGTTCTTTGAAATTTGGAAGCGCCGCAAGAGCACGCCTTGTGCCACGCTGTAAATGCAAACATACTTGGAGTTGCCACCCGCAAGAACGCACGCGCCATCAGCAGTGTAGCACACGCTGGTAAAGTTCTTGCCAGCAGCCGAGTTGGCAGCGGCTGTGCGTTCCGTTTCACTTCGGCCACCAGCGATATCACTGTCCGTTGTTGGAATTGGTCCAAAGGAAAAGGTCAAACAAAACAAAACAAAGCCAGAATCAAGTTAGCGTTCAGTCAAAGAGGGAACAGCTCAAAACCACTCTCATGTTCTTTCTTTTACCGTCGACCCTCGATAGACTTGACGAGCGAGCCACTGGACACCTCCCAGAAGCAAAGTTGTCCATCCAGCGTAGCGGTGCAGAGCTCTTGGTCATCAGGACGGAACGCGAGCGCAAGGACGTCCGACTGGTGCAGCAGCGTCTCCTTGGCAGCAGTGGTCTCAAAGACGTCCCAAAACTTGACAGTCTTGTCCCAGCTGCAGCTGGCAAGAAGCGAGCGATGATGCGCGTAGGCAATTCCGCTCACCGGGCCAGTGTGGCCAGCCAAGGCTTCAAGAAGTCGACCGGTTTGGACCGACCAGACGAAAATCTCAAACGTGTCGCGCGAGGCGGCGCAAACAATTTCGTCGCTTCGATCGAGAGCGAGGCAGGAGAACTGCGCAGGCCGGGGCGACGTGAAGGTGCGGAAGTTGCGGTAGCGGACGAGATCAAACGCACGAACGGTGCCGTCCAACGACGAGCTGAACACCGAATGGCCGTGCGACGAGAAAGTGACACCCGTGATGGCTGCCGTGTGTTCGCTAAACGTCACAAAGCAAAACCCTGAATGCGTGTTCCACAGCTTGACCTTGCCATCGTCGCCGCCCGTTGCAATATGCAAGCCGTTCGACGAGTAGGCAATGGTGCTCATATCGTGGTAGTGGCCCTGCTGCTTCAGAATATACGTTTCTGACTGCCACTCCCACACGAGCAGCTGACCCAGCTTGGCGCAGCCAAACGCCAGCCATTCGCCGGTGGGGTTGAGCGCGACAGCCGAGATGCGGTGTTGCGAGATGCTGAGGCGGAAAGAAGAAGCAAAAGCAACCACAACAACAACAACAACAATAAAAAAAATTCAGAATGAGGACCTGGCTCACAATGTGTGTGCCCAACCATCCACAACCAAGCGAACGACAGAACTGACCTGAGAGAGTGAATGTTGTTAAAATCGGGCATATCGTAAAGCGCAAAGACGCCGTTGGTGAAGCCTGCCACAAGCATGTTTGACCGAGGACTGAAGCACGCGCTGATCACGCGGGCCTGTGGTTGGTTGAAGTAATGCTTGGCACGCAGACCCCAGACAGTCGTTGCCAGAACGTGGGTCGATAGTGGAGAGGTCTCGGCCGGTACGATCTGCCGCTCTTCTCCGGTGGTCGTCTCTTCAGCCGAGGCTGCTGGCGCAGGTGCTTCCAGGGCAACCGTGCGCTTGTGACCATAAACAAATGCCGAGCCGTCTCGGCCAATGGTGTAGATCTGTTTGGGAGGTGGGAGTAGTCCAAGAATGAATTGACTGCCAGAGACGTGAACCATCTCCCTCACCATCCCGCAAAGTACATACATGTTGCAGATCGTTGCTGAAAAAGCAGGAAATGACAGCGTCACGATGTCCGGAGAACGTCAGAGGCACAAAGCCAGGAATGGGGTGCAGCGAATGAAGACGGCAAGTCATATCCTGAGCAGCTGTCAGGAAGAATCTGAATGTTGAAGCAGAGCAACGGGGGGGGGGGGTGGAACGGTTTCGTGAATGACCAGGCGAGCGAACATGCTATGCGGTTTGACGGTCGTCCGGCCAACAAACAACAGCAACAACAGTTGCTGGAGAGACTTACTGCGAGTCGGGAGACCACTCAACGTGCATCACATTGTAGGTGCGATGCAGCACAAAGGGAGCAAACTCCTTGTTGAAACCAGGGGCGCGCCACACCTGCAGCAAGCGTCCGTGGGTGACGGCGATAAAGCGACCATCGGGGCTGAATTTGATGTCCTGGACTGCTTCCTTAAAGTTGAAGTGGTGCAAGAGCGCGTTTCGCATAAAGTTGATCAACAGGGCTCGACCATCTGAATATCAAACGAGGCATGAGATTGGTTGTGGGTTGTGGGTTTCGCATTCTCGCAGCCGCGAAACACATGCGAAACACACACATGGAAATCTCACCTTCATCCACCGTGACAAGAAGGTGGCCCTGCGGCGACAGAGCCATGCGAGCTATATTCTTGAGATTTTCGAATGGAAGTGTATACGACTTGTTACTGTGTTCAAGCAACCAGAGACAGCGTGAGTGAGATGGTGTGCTCAATACTGATCAGACCTGTCGTCGACAATCGCTTACTTGACGAGATCAAAGACGGATACGGAGCACTGCATTGCCGTCAGGGGTGAAGACAATGTTGCCTTGGCAGTAGACTGTCCCGCACAAGTTGGAGAACTGCGAGCAAGAGAGCGAGAGAGAGAGAGCGAGAGAGAGCACGAAGGTTAGAAAGCCAGAACGGACACCAGCGCTTCGTCCATCCACCACTTGGTTGCCCCAGCCAGTGAGACGAGATCGCGGGATGGAAAAACAGAGGCAAGGGAATGGGACGGAGATGGAGGGGCGGACGGTGCGGACGGTGGGGGGGGGAAAGCCACAAGCTCAAGCAATCTCCACATGGACCGAAAACGCGCTCTCCTGCTGTCCCTTCTCGACGCCTACCTTGAATCCGAGCTTCATCTGGAGATGGAAAGGCGACTTGAGAAGTGTCGAGGGTTAAGTTGTTGAGCTTGTTTAGCAACGACAAAGAGAAAAGGGGGGGGGGGAATAACAGATGCAGAGTGAACGAGGGAAATGGGAAAGACTGCGCGAGTTTCCACGTGTGGAGCTTGCATTGCGCTGCGGTGAGCATTGACATCGAGCGCTAGTATCGAAATCGAACAGGATGGAGTCACGGAAGCAAAACAAAAAAAAAGGAGTCTTGTGAATGAGTAGGGATTCAAGGATGGGAAGGCAAGTGCGGGCCATGTGGTTGCCGGAAGTTGGTAGTGGACAGCGAGTCCCACAATTGAGTTCAGGGCATCGTAGGAAAGTGGGCAACGACAATCGACATGACAACTAGTGTCGAATACCCTGCTCCATTGGGTCTCGAGCTCTCAGTCGCCGCCGTTCGTGTGTGCGCAGGCGCACATTTCCCGCAGCCGCATCCCGCCATTCAAGATTGCCCGTCAACTCATCAGTAGGTGTATTAGCTTTCCTGCAACTCGGAGATTTATCTCCATTGCAAAGAAACTATACATTTATATTAATATATGATGCAATTACACGGCGCAGACTGCAAAACTGCGAAATGGCGGCAAAAGATTCGTGGCCGAAAATCCGTACGCTGACAATGAGTCAAACACTTTTTCCCTTCCTCCTTTCTACTACGAGCAAACGACACCTTTCACTGTTTAAGTTACTGAGCACATCCGACGATCTCTGTTTGTCTGTCTGTTGGACACTTGCTAGTCAAGTAGCACACTTTTATTTCGTGCACGTTTGACGCAACCAAAAACAGCACTTCATCATTCCAACATCTCGGCTTGAGGAACTTGAGGAACGGCTATCCGACCCCCGCAAACGGGCTTGGAAACACGCGTTGTGCGCGGAAAGCTAGTGGGCTGGGATTGCTGCACTCGTTTGGCGAGAAAGGCGAAGGCTTGGGCTTCCAGCAGATCGCCATCCCAGCCGACATCTTCGACTGGTCGAAGCACAACGGCGAGCGCTTGCGCACGATCACGCAGCATTCGCATCAATGTTGCATTACGTCGTCCACCGCCGCAAACCAGGATGCCGGAAACGCGAGGACAAGTCACACAGCGCAATTTCGGGCCGTCTGCACAGAAACACGCCCATTGAGTGGACGCTATTGCACTTGCCGCCGTAAATGCCGTAAGCGTGGCTGCGCCGTCGGCCACAGAGCACGCAGGCGCCACGAGTCCACATTCTGGAACGGAGAGCGCAAACGACTGCCGATCGAGGCTTTTCGGCGGGACGCGGTCAAAGTACGGATGCGCCATCAGCTTGGCAAGAACACCGCCATCGACTGTGCCAGACGCTGCCGCGACGCCATCGAAATCGCACGGAACCTGCGTGTTTGCAAGCATCCAGTCATCGACGAGAGCATTGCCCGGTCCCGTGTCAAGCGCCAGCAAATCCAGCCCGTCCTCGGACACGAAATCCTCCCCAGCGCCTGGTAGAGCGTGGACTGGGACAACCGCCGACCCGGGAGTGTCAGTGTGTTGAGCCGCTGGCTTGAGCCGTACAAAGGTAATGTTACCAACGCCTCCAAGGTTTAGAATGCCAAGAACCAGCTCCCTCTGCTGTTGATACATGCCCAGCTTTGCCAACAGAGTCCGCGACAGCGATCTGCACAGGGCTTGATGGAAGACTGGAACCAGGGGTGCGCCTAAAAGTAACAAATAGATGTGTTAGAAATTGTACACGAACAAAAATGAAGAACAAAACATCACAAAGTTTTCGTTCGAACAGTTTCCACTGGTGAGCCTCAACTTCAAAATCATCTCCAGCTACAGGGACATCACTAGTACCTTCTCCGCCAAGCGCAACGTCGGCTGTGCGAAAGTCAAACACGACTGGCACTTTGGTCAGCTCTGCGAGCAGGTTGCCATCGCCCAATTGGCAAGTGATTCCGGGTGCCGGTGCATCGGGCGGATGCGCACTCGCAGGGCGATGAAACACAGTCTGGCCATGCATGCCAATCAGCGCAACATGGCGATCTGTCCTCGCAGCCCGAGCGAGGAGTGGCGCGACCGCAGCAGCGTGCCGCTCGGTCAGGTCCTGCTCAATCCTGATGACCGTCGAACGCGACGTGTCCACCTCGGACGTGCCAGCCAAAACAGCGCTCGTATCCACACCAAACAGACTCCTGAGCTCTCGCTGGAAGGCCGGGTCGTACGGCACCAGGTACGCCAGCTCGCTGTTTGTCGTTCCCGTTGATCCTGTCAAATCCTCCTTGCCTTGCTCCTCCGCGCGCGGCCAAAAGACACGCTCGCCATCGGTCTGGATTAATGCGCAGTCAATGCCATCGACAGACGTCCCAGACATGAGTCCAACACACCACTCTGCCATAAGAAACACAAAGAACCAAAAAGGTGTGGACTGAGCTGAGCGGCTTTGGATTGGTGCAGTGTTTGTGCTGCGAGAGAGACAACGTTTATTCATTCTTGACCGAAAACAATCCAACGAATCAAACCAAACTCAGACAAACACAAACAAAACAAAAAGCAGCTCAGTTTTGTTTCACTTCATTTTTCATTGTAAAGTACTCAAACAAACCCAAGATTTTTTTTTTTTTTTTTTTTTTTTTTTTTTTTGCTTTTCAGGTTTTTTATTTTTTATTATTATTTTATTTTATTTTAAATTTTTAATTTTTCCCCCTTCCCCTTCGTTCTCCCTGTTCTCCCCACCGGTGCCTCAACCGCCACGCACAAATCACCAAATGCCATTCCTGTAGCTTGCCTGTGATTTGTCATGCCGCGGGTTGGACCCCCCAGCGTCGGCGATGGACGGGGGCACAACAGCGAGAAAAAGCGCGGTTTTTGTGCATTGTTAGCACAACTTTTTATTTTTTATTTTTATTTTTATTATTTTTTGCTTTTTTTTTTTTGTTTTGGAACGCGGATGTCAGCTTTCTGCTGCTCTCTTTGAGCTGTGGCTGCCCATCCTCGTGTACCCCTTCCAAGCGTCCGTTCATGGCTTTGGGTGGTTTGCATCACCCCCAAGCGACAGGGGGGAGCAGCACGATGCAGAATGGGGCGGAACGAGAATCACACTTTTTTCTTCTTTTTTTTTTTTGGTGTTGCGAATGTGGCAACGCACAGCTCTGGACCGCGACCTCTCGTCGTCGGAACGGAGGGCCAGGGACGTGTGAATGCATTTCAGTTGCATGCGCCGGTGCACCCGCCAATCCGCGTCCGGCCAACAAAATGCTGGCTGTTCGCTCGCACAGCTTTAGTGTCGTGCATTTTTTGAAAAAAAACGAAAAAAAAAAACGAGCGCGCCTTTTCATCTCTTTGAGTATTGTTGGATTGTGCAAGCGAGCCACTTGAACACAAAGCTTGGGGGAGGGGGGATAAAACTATGAGCGATGTCTGTGGCATTCCGTCAGCGCGACCCCGCATATTCTCGGCTTGTTCGAACAAAGCATGCCCTCGGTCCGCGAGGATACGGGCAGAGAGCAATCCCCTTGCACTCGTCCTTGGTCGTCTCTTCACTTTTTTCGTCTCTGAAACCCCGGCTCCCCCCCCCAGTTGAAGCACAGTCACGCACGCTGTGCCTCAGTGCGACTTTGTGTTGTTGTTGTTGTTGTTGTTGTTGGCCCATGTTGAGCCTGTCTGTCGCTGTTCCCGCCTTCATTTTGATTTGTTGTTTTCTTTTTTTTTTTTTTTCTCTGTGTTCTGCTCGGCTCCTCTTGCATTTGCGCTTCTTCCTTGTCCGCTTCGATGCCATCCTCGTTCTCTGAGTTGCGCGATGGTGGGTTTGTGGAGGGTTGCTCCTCTCAACACAGAGGGGAGGGAACAGCGGTCTACTTTTATTTTTTGTTATTATTTTTTGTTTTTTTTTTGTTTTTTTTTTGTTTTTTTTTTATTTTTATTTTATCTTCTTGTGATTATTTTTGTTCGAGAAACCAGCCTTCAAATGCACACTCGGCCACGACGACCGCCCATCACACACTCTTTCTTTGACGATGCGGGGAGGGAAGGAGAGCGAGCGAGGGAGGGCGGGAGGGAGGGAGGCATTGCCATTGCATTGGGTCGGTTGCAGAGTTCCGGCTTGTCCCAAACAAACACTCCCGTTCACGACTTGCCATGGCACTTTCCTTCCCACATATGAATTTTGACAGCAAAAGTGCCAACCAAAAGCACCATTCTGATCGATGTCTTGGGTGTTGGAAGTGGACGACAATGCCGCTCACTTTTCTCTTTGTCTGGTTTGTTCCTCGCAGACCTGCTCGTTTTTTTTTTCCCACGAGACACAACTTGCCGTGGTTTTTCTGACGAGTAGCAGCAGTAGTAGCACGTAGTCGTAGCACGTAGTTGTCGTCGTCGTCGTCGTTCGTTGTCCTTGCCCGAGTCGTAGCTGGCTGTGGTTTCGCTGGACAAAAGCTGGTCACGCGATTACTACATCCCACATCCCCGACGACCCCTTGAGAGAGAGGGCGACGCTCTAGTAGCACTCTTTGCTTGATACTTTCGCACTGCTTCCTGCTCAGACAATGGCGGCCCCTTTGATCGAAGTCGGTGAAATTGTGTTTGAAAAGAAGCTCAGCTTCCAGGCCGCACTCAAGCATGTGCAAATGCTCGTGCGCCCCGACATGTTTATGGCCACCGAGGCGCTCGTCTTTTTGGACGAAGAAATGATTCTCTTTGCGACACGACTCGCAAACCACACCTGCACTTTGATTTCGCCAAACGTGAAGGCGAACACGGATTTGGTCGAGGCGTCGGTCAAGGCCATCTTTGGCAAGAACATGGCCAAGTGGGCCTTCACTGCCGGTATCAAGGCTGTCATGAGCTTCCGAAAGACGGAGGATCCTGCAAAGCGGTATGAGCCAGCCGTTTTCTGTTTGCGAAACACAACTGCGTCAATGTTGGGGGTCGAGCTCGTCTGACTCTTTCTTGTTGCATGTTCTTTATTTTTTTTTTGGAATTGTGCTCTTTGTCAGCTGGCTGACGCCCAAGTCCCCCTTCCCAATCGAAAAGCTGTACACGGATGTCATGCAAGAGCGCTTTGACGAAGAAGCCACCGTGTATTTCGCTGCAGTGCTCGAGTATGTCTGCGCTGATGCGCTCGAGTCTGCCGGCAACCGCGCTGATACCTCGTCGCGAAAGATCATCTTGGAGAAGGACGTCTTGTACACCTTGTCGGAGGAGCCGGAACTCAAAGTTTTGTTTGAGATCAAAAAGCAAAAAAAGAAGGCCAAGGAAGCCGCCAAGTTTGGCAGCTCGGCTCGCAAAAAGAAGGCGTCCATCTCGGCAGGATCCTCGGTACCCCGTGACAGCATTGTGATTGCAGAGAATGGAGAGTACAGCCCGGAAGGAGGCGCGTCCTCCCCTGGAGGCACAATCTCTTCGGGCGACCTCACTCCAAAGTCACAACGGCGCCTGTCCTTGTTTAAGGCCTTCAGCCGCAAGAGTGTGCGATCACCGCGAGGTAGCGATGCTGGTTCGTCGCCCGCCTCGCTGCTCGCCACGCCTGTCGGCTCAGAACAGATGCTGCGCGCGTACTCGTCGGGCGACTTGCCATACCGGCCAAGCTCGAGCGGGAGCAACAACCTGAGTCCTTCTCCGGACAGCGTCAGTCTCTCGTCGGCCACCTCTGAAACCGACTTGCAACGAAGCCCCGATCTTGCCCAAGCTCGCAGAATTGCGGAAGGCTCGCGCAACATTCGGCGTCTCAGCGTGCGCAACGCCTCCATTGGCGCCAAGCCAAAGTCTCGTCCGTCGCTTCCCAGCACGCAGGAGTTTGCTGCCCTGCGTATTCCCGAGACAAACCTTCAACCGTACTCGAAGGGCGGCGTGCTCGGAGTGATGAGCAACATTACCGAAATCAAAGTGCTCTATCCGAATTCCACCATCACCCGGTTGCGAGTACAGCTCCCCAGCGGCGCCTCTACGGTGGTTGAGGCTGCCGACGACATGAAGATGGCCGAACTGCTCAACTATGTTTGCACTCGACGACATCTCAAAATGTCCGAATACGCGCTTCGCGTTGCGGGCGCTGACGTTTCCGTGGATCTGAGCACGACCGTTTCTTCGCACAAAATCTCTGAGATTGAGCTGGTCCAACGGCCAGGTGAGGGGCGATGTTGGGGAGTTGTTTTGTTTCGTTTTGCTTTTTTTTGGGGGGGGGGGGTTTTGTGAGTGTTTGATACTCACGTTGGTCTCCTCTTGTTGTTGTTTTTTCCCCATCGCCCGCTTTTAGATGTGGACAAGCAAGACGATTCCAACCTCGTTTGTCTCGTCGAACGCAACGAAGTGACCCTTGTTCTCAAGGTTTCCGGCACACGAAGCGAAATCAAGGCCGCGAAGGTGCACAAGCTGATTGAAAGGATAGCGGACGAAAACGCTCTCGGTACGGTGTTTTAGCAGTAGCTGCATGAGGTTTTTTTTTCCCCAAAGTTTGGCGAGGGCGTTGTCCTCATTTATTTTCCCCCTTGATTCTGTAGACGGTTACTACGTTGATACCATCTTGTTGACCTTCCGCTCGTTCATCGAGCCCGAAGACTTGTTCTACATGTTGCTATCGCGATTCAAGCTCTCGCTGCCCGAAAATCCCATTCCCGAAGAAATCGCCTACTATGCTCAATGGAAGCGACCAATCCAAATGAAGTACGTGCTTGGTGCTTTTCAGCCAACGTGTGTCGGCATTTTGTCTTTGAGATGCTGACGTTTTGAACTTGCGTCTCCTTTCCTCCGATATTGTTGTCTGTGGCATTGCAGAGTTTGCAATTTCATCATTCGCTGGGTCGAGCGCTACTTCCAAGACTTTTATGAGAGCAAGGAGCTGCTCGACTCTCTCCTCGATCTGTGCGAGTTCATCCAGCAAGAAGGCATGGAAGACAAGGCCAACGAACTTTCGCAATGTGTTGCCGATCAGGTTTGTGCATTGCCTTCATTGCTCGCATTGCCATCAGCTGCATTTCCGCCTGTAGCAGTTGCTCATCCAGCATCCGTTCATTTCCCCCCTTCTGTATGACAGTTGCAACGGTTTGAACGCATTCACATTTCCATGCTTCCGCTGGAAAAGACCGATCTGTCGGTTGATGCGAGCGAAGCCGACAATGTTGACCAAAGCGAAGAGGGCTCGACTGAGCTCATGGACAAAGACGCGCAGTTCATTGCCGAGCAAATTACATTGGTGAGTTGCTGTTGGTTTGTAGGGCTGTGCGAGGAAGGTGGTTTACTCATGCTGTTGATTTGTTTGCTCTTTATTGTTGCAGTTTGATCATGAGCTTTTCAACAAGGGTAAGAACGCATATGGGCGGTGCAGCAGAACAAACAAAAGTTGCAACTGGACTGACTGATTGTGTTTGTCGTTTTCCCGAAACAGTCCATCGCGTAGAGTATCTCAGCTACGTCTGGCAGGCCAGCAAGGTCGATGATTTGTGCCCAAACCTTAATATTCTGATTTCTCGCTTCAACCGAGTATGTTTTCGTTCGCTTTATGAGCGGGCCTCTTGACATTCCACTTAATCGTTTTTCTTTTTGGATGTTGTTGTTACTCTGCTGCTCATTGTAGGAGAGCTACTGGGTCGCGACCGTCATTTGCACACAACCCGAGCTGAAAAAGCGGGTCGAGCTGATTAAAAAGTTCATCTTGGTTGGCAAGGTAGGTGGTTTTCTACTTGTACTGGGATGACTGGCACGATTGAAGAAATGCTGACACTTGACTCCTCCCCCCCCTTCTTTCGATTTTTTGTTGTTGTCGTCGTCGTCGTCGTCGTCGTCAATGCGCCAGAGCTGCATGGAGTTGCAAAATTACTTTACAGTGTTTTCGATCGTCGGTGGCCTCTCGATGGCTCCAGTTCAGCGCTTGAAAAAGTCTTGGGAGGTACGCTGCCGCGTGTTTTCGTTTTTGTGTCAGGCTGGTCTTCTGATTATTGCCGGGTTCTAACCATGTGTGCGTTCGCCATTTGCGTTTTTAGCAAGTCTCGGCCAAGTACAAGACCATGCTAACAGACTTGGAAAGCGTCATGAATCCCTCACAAAACATGAAGGCCTACCGCGAACTTGCCCTTCAAAGCAAACCACCCATGATTCCAGTCTTGCGTAAGTTTCTGTTCTGCCGTCGGATTTTTGTTGAATTCATGTCTTTGTGTTGGCTTTTCACCAATATCTCCCTCTCTAACGTTGCTCCATTTCCTCCCTTCTTGGCGATAGCTGTGTACGTCAAAGACCTCTTCTTTATCAACGACGGCAACGAGAAGGAGACGGACAATCTGATCAACTTTGAAAAGCTGGAAATGCTGGCCGCGGTTGTGCGAAACATTACTGCCATCTGCTCTGTTCCGTTTGAGCACCTGGTCCCCGACCGCGATGCGCAGCTCTACCTCAAGAACCCCACTGTCATCTCGAACACGCTGCTGCTCAAGAATCACTCACTGGACTGCGAGCCTGCAGCGACTCCAGCTGCGCCATCGACACCTGCACCGTCTTAAATGCCATGTCGCATTTTTGTTGCTCGCGGCAAGAATCCCCATCTCTTTGTTTTTTACGCTGGACGTTTTTGGGTATTGTTTGATTTTTTTTTTTCGTCAATGGCTCAGTTTCCACTCTTGTTGTGTGTGCGTGCGTGCGTGCGTGCGTGCGTGCGTGCTTGTGTGTCTATGTGTTTTCTTTCATTCTTTCACTTTGTGTCGTATTTTTTTGGCGTTTGGTTCGAAATTTTTTCAAGATAAAGCAGATCAAGCAGATCAACAACACTTTTTTTTTTTTTAACTATCCTAACATCATGCTTGGAACACGCCAGCGCCAAACAACAGGTTGCGATGCGAAAATCGCAAGCAGGATACAGGAGTAGATTTGGTGTTGTAAGTGGTCAGCAGCTCAGGCGAGGTGATGGCGGCCTTCGCATTTGGCGGCCTGCGAGCTGTTGCGTTGCTGGAAGAGGCGGCTGAGGAGACTGCAGCTTTGACGTCCCAGATGCGGACTGTGCTATCGGCGCTACCACTTGCAAGAAGCGATCCCTGAAGTGACACAAGCAATGAACAACGAACAGAATAAGATGCAGCGCAGCGTACAAAGAATGATCGCGAGTTTCAAAAAACAAAACCCAAACAAACCAAAAACCCTTACCTCAATTGAAAAATCGAGCGAATAAACAACATTCGCGTGGCCAGAAAAGGTAGAAACTCGGCGCCCAGAGCCAAGATCCCACAAAATGACAGTCTTGTCGACTCCGCTGCTGGCAATGTACTTGCCGTCAGGAGAGATGGCAAGCGACATGACGGCGCCAGTGTGGCCCGTGAACAAGCGCACGCACTCGCCAGACTGCACGTCCCACAGTCGGACTGTTCGATCGCTTGAGCCGGTGGCGACATAGTTGCAGTTCGGGTGGAACTTGACGACCTGAGAATGACAAAAAAATAAAAGGCAACCCAATACCAAAACGCCGCATGAGTACAACACGGATCCCCGAAAAAAAAACCCCCCCCCAACCAAAAAACAAAAACTACTCACATCAACATCGCTCTCATGGCCAGCGAAAATGCGCAGGGGATAAATCTCCTCGCAACTCCAGAGCCGTGCCGTGCGATCGTGAGAGGCGCTCGCAAAGTAGTGTCCGACCGAGGCGAACGACACAGACCAGACGGGCGACAGGTGACCACGGTACACGACAAGATTGGACATGGTTTCGAGCGACCAGAGTCGTACGGTGCTGTCTTGCGAGGCGGAAAGAAGCAATCGATTGTCAGTGGAAAAGTCTGTCGAGTAGACAGCGCCCGAATGGCCCATCAAGCTGCGCGTTTCGGAGGCAGCAAGCATCGCGGCCGGCGAACGATCAACCAGGTCGTCAATGGTAATGCTGCTGACGTCCGGGACGGCGTCGAGATCGGCGCCCGACTTCAATGGGAGGAATTTGTCGCCGCGAAGATTCCAAACTTGAACGTGCGAGTCGGAAAATCCAGCCGCCATGAGCTCGGTGTCTTCCGAAAAGTTGATGCAGTTGACTTCGCGGTTGGCGTTGAGCATTGTGTAGAACGCAGTCGTCGGAAGCGCTCCGGTGCCACCGAGGGCAACGCGCTGTCGCGTCTCGCGGAGAGTGTGGATGCGTGCGTGGAGGTCTGAGTCTTTGACGCGTGGAAGAGGAATGCGCTCGCGGTCTGGTCGCAGCGGGCGTCCTTCCTCATCCTGCGGGGCGCGGTGGGACACAGCCGTGCCAGGAATGGTAAAGCTCGAGTTTGGCACCTCGCCCGCGGCTGGTGCTTGCATGGGGATGATTGGAGCGGCTGTGGTGGGTGGCCCTCGACGGCGGACTGGAAACGCCGCGTCGTCCACTAGAAGCTCAACTTCGTGGATATCGGGGAGGGTGCCCCAGAGCACCTTTCGCTCATTAATTGCCGAAACCATCACTGACGGTCCGCTGCCGGTCGCAGGTCCGAGGCTCGACCCCAAAACGCCGCCCGCGCCCGTGACGCGAAGAGGCAGGCGGTTTGAAGGGTCGTCGACCACACCGGCGGCAGCCTCGGCCTCTATGGGCTGCAGCGGAGAGCCGAAAAACACTGAAATGTTAATGTAGTGGTTGATCAGGCCAATCAGCAGCATGGATCGCGTTTCGTGGAGGAAGGCAATCAGCAAGTCGAACGAGTAGGCAGATAATCGCATCGTGTACTTGTTTCGTCGGAACAAGGTGCCCACCTCGCTGTCGAGCACCTGTTGCGGTGTGCTCAGCATCTCAAGGCGGGCCATATGGAAAGCCTGGGCTTCGAAGAGTCCACGGTGGATGCCAAAGAACTTTTTGGCTTTCAAAAAAAAAAAATCAACAAAGTAAACGAAGGTGAGCATTGCAGATCGTTTGGAACGTCAAACCTTTTCGTGCCTTCATTTTTACAAACATACCTTCGTCAATATGGTTGTGTTCGAGCAAGTCCAAGTAGCAATGGACGAACAGCGGGTAGAGGACAATCTTGAGCTCGCTCTACCAGACCAAGACACAAAAAACCCAAGCCGTCGAGAACAGTGAGCGTTGCCGATTGACTTGTTGGCGTGAGACTATTGAAGTCGTCTGCCACAGATGAGGAGCAGGGGGGGGGGATCCACTGGGGCCGAGATCTCCCATTGCATTTGATATTGTGCAAAGCCAAACCTTGTAGAGATCGAGCGACTGGTGGGCCCAGCGGACCAGCTGGTCGTACATCTCAAAGTACTTTTGCGGGGTGGTTGTCTCTGCAGCTGGATAGAGCTGGATGAGCGTGGCGATCGCAGCCTCAGAGTCGAGCGCGTTCGCCGCAGCGAGCTCCTCGACCGACTGCACTTGGGGCAGCCGCTTGAGCATCTCCTCAGTGCTGCGGCGCCCACGGAGCAGCAGCGACAGGCGCAGAAGCCGGTCCACCTCATCGTCGCTGATTGTCCGCGGTGGCAGCTCGGACTGCGACTGTGGCTTGGATTCCGAGTCCGAGTCGATGAGGTCCATTCAAAGTGCTTTGAAGAAGAAAAAAAAAAAGAGTAAAAGTTGGACTGGATTTGGATTTGGGAGTAATAGGTTTGGGAATAGAATAGGTTTGCGTTGTAGAGTAGATCACCAGTGTGCAGTGAAGCAGTGATGAGATGACGAGGATGAGTGAAGGAAGAAGATTGCATGGCGCGAGAATCAAACGTTGCCGCCAAAGCCGCCCAAGCCAGCACAGCGTTTTCTGTTGGGTTTTTGATACAGTATGTGATGATTTATCCTATGCAGCAGTGGGATTGGGGGTCGACCGCGGTCATTGCATCGCCCATTTGCCTAAAGCGTCATCACTCTCTCTTTTCGGTGATTTTAGGCTCAAAGCGACCTCTTGCGGTGGCGCTGGTGGTGCTGGTGATGGTTTAGGACTTTGCGCGATTCTCAGTTTTGCAAAGTCATCAAAAGGGGGGGTCGGAAAGTTCGGCAGTGAGGCGAGATTGGAGCAGACGTTCGAGCGACAGACAGAGAGCGAGGCAGAGAGAGATGAAGAGAGGAAACCAGCTAGAGCGAAGGGCTAAAAACTAGACTCGGTGCTAGACGAGAAACTAGACCGAAGCGGCTTCGAGGTGGACGCGGTGGCGACTGCACCATGCCTTGCTAGACTCCCGCCGCTGATTTCGAGCGTAGATGGCAGGCTGGGAAAAGCAGGGCTTGGTGCGGAATCGCACTCGCTTTGCTCCACGGCAACGAAAAAACGAAGCCGGGCAAAAACGATGCGTTTCGTTCATTTATTTGATTTTTTTGATTTTTTTATTATTATTTATTGAATTTTGTATGTGTTTGCCATTGAGAATTGAGAAGGTGCTGACAGGGGTCGAAAATCCTCAGAAAAATCTTAAACAATTCGCCAAAAAGCTGTCAACATCAAAAAACAAGCTCTTGTTGTTGCAAAAACATGCTGTGGCACAGTGTTGATCATGCAGGATTACTGACAATCTGATTTCTTTGGCGCTAAACAGGGCTCTTCTTGCTGACTGAGACTGGTTGCTGCATCATGAAGCCCCATCTTCCCGCCATCGCCGCATCGAGCGAGCGCATGCAAGTGTTTGAACATGCAGTCGTCATTCGTGCTTCATTCTGCACGACAAAAGGCTCATTCACTCGTTTTGCAACTCAACAGGTGCGAAATGCCGCCACTCGATGCAGAGTACAGCTTGAGTGACCGTATCAAGAATTCGAGCCTCGCGTTAAAGTAAGCAATCGACCGGAGGTGTGTGTGTGTGGGGGGGGGGAAGAAGCAGGAAAAGCTGCACGATTCAGAACACTCACGATTGAAACCATCATTGTCCTCCTTCCTTGCTTTTTTTCAGCCTGTCTAGCAAGAAGCTCGGCACTCTCGGGGCGCAGACTGTTAGTCAAGCATTCAAGTTCCACCCGACGTTAGCCAAGCTTGTGTAAGCCTCTCGTCAATCTTCAAACCGAAAAGCAGCAGGCGAATTGGATGGTTGGCTCACTCTACATTGATTCCTTGATGTGTGACGGCAGGTTGAGTGGGAATCAGATTGGCGATGCTGGTGCGCAAGCGATCGGAGCTGCGCTTCGAGCAAATCGAGCCTTGACCGAGCTGATGTGAGATTGTGACTTTTGCGCGCGAATGCTCGCAATTGAAGGAAATTTGGCTCCCTGACTCCGCCAAAATATGTGTCCCATAGTTTGGATGACAATCAGATTGGCGTCGTAGGAGTCCAGGCGATTGCCGAGGCACTCAAGTCCAACGGCACGCTGCAGTCGCTCGGGTGAGTTGCCAAACATCAATTCCGTTGCTGGGCTGAGCAGGTGACTGACAATCAACGCGACAGTTTGAGCCAGAATCAAATTGACGATGCTGGGGCGCAGGCGATTGCTGAGGCCCTCCAAACATGTCCGCCGCTTGTAGCCCTTGAGTGAGTTTGACTGCATCGACACGAACATGTCCCAAACAATTGTTGCTCTTGTTTCGTTACTGACCACGCGGGCTTTTCAGCCTTCGCCGGGGACAAATTGGTGATGTTGGTGCTTTGGCGATTGCGCAAGCTCTTTTGCAGAACACCTGCTTGGCTGAGCTCGGGTAAATTTGCGTTCTTTACGCACTTTTTTTGAAAAAGTCGGTGCTGTGAAGACGCTGACAATGAATGGTCGTAGTCTGGCGCAGAATCGCATTGGCGTTATAGGCGCCCAGGCTATCGCAGAAGCCCTCAAATCGAATACGTCGTTGCGTTGTCTGCGGTGAGTCGAATTTCTCCTCTTGTTGTTTGGCATTGGCGCCCACCTCATTGCTGACTAGTTGAACCCGTTGCTGATACTTTGTTACACAGGTTGTTCGACAACGAGATTGGCGATGCAGGAGCAAGCGCGATCGCAGAGGCCCTCAAAGTGAACACAACGCTCGATGCTTTGCAGTAAGGTCTTGTTCTTCGACATTGCTGCCAGCCCTGGTGCAATCCGGTACTCAACATTTGAATCAGCTTGAACAGCAATCAAATTAGCGATGTCGGCGCACAGGCGATTGCCGATGCGCTCAAATCAAACTCGGGGTTGACCTATCTCAAGTGAGTCGGCGGCGCTAGAATCTTGCACATTGTTCAAGATTGTTTGACCATCAAAAGTGGCACTGACTTGCCTGACACTTTTTTTTTGGGGTGCGGCAGTTTGGAGCGCAACGAAATAGGCGAGGATGGAGCGCAAGCAATTTCAAAGGCGCTTGAAGCCAACATGACTCTGACCTCGCTTTAGTGAGTGTTTCCAGCATGGAACTGCGCTTATGCTCGTGCTTGTGCTCATCGGAACGCTGCAGCTTGACATGGAATAGAGTGGGCGACGCGGAGACTTTTGAAATCGAGCAAGCAGTTCAAAACAATAAGCCTTTAACCGAGCTCAAGTGAGTTGTACTAGTTGCGATTGATGTCTTGAAGGAGTGTGTGGGTTTTCGCTCACAAGAACTTATTACAATCTGTGGCAGCTTGAATTGGTCAAACCAGTGCGTCAGAAAATCTTGTTTGGCCTTCTTTTTTTCTCCTTTTTTTTTTGTACCTTGTTGGAGTGAGAGCAATGATTTGTTGCTGATTGAGCGCTATCCTGGCAGGTCAAAACTGTTTCAGTACCTCAATGTCCGATCGAAGACAGGCGGGCCAGGCGCTAGCAACACAGTCCAGAAGCTCTCAAAACCCGCCGTGCGGCTCAAGTCAACCCGGTTAGTCTTGAATGAAAAATCGAGATCGCCATCAGCTTCCGATCTCGGACGGTTTGACTTTCCAAGGGCAGATGCAGACCCCGAGGCACCCGTGTTGATGGAGCAGTGCGGGTCGCCCAATCCAGCAGCGTTCGCGCATCAAGCGGACTGGACTCCGTTTTCGCAGAATACCGAGTCTGCACAGGTGCCTCTCCTAGACGTGAACAATGTGCTGGATCGCAAGTTTGCGCCTTACGCTTCGTGCTGGTGGTGAGTCCTCGCGGTCTTTTTTTTTTTTTTTGCAAATTGGTCGTCCCGTCAAATCTTCTAATGCTGCGGTGATGATACCCCCCCTTGTGATTTAGTGAGGAAAATGTGTACCACCTTTGTCTGCACGCCTCGCAGACGGCATGGGAGCAAAACATGAGGGCCTCGCACACGGTCAACAATTTTATCGAGCAAGCAAGTGTGGTCTTCATTTCCAATCCTTCACGCAAGGTGTGCACTGCTGTTTGGTTGTCAGAGCTCAAGTCTTTCAATTTAAGTTGCTTGTCTCACATACCTTGCTTTCGTACACGCCATGGTGCGCCACTTTGTGCAGACGCCGATTTGGTGCCAGAGACTCAGCCAACCGGGGTGTCCGGTCGTCTGGGACTATCACGTCGTTCTCGTTCTTCCAGCGCCCTCTGGCGTCATGGTTTATGACTTGGACACGACACTGGGGTTCCCTTGTTTGTTTCGGAGCTACGCGGACGAGGCGTTGAGAGACAGCTTCAACAGTCTTTCCAGCTTTCACAGGCACGTTCCTTCGCCTCGCATACGTTTGTACCTGATACGAGTGGCTCACGAATGTACCTTACGATGCGCCTATTTTCTTGTTCACCACTTCACTTTGCAGGCGTTATCGGGTCGTAGCCGCCTCTGAGTTTCTGAAAACATTCTCTTCAGATCGCTCACACATGTTTGTGGGCGGGAAATGGCAAGCCCCGTGGCCGTCGTGGCCGCTCATCCAGCAGGATCCCACGCGCATCGAGAACAATCTGCCAGAGTACCTTTCCATGACACTCACGAGTGAAACCGCGTGGCAGCCAGCCTCCCAGTCAACGTCCGCAATCTTTTCGCCCGTCGTCAACTCGAAAGCTTTGCCAGAGAAGCTGCTTGGTCCACCGCTTGCGCGCCGAATTGCGCACGCTGGACCGTACGGAGTCGTGTTGACTGAGCAGGAGTTTTTCAGCCATTTTTCCAACGTCCGATTTGAAGATGCCGTCGTCCCAGAATGTTGACGAGTGATGTTGAGTGTATGTTGACAAGACACGCATGTCGCATGCTTTCGGGTTTCAATACCATCGTTCCATAGCAACCCGTTTTTGCTTCTTTTTGATCCACCGACAAGAACGCAATGTCGACCACTCACACCACCTCCCAGTCGATGTTAGACACAAAAAAACGGAACTCTATTTCCACCTTATACACTACCGCAACGAACACGAAACACGTCAAATGAAGCAACCATTCTAAACAACTGCGCTGCGCCGAAACGTGCGCTCATTCGGAAACACACAAGAACGTATTCCCCCTATTGCTAGCTCATTGATGACCAGAGCTAACGTTGCCCAGCACTTGAATCCATTCACTCTGCTCCTGCTCGTCCTTGCAGCAGAGATGGAACCAGGAGGTCTCGTCCAAGTCCCAGCCTGGCTTGCGCGCGACAGTCGGCTCAATCTTGATGACGAACTTTTTAAAGCCAACCTCAGCCTTGGAGATTGTTGCACCTTTCAGATAAATGACGCCCTTGCATGGCTCAATCGTGACCGGCTAGGTGGTATTCACAGTTGCAACCCAAAGTGGTGGAGATGTGAGTCACAAACAAACAAACAAAGCCGAAAAAAAAAAAGCCCAAAAAAAACCGAAAATGGATGAGTCGCGTCAAAAGTGTCAAACAGATCCCGAGCAGCGATGATAAAGTTCATCAGCAGCATGGATGATCAGCAGCATGCATGATGGAGGGTGCCGAGTGGTGCGGCAGCAACAACGATCAAAGTCCCACCTCCATGCAAACAAAAATAATAATAAAAAATAAAAAATAACACTAAAAGTTGCAAAAGCATGTACCAAAGTCTTGACTCACACACTGAGCCGAGGGTAAGAGCGGCTGGTGTTTAGCTGCAAGGTTGATACTCAAAAACCGTTCGTTGTGCTATTTTTCATTTGTTTTTGTCGAGTCACCCCTCCAAAGCGCGCCAACCTCTGCCTGCCCCCTCCCCTGCCCCCATCAAGCACAGAGAACACATGCCGTGCATCTGGACATTGAGACGGTTGAGGGGAAGTTGGGCCGCTCGTCGTTCTCGCTCACTGTTATCCTGTAAACCGCACAAAAGCGCTGCCCTGTGCTCCCGTTCTGCTGCAGGCCCAGTCGCCGTGCTCCAAGCATCGCCACCACCATTGGAAGACGACAGATGGCTTTCGGCGAGGCCAGCACCAGCCAGGATTGCCCCCCCCCCCGCTCTGCTTGCTGGCTGCCAAAAAAGCCGCGCAACTTCTCGCTCCTGTTACCTGCTTGTTTGAAAAGTAGTAGGCAAAGTTGCCCTTGACGGCAAAGTGGCGCTTCTCCCAGACTTGGATGGTCTTTGGTCGGCCGCCAATCTTGGTGAGGAGGCCTTCCTTGATCGTGTCTTCGTTGCCGAGGTGCAGCGTTTCGTACGATGGCTTGTGCTCTTGCACCAAGTTGTAAATCTTCTTGTCGTCTCCGTTCATTGCCATTTCGTTCAGAGCAAAAGAAAAATATAGTGACTGACCTGGGAAGTTGCAATAATGTTGGTTTTGTGCAGCACTATATCGGCAAACCGACAAGCATCAAGAGTCCACGGTTGGGTTGAATTTCAGCAGCGGAATGAAGGTGCCCAAAATGCGATGGTGAAACGTACGGCCTCGGGTCGATCGGTGCAGCGTACCAGTATGACTAGGACGCCACTCATGAGCTGGACGAGGCTGGCTGACTTGCGGCGGACCTCGAGGAAGTTGCAGAAGCACCCTTCAACCGAAAAATCCGAGTTCATCGTTTCGGAAGTTACTTGAAACACACCGAGTCTTTGAAACGAAAGGTGCGAGTTTCAGAACCAAGCTGCTGTAAACCAAAGCAAGCAGAACCAAGCTGCTGTAAACCAAAGCAAGCAGAATCACTGCCTTGACTCTTGACCAAGAGGCAAGCGAAGTTTGTCGGTAGAGAGGGCCTCCCTAAAAAGACTCAGTCCAAAAACCATTGCGCCCCCACCCTAAAAAGACTCAAACCCGATTATCTCGGCTTGTATTCCTCCCACCCCGCCGCCGTCTTCGAATATCAATGAACACTCATTCCAGCTACAAGGAAGACATGGTCAGACGGGCGCAGGAGCAACTTGAGGTCGGCCTCGCCCAGATTGCGACCGCGTCTCCCTTCCGCCAGAGGCTCCTGACGAAGGCCACCGCCCTCAAACTATACTATTTTGACCCGTTCCTATCCACTACGGATGTCGGCGGAGCTCCGGGAGCCTCCGCCGAGCGAATCTGGACGACCCGCCAAATCGCCCATGCGCTGGGTCGATCGCAGTCCATGATCGCCCGCTGCATCAAGGCCC
This sequence comes from Capsaspora owczarzaki ATCC 30864, assembly GCF_000151315.2. Classification (NCBI taxonomy): domain Eukaryota; class Filasterea; order Ministeriida; family Capsasporidae; genus Capsaspora; species Capsaspora owczarzaki. The sequence goes on along the minus strand of NW_011887294.1, from coordinate 493,867 downwards.
ACGCCAACCTCGCTCCTGACATTCCTGGAATGACCTTAGATGAGTTGGCTGACGTTCTGCGCGAGGATCCCATCCAGGGACAAGGCTACGTGTTCACCGTCCCCGAGGAGCAAGAGCTCGTCGAGTTTGTCAAGCGGTGCTGCTTAGGAGCTGTCTCTCTGAGCAAAACGGAATTCACTCGATATGTGCTTGCAGCCTCGAAGGTGCCGAGGCCGGACGGCGTGGAAAGACGTCAATTTGAGCACGACAAAGTTTCCGACAAGTGGGTCAATGATTTTGTCGCCCGTCACAGCTCACAGATTGGCTGGCGCAGTAGCAGCGTGTTGGAAACACTTCGAGTGGCTGCTTTGAGTGAAAAGAAGCTCGGCAGTTTGTTCGCGCTACTGGCGGAGTACAGCAATCTTTACCCGACTCTTTTCGCTACGCCGGCCAATATTTTCAACATGGACGAGTCGGATTGCTCTGTGGGTCGTAAAAAGAAGCGTGCCCTGGCTGCTGTTGGTGTCAAGCGTGTCAGTCGGCGATCTGGCCGAACCATTACGATGGGACCGCATGTTACTGGTCTGTTTACTGTTTGTGCTGATGGCACCGCTCCTGTTGCGCCCCACTTCATTGTCGCGCATCCACGGCCCACTCTACCTCACAGGTGCACCGAGGGCCTGGACGAGGAGTTGATTCACCAGTCCGAGTCCGGCTTCATCAACGAGGAAATCTTCGACAAGTGGTTTCGAGATTTCGTCGAGGTCGTCAAGGAGCGAGCTACCACCACCCCCGTTCTATTGGTGATGGATGGCAGCTCGTGTCACAAGTTCACTGTCGGGTTGATTGACCTCGCGGTGAGCAACAACATCCTGGTTGCGATCCTTCCATCGCACACGTCGACTCACTTGCAGCCGCTCGACGTCACCGTCTTTGCCTGGTACAAGAACTTGCTCGAGACTCACGTGCAGTCGCTTTTGGATGAAGACTCGCCACTCATCGACGTGAACATCAAGCTTCACGGGGCCATTCGGGCGTGGAACGAAATTGACGACCGATCCAACTTGATCCGATCTGGGTTTCGCCAAACTGGTATCTATCCGCTGGACACGGAAAAGCACAAGACCCTAGCGTTGCCTTCCGTCGCTGACGTTGCCGTGTCTACGACCCCCTCGCTGCACATTCCCGAGCCACCCCCGACCCCGGATGCTCGGTATTCGGCGTTGTACCGTGTCCGTCAGATTGCCGATGCCGCCCTGGTAACCATTGGTTGCACTCCGAGAGCTCTACAGCAAAAGAGGGTGCACGATGCAGCGGTAGCTGATTTGCATCGAAATCTCGAGGTCGAACTTTCGGTGCAAGAAGTCCTTCGGGCCCCACCCAGGCCCCTGCGGTCCAGGAGCATTGGCAACAGCTCCATGCGCGTTTCTATGAACTCGACCGCTCGATCCCCGCTTACGCCGGAGAATAGGGATGCCCAGCTTAAGCGGCAGGAGTTGCAAGAGAAGAGGAAGCAGCTCGAACCTCTGAAAGAAGAGTACAATCGGCAACGGCCCATCTTCCTCCGCACGCTAAAAGACCTTGACTCACGCATCTTGACACTTGCGGAGACAATTCTTGCTCTGGAGACTCAGCTGGCTGCTCTGGGAGAAGAGGTCGAGCAGGACATCGAATCGGCAACTGCCGCGGAGACCCGAAACAAGCTAGCTGCTGCTCGCCTGCAGCATACCAAGCTCGTACGTGACCGCGCGACATTTTTCAAGAACCGTCTCAAGCGACCCACTCTTCTAAGTCTTGAGCCAGCGGCGACCGCTTCCACACCTCTCGTTCCTCGGCGCGTCAGCAGGCCTAGGCCCATTCTCGCTTCGCAATCGATGGCGAACGACACTGTCGACTTGGATCAATCAGCCAGCGAGGAGGAAAGCGAGTCTGACGACGATGACGACGAGAATCAAGCGTCGTCCGAAATGGCTTCCGCTGCCATCGGCCACAACGACAACCAGGAGGACCCCAGCGATGTCCAGCGTCAACCTCAAGCCGCCCGCAAGCGTCGCCAGGAAGATGACGATGAAAACGTCGCGCCCGTCTTCACCACGGTCACATCAGACTCGAGCGATGTTGTTCAAGTCGATTATCAGCTGAGCTCCACCGAACTCCAAGAAATCCGACGCTATCGCATGCCAACGCGTAGTACTACGAAGCAAGATGGACATAATGTCAAATTGGCGCGTGTAGACCTCCAACCTGCATCGTCAAGGCCGGCGCTCAGCGACCTGACAAACCTTTCTCGAAGCAACACGCTACCACTGTAATTTTCCGTGTTTTGTGTTCAATTCTATGTGCATCCCATGTCATTCAATGTAGTTATGTGTTTTTTCCGGTCAAAAAGGGTGAAATCATGTCTAGGCAGGGGAAGATTGGACCATGCCCGTCCGGCGCGGGCGGTCTGGCACCTGCCGGGTTCTGTGGTCACATACAGTAACCGTCGCACCAACTGCAATACATAGATACCAGTTGGTATTACATGTCCCAGTTGAAGATGGGCCGACAGATCCTCGACACGGGCGACACGGGACTGGCAAAGTCAGTTTCTCCCTAAAAAGACTCAGCCCTAATGCACGCCCAGCCAAATCGAAGCGAAAATTTTCCCCTCCGATTCGCACCAAAATTACCAAATCAACTATATAATTTATGCTCTTTCCAATGATATAGGTGGCAGGGCGAGGAAATGAACAGGGGGGACTGAGTCTTTTTAGGGAGGCCCTCTCTAAACGACAACTTTCTCGTTGAAATCCATCCTCGACCGCTCTCCAGTCTCCAAGGCCAGCTGCAGAAGATGTAATAGGGGTAAATTGAGACTTGTGAATCAACTCAACGACACAGACCGCATAGAAAACACGTCACTCGCGGATTGAGCGGCATCATCGAGAAAGAATGGTCTGAGTTCTTGTTCAACAAGGTGGTCAACAAGGTGACATCCTAATTCGCATCTCAGTGCTCCTGGTCACAGATAGAAGAAACGGGATCCCAAGGATACTTTTTTTTTACTATCGTGGCCTCAACTGCACAGCGAGGGGCCGAAACGGGATGGATGATGCTCGCATCCATTCCGAGCCCGACGCATCAAACTCAGCATTTTCCACCAAGTTCAGAGCGGGTGGCTGGTAGCATTCCAAACCCCTCTAATCGCCATAGACGCACCAATCAAGGGGGTCCGAACACCATGCATTTGTTGCACAGTTTCGCAATTTCGGCGCTGCCTCTTCCGATGGATAGATCAAACCCGCAAACGAGCCATGGTTGTCATGCCAGATCATGCTGCATATGGAAATAAGCAAAGAGGCCACCCTCGATCGTCAATTGACCTCAACCGCAAAAAAAAAAAAAAAAAAAAAACACACCAAAAGACCGCGCCCGCCGTCTGAGAAGCCTCTCATTGCCGTGCTCTTTCGCTCTTCACCACACCCCGCTTTCGCCGCCGTCTCCTCTTTTCCCTTGCTCAGATCCGTTAGTGATGAGACCGCAGACCCTCGGGAAGCAGCACAACGACCCGCTCAAGCTCTACGCAACACGTTGAAAACATGTGGTTTGCGGCTTTTCCCTTTTTCGGGTTTCGGCTTTTTTGCATTTTTGAATTTTGCTTTTCTTTTTTTTTTTTTTTTTTTTCTCGGTTTGTGCTTCCTTTCGTACGATTTCGATCTCACTCGTGCATGCAAGCACCTTCAGGAGTACTACCCTGACACACACTAGCGTGGGGGAACGAGCCAGCATTCGATGGGCGATCCCTCTGTCGCTTGAGCAAGGATGCGAGCAATCAAGAAACGAATGGCTGTGGTTTGAATGCTTGACATTTCGCGTGCACGGATTTTTGGGGAGGGGTTTGTGCTGTCACAGTTGTCAATCATTTGTAATTGCGGGGTGGAGGAGGCGTCTCAGTCGCCAGTCCACCCAACCCACCCGCACGGCGAGTTGTCCGAAAACCCCGAGTCAATCGGTCTTGACTCTAACCCCCTCCGAGCCCGAGCCCTTCCCTCCCTTCCTCGTGTCGTCGATTCTCTACTTGCTTCCGTCGAATCGTACGATATCGAATGCAAAACAAAAAAACTTTGTAACCGCAACTGCACGAGTTTTTTTTTTTTTTTTTTTTTTTTTTTTTTTCCTTTTATTTTTCTCTTCCGCTTCCTAATTTCTGCTTCACGTTTTTCGCTCTCTGACGCGTGTCTGCCTTGATTGCGCTGCAGTAGTTACCATGCTGTTTCATCGCATCGTCATCCTCGTCCTTCCTTCTTTCTCACTCGTGAGCTGAAGCAAACACTCGATCGCAAAAGCCGACACAGATCATTCGTCGAATAGCGAGATCAACAAAATTGAAAACAGTCTTTTTTTCGTTTTTAGCAGCAATTTATTATTTCCCAAACCCCCCTCACTCCGCTAATTCTGCTCCGTCACTCGCGCTGTTTTTCACGATGAGCCGATTCCCCATCCTGCCGGCGTCGGTGCTGGCGGTCGTGGTTGTAGGCTTGCTCACCAGCTTTGCGACAGCAGCCATCGATCCGGCCCCAGACAACCTGACTGGCCCGTGCTATGCCTTAATGGGCAATTGGATCAACGGGTCCGCACCAATCAACCCGTTCAAGCCCACCACTTGCACAGGAGGCTTTTACACCCAGGGCAGCGCCAAGTAAGCGAATGTGTGTGTGTGTTGTGTACTTGCGCATGCGATGGAGTGAGCGTGCTCGAGTCGACAAGCAAGCAACAAAGTTATCGGGGTGGGATGACGGGGTTGGGAAGATGTTCAACCCGAGGTCCACCAGCTCCCCACCTTTTCGAGCTCTGACGTGGGTCTTGGATCTCCTCCGCTATGCGTGTGTCTCTTTCTCTTTTCCCTCCCTCCCCTGTTTCTTTTTCGCTTGGGGCGGTTCATGCACCGTAGATTTGAAAGTGGTGCGCACTCCGAGATCACCGTTACCGTTACCTAGGAGCGCCACACACTTTTTTTTTTCTTTTTTTTTTTGGTGTGTTTATTCTCGGTTTTTGTTTCAGCCACACACCCTGCGAGTCACAACCAACCTGTGTGGCAAACTCGGCGTGGCAAACCTCTCGATGCGGGGTTTGTTTGGCGTCTGCACCGTTGCTGCTTCGGTCATTGACGCCTGAAATGAAACCTCGCTCTTTGCTCTTTGCTCTTTGTCGCTTTTCGCTTTTTCGCGTCGGTCGCTTTTCTCGTTTTTCCCACCAACATTCGCACATTCCGACTTTTTCGCTTTGTTCTGCTTTTTTCATTTTGTTGTTTTCCCCTTTTATTCCTGCGTTGGTGCAATTCCGGTACGTTTGGGTGCCTCCACCATTTGTTCACTCTGCATGCAAGCAAGTGCGAGTGCTCAGGACGGGCGTGCCACAAAACACCACACACGAGAAGGGCACACGAGAAGGGCGAGCTTTTTGGTGTTTTTGTTTTTCGTTTTTTGTTTTTTGTTTTTTGTTTTTTGTTTTTTTCATTTTCTTAATTACCACATCATTCTCCCACGATTTTGCGATCTCCTAACGACAATAACAAAAACAAAAACAAAAACAATAACAATAACAATGGACGCTTTCATAAAAAGCAACAGTCATGCGATTTCGAAAACGGCTCACAATTAGGTGCATCTCATAAATCGGTTGTCGGCGTTTGTCGGCGTTTGTCGGCGTTTGTCGGCGTTTGTCGTGGGTGGTAACGGCTTCCATCATCAAACTTTTGAGATCCAATCCCACTCAAAAAGCAAAAATCCACTCAAAAAAGCAACAACCAATGGGCTTGCCAACAATATTCCAAGAGAAACGAGCTTTTCCCCCCAAACCTCACACAAACCTATCAACGCTTGCATCTTGTGTACTAACTGCTCGCCATCATCCGCAACCTCCGACAGATACAACTTTCGCTGGTACTGCCAAGCGACGGCCAACCCAAACGTCTTTTTGGTGGATTTGGTGTACACCCCGGCCCCGACTGGAGGCAGTGCCAACAGCACCGTCACGAACAAGCGCTCGTACGGCACGGCTACCATCACCAACAATGGCGACCCGCTTGGGACTGACATTCTCACGCTTGTCTTTGCCTATGCCGGGTACAGCGGCCGCCCCGATGAAACCACTGCCGCCGTTCCTGGCTTCTTTACCGTGGTCAGCTGGACTCGATATGCTCGCCTGCAGCCACGCGAAATCGATGTGATAACCCAAGTCTGTTCTGGCAGCCAGGTGGTGACGTTCCAGCCTGGCCTGTACTCGCTCGGCTGGGATATCATCACTGCCAACGCTGCCAGCACGACCATGGTGTTCCAGGCTGCTCCGTCGTCGACTGGTCCCGAGGACACCATGTTTGAAATCAACCAAGGCCTTACCACGAGCTTGGTGACCCTGAACACCAACTACAACTACACGTTTAATGGCATTGGCTTCCGCAACGCCGGTCTTGGTCTGTTCATGACGGCTGCGAACGCCATTCTCACGCTGAACAACATTCTCGTTGTGAACAGCACTGCCACCGCCACAGTCATGCCCAAGAGCGGTGTGTCGGGAGTGAGCTGTCAGGTCTACATTCGAAACAGCAGGTTTATCAACAACCAAGTCAATACGGATTTTGGAGTCGTGTATGTCAAGAACACGCAGTACTTGGAAATTACCGACTCTGTCTTCATCAATAACGCAGCTGGGCGCTCTGGTGGCTGCGTTGCGCTTGCAGATGATGCCACTGCCCTCATTGCCCGCACCACCTTCACTGGCTGCAGCGCAGGCTCCCCGACAACAACCGGAATTGGCGGCGTGTTTTACGGCACTTCGGCCGACTCGGTCCTCACCGTCCGCGATTGTGTCATTTCGAACAGCATTGCATCCACTGCTGGCGTCATGTCGTTTGGTGGAACGGTGGTTTTTGACAACAACACTGTCACAAACTCGCAGTCGTACCGGACTGCTGGCTGCTTTGCGCTCAGCGGTCAATTTTCCATTTCAAACTCCACATTCCAAGGGGGCAGCAGTCAATCGAGCGCGGGCTTTCTGAGCATCACTGGTGCTGGCTACGGCACCGTCAGCAACTGCCTCATTTCCAACTTTTCCTCCCTGTGGGCTGGAGGCGTCTTCAACCTCGAGTCGACCACCAGCACCAATCCTCTCACCCTGGACATTAGCAACACGTCCATCAGCAACTGCTATGGCAGCTCGGGCGGTGTGTTTGCGCTGAGCTACGACCGACAAGTCCGCTGCACACAATGCACTCTGTCGGGCAATTCGGCCGAAAGTGGCGGCGTTGTGCAAGCACTGGACAATGCTATTGTGACGTTTGTGAACTCGACGTTCTCTGACAACGCTGCCTTGTCAGGCGGCATCTTTCACGGCTCCAATTACGCATACATTGGCGTCTACTCGTCCGTTGTGACCAACGCGTCTGTCGTCGATCATGGCGGTGCCGTCCTCCTCACATCCGACTCGACCTTTTACGCCGAGCATTCCGTTTTCGACTCGTGCACTGCAGTAGAAATTGGAGGCTTTGCTGCCGTGTCCGACCTCAGCAGCATGACGCTGATCAACTCTGTCGTTCGCAACTGCGTCAGCCGCGACTCTGGCGGTGCGATTGCAGTCACCGCCGAAAGCAGCTTGACCATCACTTCTTCAACGTTTGAAAACAACCGTGCCTTCGGCGATGGCGGTGCCATCCGGGCCACAGGCACGTCTACCATTGTCATTGCGAATTCGACCTTCAACGACATGGATGCGCAGCGCGGCGGCGCCGTATTCCTGGGTGGCTATGCACAACTCACCGTTTCCGGCTCCACCTTCTCCAACAACACTGCAGCCTTGATTGGCGGCGGAATCGCCATGCTGGATTTGTCGGAAGCGCGCATTTCGAATTCTTCGTTCGAGTCCAACCTTGCATCGCCTGTGGCCGACACTCCGGACGATGTGACTGGGCTTTCGGTCTCCTCCTTCACCAACAGCGCGGCAGATGCAACCGGTGGCGGTGCTGTGGCCTTGACACACATTTCGTCGCTGACCTGCGACCAGTGCATCTTTTTTGACAATGCAGCCTATGCCGGCTACGGTGGCAGCGTGCTTGTCTCGTCGTCCCTGTCCAGCAGCCGTGCCGTGTACATTGCTGCAACAGACGCCGAAACGCACTCCATTCCGACTTTCCTGTCTGCGAACATTTCCTCGAGCATCATTTCGTTCAGCGCTGCGACGCTCGATGGCGGCGGTATCGCTGTGCGCGGAGGCCATGTCACGCTGACAGACACGACAGTTTCGTACAACAAGGCTGGGCGGAATGGTGGCGGCATCAGCTACATTGTCCGCGAGAACGAGCCGTCACAGCTGAGGCTGATTGGCAGCGTTGTGCTGTTCAACAATACCGCGTCGGGCTTTGGTGGCGGCGCGCATTTTGACCAACTTGTCGCCTCGGCCACGACCGTCGAGATTTCCGCCGAAGCCCAGCTGACGTCCAACCAGGCCTCCTCTGGTGGCGCGTTCTACCTTGCCTCCTTGGACGCGTTTGCGCCCATTTGGCTGAGCGGCGATGCAAACTCGCAGCTCGCAAACAATACCGCGACCGTGTACGGCGCCGTCTCGGCCTCGCCTCCGGTGCTTGTTGTGCCCCATGGTGCCGCGCTTCCCAGCACGCTCAACTTGCAACGAGGCGGCATTCTGCCGACAGCTTCCTTTGCCCTGCTGGACACGTTCGAGTCTGTGGTGGCCATCTCGGACGGTGTGGTTGAGTTTTCTCTCCAAGATTCCCATGGCAACCCTGTGCCCGTCTCTGTGGCCCATATCGGTGGCGTTTCCCGACGACCCATCCTCGGCGGCATTGCCTCCTTTATGGATGTGCCCGTGTTTGCGGTGCCCGGCAACTATACCCTGGTTGCACGGTTTGTGCCGTCGTCGTCCTCCACCATTGACCCATCCTCCGTTGCTCCTGCAACCAGCAGCCTGCTCGTGCAAGAGTGCTCTGGCGACGACATGATGCTGTACAACTCCGCGGGCGAAGGCACGTGCTACGCGTCCTTTGAGCGAAGCGACGCTCTGCGCTATGTGATTCTCGCGATTGCCGTGCTGGGCGCCCTGAGTTGCGTGCTGCTCTTGCTGTTTATCGTTGCCAACCGCGAGGCGCCTCAGATGAAGGCCTCCTCGCCTCGTTTCATGTGCATCATCATCGGTGGCTGCATCATTGCGTTTATTCTCGTGGCGACACTCGTGCCGAATGTCACCGACACAACTTGCACCGTCCATATCTGGTTTGGTCACATTGCATTCACCGTGACGTTCGGAGCGCTCTTCTTCAAGTCGTACCGGATTGCCGTCATCTTCAACAACCGCAAGCTCAAACGCCAACTGTCGCGCACATCCGACAGATTCCTGTTGACCATGGTGTCCCTCATTGTTGGCGGCATGGTCACGTACCTCATCATCTGGACCGCGGTGGACCGGCCGGTGCGGGACTTCCACATTGTCGGCAGCGAGGTCCGCGTGCTCTGCTCGTCCAGCTCAACTCTGTGGGTCGTGGCCGTGTACATTGCCGAGGCGCTGTTGCTCGCGTTTGGTGCGATTGTGGCCTTCAAGTCTCGTCGCGCCCCCTCCCGATGGAACGAATCCAAGTTCCTGGCCTTTGCCATCTGGAACATTTTCGTGGTGGTCGTGATTGTCATGCCGCTCAACTACCTGGTGGATACCTCCAACCCGGATACCCAGTTCCTGCTGACGTGCATCGGCGTGCTTTTGGCTGCTTTCGGCACGCTTGGTCTGTGCATTGTGCCAAAGGTGCACAGCGTCGTTTCCAAGGCCGAGGTCGCCGAGTCCTCTGCAGACCGCAAGCACGACTCGAGCTCGACTGCCGTCGAAATGACGCAGGCCCGCTCCAAACTCCAAGTCTCCAAGCTCGAAGGCGATCTGCAGCTGAACAAGGTCCAACTCGAAGAGTCGCTTCGCCTCAACGAGGCGCTCGATCAGCGCAACAAGGATTTGGAAGCCAGAGTGACCGGGTTGCTCATGGATCTTGCGCAAGCTCGTCGCTCTGCTGCCCTGGACAACACGCAAAGCTCGGCGGCTTTGATTAGCAAGGAGTAATCTGCTCGGCCGTGTGAATCAATCTTGTTTTGTTTGTTTTGTTTTTGTTTAAGTTTCTTGTTGGACGTTTTTTTCTGTTTTTGTTTCGTTCTAGTTTGTTGGTTGTTGTTTTAATTGCTTTTCGCTTCTTCTTGCTGGATGCTCTGCGAGCAGCTCACCACTTTGTTATGTCAAAGTACATATTTTTGCGTGAACACAAAACGAGAAGACAAAATCGGTCGTCCCACGCACAGTGCGCGATATGCTGGTAAATCTCTCGTGAAGGAACTCGGCGCACAAGGGTTGTCAGAGAAGCAAGGGGCCAGTACTGCCAGGCAGCAAGTGACTGGGCAAGGAGCGACGACACTGTCTCCCATTTTGGTTTTTGGTTTGGCTTGTTTGTTTCTTACCTGACGCACAAAGCAAGCCCTGGCGGTTGCGGTATCATCAGAGCACTAGTTCGTTTAGTACAATAAAGACGCAATTTTTCGTTAGGTGTTGTTGGTGTTGATTTTCGATGAAAGTTGTCGGTGTCGACAGCAACGAGATTTGATTTTGCTCAAGTTGAAAGCGGGAGTGGATCGTCGTTTCCATCATTGCGATTTTTGTTGTTGTTGTTGTTTTTTTCTCTGCTCGCCATTGATTCAACCAGAGTCATCGTCCTGCCATGATTGCCACGTGCGTAGTCGTCGACGACCTTTTAGCCGTGCGTTGGCAGCGCAATGGCGAGCCACGTCAGTTGCGTTTATGGGTGGTCAGGTCAGGGAGGAGCTGCCACGTCTTCTTTTCCTCTTCCTTACGTCCAACGCCGCCTCGACACGCATCCAAATTTCCACCCCCATGGACAAATCGAGCAGCAGCACGTACCTTAAAATCGTCGTCAAACGTCGTAGTCGCTCTTTTTGCTTTTTGGCGCTCCTCCTCGTTTTCGCAGCGCTTCAAAAGGACTTCCTATTTCGCTTTCGGTTCAGTTCACTCTTTCTTGAAATTTGTGACTTTTTTTTTTTGTTTGTTTAGTTCCATTGTTCTCATTGTTCGTCTCGCTCAAGAAAACAAACCATGTGTGGTACGTTCATCATCATCATTATCATCATCCTCTTATTCGTGCACTTGCTGTTGATGAGCTATCGATCAAAAGTCCCCTCACTGTGTGTGCGTATGAATGACAGGCATTTTCGGCTATCTTCAAAACAACACGGTCAAGGATCGCCAGTTCATCCTTGAAACGCTCATCAACGGCCTCTCCCGCCTCGAGTACCGCGGCTACGACTCTGCCGGTGAGTGTTTGTCGTCTGAGCCCCCGAGGCAGCAAAGAGGAGGGTGGAGGAGTGGGCGGAGGAGGAAGCGTAGACGAGGCTTGTTTTCCTTCTCGTGCTCGCTGCCTCGTTTTGTGTGTGTGTGTGCCTCTCTCTCTCTCGCGCGCGCGCGCGTCACTTTCATCACCACGCTGTGCGTATGGGAATTGGAGTGGGAGTGCTGACGGCAGCCGAGTGAGCCCGTCCATCGGAAAGCTGAGCCCTATCATTTGCATTCAGCGCAAAAACCAAAAAAAAAAAAAAAAAAAAAAAAAAAAGATGGTTCTTTGCATTGGAGTTTTCGATTGGAGCACAGTTCTGCTGGGACGAGCGAGTGAGAGAGTGGAAGTCTTGCGGCTGATGCAACCAAATGAAGGCTCAGCTACGGGCCCAGCAGCAGCGCAGCGTCTGGAGTGTTGAGTCAGGCTGTTGAAGCCTCCAGATCACGGTGGTGGCTCGACACGAACTTTTCTTCTTTTTTTTTTTCTTTTTTTTTTTTTTTAAATCTTGTTCCTCTCTCTCTCTCCCTCTCTCGATGGCGTGTTGGCTACCGTTAGAGCTTTTGTTTTTAAAATCAAAACTCTGCTTGTGGTCACTGCTGAGCTTGGTCGCGCCAGCTCTGCCGAGTGAGTGTGTGAGGCTGCACGTGAACCTGCCTTCTAGCGTTGAATGACGCCCGTGCATGGAAACTGCTTCATCGAACCGTCTACTGCTTATCCTCCAGCACGGCATGACTCTTCTGCGCACGCGTTGCAAAGCAGTCGTTGCAGGATGTACCATGCGAGTGGACAAGCAAGCGCATGACGGCGAGAGCGAGAAAAGCGAGAAATGGGGGGGGGAGATGAGATCTTGGGCGTGAAAATGTTGTTTTGACAGGTCGCAACTTGTCAAACACTGTTTAAAACAACAACTCTGCTTTCCACCCTCCCCCACGCAGTGTGGGTGGCCCCTCATGATGCGATGCCTTGCCATCGCTCTTACATCCATCCATCTCTATCTCTCTCTCGTTCTCTCCTCGCTGAAAACGCTTCCCATCTCACTCCTCGGTTCCTGCCTTTTTTTTTTTTTTTTTTTTCTTCTTTTTTTTCTTTTTTTTTTTTCTTGTTGTTGTTGTTTGTTTGACACTTTGTCAACGCGTGGGTGCTTAATCTGTTTTTGGTAAAACTCTCAACTCCTTGTTACTAGGCGTCGCGTTCGATGACGACCAGGGCAAAATCACCATCGTCAAGGCGAAGGGCAAGGTCAAGGCCCTCGAGGAGATGATCTTCCAATCCGAACTGGACTTTGACAAGGACTTTGAAAACCACTTTGCCATCTCGCACACGCGCTGGGCGACGCACGGCGAGCCTTCCCCGCGCAACTCGCACCCGCACCGCTCCGACCCGACCTCCCAGTTTGTTGTTGTGCACAACGGCATCATCACCAACTACAAGGATTTGAAAATGTTCCTCGAATCGAAGGGCTTTGTCTTTGAGTCGGAGACGGACACGGAGGTGATTGTCAAGCTCGTCAAGTACGTGTACGACCAGGAGATTGCTGGCGGACACAAGCCCACCTTCTCGGACGTTGTCGAGGCGACCATGCGCCAGCTCGAGGGTGCCTTTGCCCTGCTCTTCAAGTCCATCCACTTCCCCAACCAGGCTGTCGCCTGCCGTCGCGGCTCGCCCCTGCTGATTGGCATCAAGACCCGCCACAAGTTCAACACTGACCAAATCCCCGTGCTGTACCCCAACGAGGTCAGCTCTGACAAGGAGTACGACTACCGCAAGATTTCCTTCTCGGCCCGTGCCCAGTCCTTTATGAACGTTGGCTCCGCCGAGGCCAGCCAAAACCCCCGCGTCGAGTACTTTTTCGCCTCGGACGCGTCTGCCATTGTCGAGCACACCAACCGCGTCATCTACCTCGAGGATGATGACATTGCCTCCGTCCAGGACGGCCAGCTCACCATCCACCGCGTCAAGAAGATTGACGGCGTCTCGGACAACCGCGCCATCAAGACGCTCGAGATGGAAATCCAGCAGATCATGAAGGGCTCGTTCTCGACCTTCATGCAGAAGGAAATCTTTGAGCAGCCCGAGTCGGTCGTCAACACGATGCGTGGCCGCGTCAACTTTGACAACTGCGAGGTCACGCTCGGTGGCATCAAGGCCCACATTCCCACCATCCGTCGCGCGCGCCGTCTCGTGTTCCTTGCGTGCGGCACCTCGTACCACTCTGCCGTCGCCGTGCGTGCCCTCATGGAGGAAATGTCTGAAATCCCCGTCCAGGTGGAGCTCGCCTCGGACTTTATCGACCGTGCCACCCCCGTCTTCCGCGACGACGTGTGCTTCTTTATCTCGCAGTCTGGCGAGACCGCCGACACGCTGATTACGCTTGCCTACTGCAAGGAGCGTGGCGCGCTCTGCGTCGGTGTCACCAACACTGTCGGCTCGGCCATCTCGCGCCAGACCCACTGCGGTGTTCACATTAACGCTGGCCCTGAGATTGGTGTTGCCAGCACCAAGGCCTACACGAGCCAGTATCTTTCGCTCGTCATGATTGCCCTCATGCTGTCCGAGGACCGCGTCTCGATGCAGGAGCGTCGCCGCACCATCATCCGCGACCTCAAGACCCTTCCCGAGAAGATCAAGAAGGTGCTCGAGCTCGACTCGAAGATTCTCGAGCTCTCCAAGGAGCTTGCGCCCAAGTCCAGCCTCTTGGTCATGGGCCGCGGCTACCAGCATGCCACCTGTCTCGAGGGTGCGCTCAAGATTAAGGAGTTGACCTACCTTCATTCCGAGGGCATTCTCGCCGGTGAGCTCAAGCACGGTCCCCTCGCCCTTGTGGACTATTCCCTTCCGATTATTTTTATTGCTACCCGCGACCAGCACTTTGTGGTGAGTTGCTTTAGTTTTGGTTTGTATTGGTTTGTTTTGCAGTAGGTGTGCGAGTGTGCGCGAGTCGAGGAAATCCCCCCCCCCAAACGCTTACCTTGCTCTTCCAATCATCTTTGTCTTCATTGGACAGAAATGCCAAAATGCTCTCGAGCAAGTCACGGCACGCCAAGGTCGCCCAATCATTATCGTTACCGAGGGCGACGCCGCCGCTGTCTCCAAGTACAGCAGCTCGGTTTTGGAGGTGCCCACCATCACGGACGCGCTCCAAGGCATCCTCACGGTCATCCCATTGCAGCTGCTCTCGTACCACATTGCCACCGAGAAGGGTTTGAATGTCGACATGCCGCGCAACCTCGCCAAGTCGGTCACTGTCGCTTGAGCATCTTCCGCTGAGAGGTTTACTATTGTTGTGTTTTCGTTTTGAATTTTCTTGAATTGTTTTTTTAAAACCGCAAACATTGTTGTATGTCAGTAAATACTTCTAGATTTTTATTTCTTTTTCTTTTCTTTTTTGTCAGGTATTGAGGCTAACGACGGCGCTTGGACCGCCGCGCAGCAAACTCTGTTTCAACCCTTTCGAGTATTGTGGCTAACGACGGCGCTTGGATCGCCGTGACGCTTGCGCAGACGTCGATTCGTCAAGGACGTCAGAATCAGGATCTGCATCGGCCGTCTCGCGGTTGGGAACGGTTTCGGAATCATCAGAATTGGCTTCCACAAATGCAGAAGCGGCAGCCTCGGCCGCCTTTCGTTTGCTTCGAGGAGCGGGCTGCTTGCGTCCAGTGCGATCGCTATCGGTAGCAGTATCTTTGGCGGCCTTTCGGGACTTGGTTGGTGCTGGCGCGGCCGCGGCAGGCATGCCTAACATGCCCAAGACGACATTCTGCAAGCGCTTGCTCTTGATGTTGCGACGGGTGCCCGAGGCTTGCAACGGAAAGTAGTCGTGGATGGAAAGCTGAACCGTCTGACGCTGATGGAGGCGTCGAATGGCAGGGACTAGAAACTCGTCACATTGGGCCTGCGACCATCCCAGTTTGCGGGAAGTAAACTCTCGGAGCACGCTCAGCTCTGGGACGCGCCAAGTGAATTTGTCGTTGGGATTCACCTCCACTGTTGGCATTCGGTAAGCGTCTCGCACTCGGACATCAGGGAAGTTGTCTGGCGGGCTGATGGGTGATTTGCGACACATTTTACCCTGCAAGTGAAAGGGTTGAGAAAAAACTTCACGGAAACACATCCCCTAGACCCCCTCGTCCCCTCGTCGTTCTGGAGCCTTCTTACCAACTTTCGACGAAGTGGCGAAACAGCGTCCAAGTCCAAATCAGAGGTCGCAAACTTGTACTGATGAAGAAACGTCGCAAACTCCTGGAGAGATGGAAAGTCGCCGAGAATTTCCATGGCGAGGACGGGACCAATGCGCTCCACACCAGAAGTGTAGTCGGAGCCGAGCAGCAGCGCAAGATCGATCAGCTTTTCTCTATCGAGCGCGAGGTAACTCTCGATTGCAGAACTCGCGTAAAACTCGGCGTACTTGTTCGGGTTGAAAAAGTTTCGATACACGCGACGCGCACCGAACAGAAACACGTCGCTGTCTTCTGTGATGGTTCCATCCGTGATGCCGGCAAGGTCGAGCGCCGCACACTGGGCTTCTGCTTCCATCGGCGCGGTTAGATATGGCATGCCAAACAAACGAAGCAGCTCTTGCGTATCGGCAATCATCTCGCTATCCACCGACGCAACATCGCGCTCATATCGATTGAGTTCCTGTCGAAGAGCCGCGGCCTCTGCATCCAACGCCGCCGAGGCGGCAGACAGTGCAGCAGTGCCAGATGATTGAAGGCCGCTCGACCGCTGGCCCGGACCAAAGAACAGACGAGGATCTGCGGGTGGAGCAACGGTCGATTCAGCAGACAAAGGGTTTGATGCCAATGGAGCCGAGGAGGCCGGCTTTGGGGCAAAAGCAGAGGCAAGGATTGGCAATCCTACAGGCTGGCTGGACTGCGTTGGGGCAGGTTTGCCTTGAGCAAGTGGCGGCGGGGTCAGAGTCTCGGTTGCATCAGTGGTAGCAATGGGTGCAGCAGCGGGAGTAGTAGCATCAGAAGCAACAAGAGTATCAGCAGAACCAGCAGTCGCTGAATTGGCAGAACGGCTCACGGGGATTTGTCCTTCGGCAGGCTCAGCGTTCACGTTGACAGATGAAGTCGACGCCTGGCGCGTCGGGGTAACCGTAGTGAAAAGCAATGGAGATGATGCTGCTGCTGCAGCAGCAGCAGTAGGAGCAGCAGCAGACAAGGAAGACGCTGAAGATGCGGCAACGGTGGCTGGTGCCGACACTGATGACGACTCGTCCTCTTCACTTTCACTGTCGTCTGAAACAACCATGTGAGTCGCCGAGCTTGGCGGAGGTGGCTTTGCTGACTCGGAAGATTGCGAGAAGGCCACAGATCGAAACGGCTTGGCCAAGGGCACAAATTGCGGCAGCATCGTTTGCTCGTCGCTCTCATCAAACTGCTCCATGTGCGCTTCGCCCGCGACAGATGAAGACGGTTGGTCGTCAGTGACGGGGACAAACATATCGGCAGAGAAGAGGTCATCGTCTCCTTCACAGGCTCCTCTGATATCATCATGGGAAAATGTCAAGCCGGCAGCCAACGCTGCTCTCGCAGCGGCTTTGTTGGCAGTGGCAGCCTCCTCCAGCGAAAGGGCTTTGGCGTACTCTAGCTCCGCATCCTCTTGGGCATCTCCGCGACGTGCCGGAAGACCCGCATGAGCCTGTTCAATTTGAAGAACGGCAATGTCGTTGTCGTCATCGTCATGCATAGCAGCAGAAACAGCCCTGTCCAAATCATCCAAGTCACTGTCGCTGTCGCTGTCGCTGTAGAGTCCGCCGAAATCGTCACCCGATCCATCCTCTTCGAGCGGCTCAAATTCGTCATCAAACATGGCCCCAGCCGAAATCTCGGCATCGAGCGCAGGAGGCTCTTTGGTTAAAGTGCTGCGAAAATCCGTTGAAAACGAGAGCGGTGGTGCTGGAGTGGTTGGGACGCGAGCCAAAGTCGAAGGGGCCTGCACGCGAGCTTGTTGTGCCTTGGACGATCTGGCACGCTTGGCAATCAGCTCATTCACAACAGCCAAGATGCTGTCCTCTTGGGTGATGTGCTCGTTGTTGTCTTCCTGCTTGTTGTTGAGGGCGACAGTCCCTGCAGGCCCCGATTGAACCGAATCAACCGAACGAGCTGACGCGCAGTACACCCAAACCAAAAGTCAGCAAAATCACGTCCAAACTTCAGCAAATCATACCCAAAAGAGAAAGTTGCGCAGCACATCATCAAAGCGTCCCCGACACGCCGCTCCCTCGTCATAACGCATCAAAACCTAAAAATGAGTGAATCCCCTTACTGCGCAAGAGAATCTCAGTGTCTGCTTCGCCAGCAACGCGCCGAAGCTCGATACCAGAATCAAACGAGCTGCTGGTCATCATTGCCTTCTCGAGAGTGTCGAGCCGCTGGGAAATGGTGTTTTTGCGAAGAAGATTTTGCACCTGGAAATCGGAAAAGGAGCCGCCCGTTGTGGCCTTCGCTTGTAGCCGATCAAACCGAGCCCAGGCTGTGCGTCGACGGTACTCTTTGACTTCGGTGAGGATTTCATGCTGCACTTCCGGTGGCAGAGCGAGGAATTCAGGCGAGGATGTGTCGACGCGTGAGAGCTGCTTCCAGTACCGCAATCGGTGGGCATCGAATCGAATCAGGGCACTAGGTTGAGTGTCCAACTGCGACACGAGTTGCTTTTCGTGCCGAGCATCATCATCCTGGCCGTTTTCGTCATCCTCTTCCTCGTATTCGTCTGCGCCACGAGCGTTGGCAGGCATGCTCTGTTGGGAGGGAGTGGCGGCCGTCGATTCGGACCGAGAATAGGAAGCAAATACATCATCCGCATCATCACGGGAGGTTTTTTGTTTGAGAGCAGCATAGGCTCGCTCGGTAGCGCGCTGTGCATCGGTGCCGGTGGCCGCCACTGAGGATTTGGGACGAGCGATCGGTGGTGCGCGGTTGCGATCCGGATTGGAAGACGATGCCGATGCTCCACTTGACTGCGGAGCTCCACTTGACGATCCTGCTGCTGCTGACGACGATGGCAGCAGCAGCAGCAGCAGCCAGCATTTGCCGTTTCAGCGCGTTGCTCGTTGCTCAGCAGCCTTTCGGCCGTCTTCTTGAGCGAGTCTTGGGCAAGGTCTTTTTGGTGGCGTCTACAATTGTCAATGATGAAGCACGCAACACACGATCGTCAAACAAGAGCAAGATCAGTGCGAATGCAACCAACGAGCAAAAGCGGCGACAACAACGGGACGGACCAGCGTGCGGCGTTTGAGTGCGGGAACGCCGCCATCGTACACGAACAACGGCTTGATGCCATAGTACAGGAGCTATGATGGGTGCGCCACAATCCCGAAACGGCGAATCCAAGCAGAGTGGAGGGCACAAGGACCGGCGGTCATCAAAATTTGGCGGGAAAGAGACGTAGCGCAATCGTGGTCCAGCAGCAGGAGAATGAGCCGACCAAGCGAGCAAGCGACGCCTACAAATCACAAACACAACCACATTCATTCTGACCTTGCAGAGGCGGCGGAAGAGGCCGATGAGGTGCGCGTTGCGGATGACGTTCCCCTCAGCGTCGCGCATGGCCTTCATGTGCTGGTTGAGCCAGATGCTCACGTCTAAAAGCATGCCAGACATAGCAAGCAAGCACACGCGCAAGTACCAAATGTCAATAAAGAAGCGTGGATGATGCGCGGGTGGTGGCGAGAGAGGCTGTTGCGTGTACCAATCGCAAGCACATGCGAGGCGAGCGTGTCGAGATTGACCGATTGGCCCGCGGCATCGAGAATCGTCCAGAGTCCCTTCACACCCATCGACTAGAGGAGAAGCAATGGCACACAATGAAAGACTGCACAAACAATAAACGAGCTAAGTCGAATCACAGAGGAATCATAGCTCATGTGCAACAATTTGCTCGAATGAATTCAGCAGTCAAAACACTTTTCGTACAATTGCTTTAGCTGTGCGCTTGGCTGTATGGCGATCTACCGTCCTCCACAGTGCTCAACGGTGGTTCTCGACTATAGCTAGACAAGGCATTGAGCAACTTAGCTGCGGTAGACTCTGGTATGGTTTATCATGCGGCTCGTTGCGAGTTTGTAAGGTTGTGGACAAATGCGGAAATCGTGCGACAACAATCCACTGTATTCACAACATTCGAAAGCAGCACAAAGGAACTGGCGACAAGACAACAACAACAAGCTGCAGCTGCAGCAGCAAGAAGGAGCAAGAAGAAAGAAAGAGCATGTCGGCGATGGATGGCCCTGCTACTTTGGTTTGATCGCAAGTGTGGACACCGGCGCGGGTAGAGTTGCTGCACCATAAACCATGCCAGGTTGATCCGTAACGGTGAGGACATGTTGTCCCTTGTACAAGACGGCCATGTTCTTCCCGTTGGCGACAACAATTGTCTTGGGTTCGGGTTCTGACGATGCTGCGCCACCCATGGTGAAAATGCTGCAAAGAATATAACAAACAACGACTGACGTTGAGCTCAATCGAGAAGCGCAATTTGAATGGAAAAGGCACTGTCAACAGCTAAAGCATACAGCTAACTATCTTCAAGCGAATGAAGCTGTCCACTTTTCCCCTCCAGCTGAACAAGCTCCCCTCCAGCTAGAGAGTACAGCTTACCTTGAACAGATTAAACCCAACGCACCTCGTCATCCGTGACACCGAATGGAAGGGACGAGTCCTTGACGGTCTTTCAGCGGATAAGCGCCCCTTGTTGGCAAATGCTGTTGTTGTGGGTGTGGCAACTGTGCATTTCGCCAGTACGGTCGACCATCTATTCTCTGATTCACAGGGTACTTTCTGATTCACAGGATTCGTGCTCGAGTTGAACAGTGCTAGGAATCGAGCAAGCGGTGAGATTCCTTGCTCGTTTCATCGTTTGGAAATTAGGGGCGCATCTTTAGAAGAAACGTGTATATTTAAAATGACACTCAGCAAGTGAAACACTGGCAACATGTGATTCACTCCCATCGCGTCGCTGAGCTCTGCAATTGTTTTCCCCTGCCCTGCAACCCCCTCCCGAGAGAGTAGACCATGTGTCCATGCCACTCGGTGCATCAGACCACACGCTGCTGTCTCGCCGGCGCCTGTACGGCCGCGAGAAGGTGTGACGGTCAACGCAACCTCGTCGCAGCAGATCAGTGTCAGCGGGCTGCCACACCACATCAAATAATTCTTTAGATCGGAGATCGGGACAATGGCTGGTAGGGGCAGGAGGAGCCGGAAGCTGAGAGAGTGCATAAAACAGTTCAGCACTCGGTTTGGACATGCAAGAGTTGTTTTTGGTTTTTTGTTTTGTTTTTTTGTTTGTTTGGTTTTTTTTTTTTAACCAAGCGTGCTGGGGCTACTCGCCCTCTACTGCGGCCCGATTATTGTTGGACAAGATGAACCCGCAACAGAATGTAGCAGTGGCACAGATTGAGGGCTGGGAAAAGCTTGGCTGAGAAATCACATCGCGACACAAACTGCTCCTTTTCTCGCTCCGCCCCGCCGCCCAACGCACTTCCGCTGCGCCCCCGAGCCTCGAGCACACTGATGGCATGGTGTAAACCACACAATCAGAGCACCAGCGACGGAAAGCGACGTAGGACACGGTGGTGGATATGAACGACATATTTTGGGGGGTTCACTCTACCTTTTTAAAAAAACAGCCTCGTATATTTAAAATGACACTCAGCAAGTGAAACACTGGCAACATGTGAGGATTGGTGGAAGCACTCTTGGCTGATCGATCGCCTAGCGACGAGTGGCAGGAAAATACCATGCGCGTGTTTTGCCGACATTACGACGAATACGGCGGCGGTGGCGCGGGATTGTTTTGGTAGCCATTCGGAAGCACTAACACAGGAACCCCATTGTTGTAGACATGCAAGTCGCTTCCAACTTGGTGAACAGTTGTGCTGGGCACGGGTGGTTTGCTTGTGAAAATCCTTGTGAAAATCCTTGTGCAAAAGCCCTTGAGAGCCAAGCCGGCTGTGATCGGCAAAAAGATCAGCCATTGAAGTTTGGCCAGTATAACACCCATTCACGAGTGTTTGTGATTGCAAAATGACTGCGCTTACCGAAAACTGCAATAGAATTTTTCAGGAAGCAGACCAACAGCTAAAGCTACAGCTAAAGTTACGGCGAAAGTTACAGCTAAAGTTACGGCGAAAGTTACAGATAAAGTTACAGCTAAAATTACAGCTAAAGTTACAGCTAAAGCTACAGCTCCAGCTTCAGATACAGGGTAAGATACCGCTTCAGGCTCATCTCACGACTGCAGCGTCAAGTACAGCAAACGAGAATCAGCGCAGATTGTCCTCTCTGTCACAGAATGGATATCTCCACAGCTCCTCTCATACATGTATCGACAGAGCATCAAGTAGAGCAGCCCCAGTCTGTTTCCGACCTGGTCTCTAGCAGTACGCCATTGACCATCACCTCGATCTAATCTTAAACTACTGTGTGACGTCGTCTTTAGCTGTGCAAGAAGAGTATTTAACGCCAACAGCAAAATATTCATGAGAGATCACTCTTCTTTTATTCAGTTTACTACTTTATTTGCCATGGGTGGTGGGGGATCCAAAGAGGGGGAACTCAAGGTTGTCACTCAGGGAGCTATCACCACAACCTATCGCAACGGATACCCTGTACTTGTCGTGGCGAATCATCCCGAACCACCACCCCCGTATGCGATTGTCGCTATTAGCACAACTTCAAGGGGCGGTGGCAAATGATGCCCAAGTCCGAGCGCTAGGAAGCCCAGAAGTTTTTTTCGTGTCAAATCTGTGCTTGTGCGGAGTACCGCCGAGTAGTTGCACCATCATTGTCTGTCTATTGAAAAAGGAATGTTGCTTTGATGTGCTTGTGAATAATACAACGTTGTTCTCGACTTAAGGTACAACCCAAGAGTACAGTGTTACAGCTACAGCTTAAGATACAGCTTACGTTGCTCTACAGCCACTGCCTCAGTTACAGCTTACGGCATAGCTCATCTCTACTGCTTCAAGCGCACATCAAGTCTACTGTACAGCTTCACGTTACAGCAGACGAGAATCACAAAACACCCCTCCCTGTCTCGGGCCTCTTTGGTCGTTGCGTTGCGCATGTACCTGCATCCGACAGACCCTCGAAATAAGGCAGTGGTGAAACGCCATGAAAGATCAGCTCGCTGCAATCTTCAACTACAGTGTGAGTTTTGTCTTTGGCTGTAGTTTCGGACGCAGCGTATGGAACGCAAACAGCAAAATCTCGGAAAAATTGAAGTCGCCCCAAAAAAGGATACCACCGCACTCTTCTTTGATTCGTTTTACTAACTGTGTTTGCCATGGGTGGTAGCGCATCCAAACAGCCGGGAATTTCTTCTTTCCCTCTACCTGCGGATCGCTGTGCGGTAAACCTGCGCAACGGAAGCGTTGTGGTGACGGCGCAACCTGCTCCTTATGAAGCTCCGCCTCCCGTCCCAGCGCCGCCTCCCGTCGTAGCGCCGGCCCAGTGGGCTCTTATCTCTATTAACGTAACATTCAATCAAGGCCCGTCCAACCCGAGCGCATGATTTCCAAGAATTTTGTGGTGACAATCTTTGACCGTGCTGGACATCCCGCCAAGTTGTTGCACCATCGTTGCCTGTCCAGTGTTATTGGGCTGTGCTTGTGAATAAATACAACTTTTTGTTCTCATCTTAAGGCATGACTCAGAACTACAGCTTGAGGCACAGCTCATAACTTCTGCAGTGCAGATCAAGAGCTATTTTCCGCAAACAGCAAAACCCCCAAAAACGTTGACCGCACTCTTCTTTTATTCACTTCACAACCTGTGCTTACCATGGATCGTGGGCCGGCAATCCTCTCTCTCCCTCTCGTTCCAGGAAACTATGATCTGGCCGTGCGCGACGGCAGCATTGTGGTCACGCCGAAACCAGCTCCCGTCGTAGTGCCGCCTCCCGTCGTAGTGCCGCCTCCCGCCGTAGCGCCGCCTCCTGTCGTCGTCGCGCCGGTCCTGCGGGCTTTGATTAATATAGAATTGACATTCAACCGAGGCTTGTTCAACTGGAGCTGAAGCGAATGATTTCCAAGTCCGAGCGCTCGGAACTCTTTTGTGCAGAGTTGCTGCACCATCATTGTCTGTATCGTGAAAAGGGATGTTGTTTTGCTGTGCTTGTGAATACAATTTTTGTTGTTTTGATCTGGATGTTGCAATCACGCTCAAGACAAAAGCGAGGCCAAACTTGGGTTTCAAGCACCCAGCAGTATTTCCTTGTTTTTGCCTGTTCTCTCAGCAGAGCTATGTCCTTGTAATTTTGGTTTGATGTGTGTGTATATTTCTGCACTACATACAGTATTTCTGAGATTTCACAGTCGTCTTCTCTCAGTGCTGCAATGCCATTTGCGATCGGCGGTCCTGACGAAGCGGTCGTCGCTTACGGTACCTCGCTCGCTCTCCTTCTGGCTCTTTTTTTTCCTTCTTTCTATGCGCGTTTTGGTGCTGTCGCCCGCTCTCTCGGTCGCTTGGTCACCCTGCGGCTGCCTTCGTTTTTTTCAATGCTTTTCTATTGAACGCTTTTCCATGATTTTTTTTTTTTGAAAATCCGTTGTGCATTTTCAACTCACCATCCGCTTGCTCTGCGTTGCTTGGCTGCGTACCCTCTGTCGCTGTGCAGGCATGGGCATCTCGGAGCCACAAATCATTGTCGGAGGTCGCTTGTTCTACTGGTCATGCGTCCAAGAAGTCAAACGGTAACATTGAACGACAACACAAAAAAAAAAAAAAAAAAGTTCAATACCAACAAATGCGATGCTGCCCTGCTTCTATTCCTCCCGACTGGTCACTGCTTTTCAGCCACATCAGAGGGCGACCTCAAAAGGGGAAAGATGGCTTGTGGGTCGTGGGGGGGGGAGCGACGGGCGCCTGCTCTGGTCGTGAAACGGCCCATCGAATGATCCATCACAATGCAAAAACAATGCATTTGTTTGTGACGTTGCTTTTTTTTTTTCTTTTTTTTTTCTTTTTTGTTTTGATTTTGATTTTGATTTTGATTTTGGTTGTGGTTTGCCATGCAATTTCCACTCACTTTCAACAACTTCTCACTCACACAGAATCCGTTTAAATGTCATGACAATTTCAATCGACTCTCAAAAAGTGTATACTCAAGAGGGCGTCCCCGTCTCACTCATCGGAACGGCACAGGTACTCTTTTTCCGCTCCTCGATCGATCGAGTAACTCTTTGGTGTGTTTATTTCTCACTTGTTGGTATGTGTGTGTGTCTCTTCTCTGCTCAGGTCAAAGTTGAATCAGCAAACCGAGACATGCTACGACTGGCTGTCCAACACTTTTTGGGCATGACGCAGGAGCAAATTGCACAGGTTGCCCGCGCGACGCTGGAAGGCCATCAGCGCGCCATTCTCTGCACAATGACGGTCGAAGAGATCTACCGTGATCGCAAAAAGTTTGATAAGGCTGTCTTCCATCACGCGGCAACAGACTTTGCCAATATGGGCCTCGCCATCATGTCTTACACCATCAAGACGTGGAGCGACGATGTTGGCTACCAACAAGCGCTTGGCAGCGCCGCAACAGCGCAGGCACAATGCCAAGCAGCGATCGGCGAAGCCAACGCTCACTCGGATGGCGCCATCAAGTCCATTCAAGCCGACCTCACCAAGTTGCAAGCCAAGTACACAAACGATTCTAGCGTCGCTCGGGCCGCGCGTGACTTTGAGGTGAAGCAACTCCACTACCAAGTCGAGGTGAACCAACGCCAAGCGCAGTCCGACCTCGCGTTCCAGCTGCAGTCCATCAAGTCCTCCCAGGCCGTTCGTGAGGAACAGCTGCACATTGAGGTCCTCACACGTGAGCGCCAGATTCAGCTGGCCAAAGAAGAGTCCCTGCGCAAGGAGAAGGAGCTTGACGCACGAGTTAAGAAGCCCTCCCTCGCCGAAAAGTACCAAATTGAGACGGCAGCAGAGGCGCAGAGCAAAAAGGCGCTGCTCGAAGCCGAAGCCGAGGCTGAGGCCATTCGTGCTCGCGGCGAAGCCGAAGCCTTTGCCATCCGGGAGAAGGCTCGCGCCGAAGCGGAGGAAATGACCAAGAAGGCCGAGGCCTGGAAAGACTACAAAGAGGCTGCGCTGGTGGATATGGTCCTGCAGATGCTGCCAAAGGTTGCTTCTGAGCTCTCTGCTCCTCTTGCTCGAGCGAATGGTGGTATGACCATCGTCTCAAACAACGGACCAGCCGGTCCAGGGCTTGTGACTGCGGAGGTGCTTTCAATGATTGGCAAGCTGCCCGAAATGGTTGAAACGATTACCGGCGTGAATGTTTCACAGGTAGGGCTCTTCTTACTTTGCTTCTTTGCACAGAACATTTGTGTACTCCCTCGTACTTTTGTTTTGTGGAATTGTGTCACTCACCCTCCAATCCCATTTCTGTTGACAGACTATCGCTGAAACCCTCAAGAACAGTATCGTTTCGGGCGAGTCTGATTCGCGACCATGAACTCTTCCTTTTCCACTTTGTTGGAGCTGTGTTTCGTTTCCGAATTTAGCATTGAAAATCAACAATAAATAAGTCAAAACAAACCAATGATGACTGTTCGGGTGTCTATTGTTTCATTCATTCACCAACCCCCAAGCACCGAATCAACCGACATCAAGTCGGACGAGGGCGCCACTCCAGCGCTTGAAGCACCAGCACGATGGCAACGACGAGACATGAGGCAACAAAGCTCGCAATCTGCCACGAGCTAGACATCATTGACTGCTTGGATGCTAATGCCGAGTCCTGGAAAATTTGTTCGATTTGCTCTTGCAGCTCTTGCGACTTGTTGTGAATCGCGCGAATGTTGGTCTCGTGCTCGTCGGCCAGTCGCTGCTCAAGAACAGTTGCATCAGCTTCCCGTTGCCTCTGGCTAGCTTGAAGCTCCGTGCACAGGGTCTCGGCGCTTTTCAGCTTGGCTTGTGTGGCGACAAGCTCTGCGCTAACATTGTCGGCATGCTGTTGAAGCTTTGCAACATGGGTACGTTCGCGAGGTTCTGCCTCGCTCGCTGCATTCGACTCCCGCATTGCCTTGTCCTTGAACTCTTTCAGCTGCTTTTGCACGTCGGCAAGCGATTGAGCGTGCTGTGTGGCGGCCTCTTTGAGTTTGTGCTGTAATTCAGCGGTAATCTTTGCGTTCGCAGCTTTCTCCTCGGCAGCAGCAATTGCGGCACCGGCCTCGACTTCCTTCAGTTTTCGCTGCGTTTCGGCCAACTGGATAGCGGCAGTTGACGCATCCGCTAGCTTTTTCTCGGTTTCTTTGAGTTTTCGCTGCGATTCGGCCAATTCATCAGCAGTGGTTGATGCACCCGCTAGCTTGCTCTCGGCTTCCTTCAGCTTGCGCTGCGATTCGGCCAATTCATCAGCAGTGGTTGATGCATCCGCGATCTTGCTCTCGGCTTCCTTCAGCTTGCGCTGGGTTTCGGCCAGCTCATCGGCAGTGGTGGATGCATCCGCGATCTTGCTCTCGGCTTCGTTGAGCTTGCGCTGTGTTTCTGCCAATTCTGCAGCCGCCTTATCCTCGGCTTCCTTCAGCTTGCGCTGGGTTTCGGCCAACTCATCAGCAACGGTGGATGCATCCGCGATCTTGCTCTCGGCTTCGTTGAGCTTGCGCTGGGTTTCGGCCAGCTCATCAGCAACGGTGGACGCATCCGCGATCTTGCTCTCGGCTTCCTTCAGCTTGCGCTGCGATTCGGCCAACTCATCGGCAACGGTGGACGCATCCGCGATCTTGCTCTCGGCTTCCTTCAGCTTGCGCTGCGATTCGGCCAATTCATCAGCAGTGGTTGATGCATCTGACAGCCTGCTCTCGGCTTCGTTGAGCTTGCGCTGTGTTTCTGCCAATTCTGCTGCCGCCTTATCCTCGGCTTCCTTCAGCTTGCGCTGGGTTTCGGCCAACTCATCAGCAACGGTGGTTGCATCCGCGATCTTGCTCTCGGCTTCGTTGAGCTTGCGCTGTGTTTCTGCCAATTCTGCAGCCGCCTTATCCTCGGCTTCCTTGAGCCTTCGCTGCGATTCGGCCAACTCATCGGCAACGGTGGACGCATCCGCGATCTTGCTCTCGGCTTCCTTGAGCTTGCGCTGGGTTTCGGCCAACTCATCGGCAGTGGTTGACGCATCCGCTAGCTTGCTCTCGGCTTCTTTGAGTCGGCACTGAGACTCGGCCAGCTTTGTCGCGGCACCAGCAGCCTTATCCTCAGCCTCCATTCGCTTGTTCTGCGCATCGACTAATTCTGATTCCGTCTTGACTTGCTGTTCGCCGAGCTGCTTCAAGCGGTTTTCCGCCAGCTCCGCTTTCGAGTGAGTGTTGGCAAGTTTGCGGCTTAATTCTTCGATCTGGTGGGTGGCATCTTCGGCTCGACTCTTCTCTTGTGCACTGGCCGTTTCAAGCTGATGAATACTGGCCACCTGCTCGGCAAGCTGCTTTTCTGCTTGCTCAAGCCGATCCTTTAATATCGCGCTTGCCGTCTTCAAAGTGGTGTTTTGCTCGAAAAGGTCTCGCAAATCTTTCAATCGAGCAGCCTCCACGTTGTCGGGAACGGGAGCAGGAAGCGACTTTGCCTCGTTGATTGGGCTTCGTACGCCGTACGAGTCCTTGGGATGCGAAATGGGATTGTTGGACGGAGTTGGACTCGTCGACCGGCTTCGGGACTGCGAGGTCGCAGGAACCGGCGAAAGAAGTCCAGCAGGGTGAGTCGGTGCTGCGGCTGGCGGATCGTTCCGAGCAACAGGTTTGGGCCGACTTGGCAGGCTTTGCCCAGGGATGTGCTTGGGGTCTTCCGCACGAGAGCGGAATGGAACAAACATGGAGACGTATGTCATGATTGACTTTTCGACCTCAGAGCGCTGCTCGGCACTTCCAGCGTGGTGGTTGCGTTTGGCAGGGGAGAGTGTTTTCCAATCAGCGCCATGACCCCCGGAGCCCTGGGTGTCTGAGCCGTGGTCTGAGCCGTGGTCTGAGCCGTGGTCTGAGCCGTGGTCTGAGCCGTGATCTGAGCCGTGCGGCATGACGCTTGTCAAATCGTGGGCATCCAAAATGGCTGGAATTTCCAGTTGATCCTGCGCAGCTTGAAAGGCCAGCTTCATGCGATCGATTGAATTCGACGCTTTGTTTATTTCCTGTCTCGGCAAAACGTAGCAAAACGTAGCAAAACGGACCGATGAGAGCCATACCCAAGTGTGTGTCAACGGGGTTCACGAGCCAAAAACACTCACCGAGTCCGAAATACCCTTGGAAGAGACGCTGTTCACAAGCTTGATGAACAAGGTACCGTCTGCAAAACTACAGTGGATTTGAGTTGGAGGCGCGAGAAAGATGCGTGGCACGCCAGATCAACCCCAACATCCAATTTCGCCCGTACCTTTCAAAGCTCTTCACGTCCTGCTCCGTCACGGAACCGAGCCAACCAAGCAAGGCATGTTTCAGCTCGCTTACTGTGGGCCGTGATCCCTTTGTGCCGTGGGAATCGTGACCCGAGTCAGGCAGCAGCATGCGGCCAACATTGCTGGTGACTTCAAAGTATAACATGAGCTGAAAGATCAGCGCGAGGTTGTTCTTTTCATCCTTGTCGGCGAGGCCTGTAGCAGAGAAATCGTTCGTGGTGAGATGGCGTGCGCAACTGATGGAAGATTGAGAGCAGTTTGCCCCTCAAAAACGAAAAAACAAAAAAACCACTTGCCGTTGCTGTTCAGCCCAGACGTATCGATAAAATCATCCAGCAGCTGGAAGGCCAGTTGAGCGTTCTCGGTCATGTGAATTCGTTGCTGGGGATTTCGATGCCACTTGCGGTTGACCTTGCGATTCGCTGAAGGACGAGATTTCGGATGGTTGGTGAGCTCACATCGAAACAAAAACCGTACAAAAAGCATAGTGCCCTGTTATTCTTTACCTGTACCATACAATATCAAACCCCCACCAAATGCGCGCAATGAGTCATTCACAGTGTAAAATTCTTTTTTTTCTTTTTTTGTTGAAAAAACCGACAAACTCACCGAGGCGCTGGACGAGGACGACAATGACGGTGCCGTCCATGAGATCGGTTGTGAGGTTTTCCACTGGCTTGACCTCTGTCGCGGCTGGCAGCGGGGTGGCGAGATGCAAGTTGATCCAACGCACCGAAGTCTGCATGAATATCGGAGGGAACGAGAGTGGAAGTGGGTTTGGCCATTGAATGAACGAATAGTGTCGGATTGAAATTGTTCAAAACGATGCGCAATGCAATCTCAGAGAGTGAATACGACAAACAGGCGTCCTCGCAACCCCCCCCCTCCCCGACAACTCGGCGGCGGCAATCAGCAAATGATGAGGGGACTGCGTACGCGGAGTTGGATGGCTTTGGTGAGGTCGCGGCTCGCATGACGCACAGCCTCAAACTCGGGCTGTTGTTCGCCAGCGATGGAGCTCATTCCTCAGATCTGTGACTGCAACCCAAGCGAACAGCAGTGAAGAAGAAGAAGAAGAGGAAGTGAAGCTCAACGAGAATGTAAAATAAAATAAAAATAAAGACTGAGAAACACCAATGCAAAAGATAGTCTGAGAAACACAATCACAAACACAGAAGCTAAGTGTTCAATACTGTACAATTGAATCCCGACTAAGCACCAGTGTCGCTCTCTCTCATACCAATAAGCGCCAGTACTAGTCTGCTTGCGTTTCGTCGCCAGTTTTCGTTTTGTGTTCCTAGAAGTGGATCACTTGCTGGATCAAATGGCAATTCGGTTAAGGTTGAATTCAAACTGGCTGAGATGCCGCAACTTTTCAACGCTCGACGCTCCCATATCGTGTTCATACCCCCCACCCCCATTCCTATCTAGTCGCTGATCATGGTCACTATTGCTTGGAGCTGGATCGACCATGGGCGTGAAGCATCAACGAGCGTCAAACGTCAAAACCCCCCCCCTCCTCTTTTGCCTCCCTTCCACGCCTCGCGCCACTGAAACCCGTTCAGAATGCAGTAACCATGACACTACACAGCTTGAGTCTCGATTCGAGGGAGCGAACGAGCGATCGCGGCTCGCGAGGTTGTTCGCATTGCTGCGTGATGAGTTTGACACATGAGGGATTGCTGCTCTCTCTCGCGGTCTCTCGCTCTCGCGTCTGCTGAGCGGTCATGCAGGCAGACTTACTCGCTCAGATGATGTTTCACCTCCGCTGTTAGAGGCGCACAGACGAGAAGAGACCCCCTTCCTTCAGCTCGCACATGCGAATGACACGTCTCAGCAACTTGACAACATCACTTTTACTATTCTTTTTGTGGCTGCCTGACTCACAAATTTTCTGCAAATTTGTCGATTGGTGTGTTTGGGATCCATGCAGAAGTTGTCTGAGACGAACCCGGCGAGACATTTTCTTGGCTGCACTGGTATTGGGCCTTCTGTACTTGGCAAGCACGCGTACTCATGGCTGGCCCAGCGTGGATCATCGAAGAGATTCCTCCGCGTACGCCGCCATTGAAAGTCACGCTGATACTCGTGTGCATCAGACGCTATCTGCAGCAACATCCAGGAGCGAAATTGCGAGCACCCCGACCAGCTTGTCAAACGCAACAACAGTGTGCACCCATTTTGTCTTTCGGCCCTCCGACCCTTCGACCACGAAAGCGGCGATCGATTGTTTCCGAGCAAGGCCAATACGCGTAGTACGATTGTTTGCCACAGACCCGCAAACAACCACTTTGCTCTCGCACAAAACAGCACGCGGCTTTGAAATGAACCTCAACAGGCATCGCATCAACATTACCTTCCCGGTCGACTGGCATATGAATCCTTTCAAGGATCGATCATGGCGAATGTGGTTGCATTCGTTAAAAGGTGAGCACGCTAGACCTGTCCAAACTTGTGATGATGCACCCACGGCACCCCCCCCCGTCGACTCACGCCTTTTGCACTGTGCGACTCCCTCAGACATGATCGGCCCTTCCCTCCGGGCATACGAAATGCACCCGGAGAATCCCAGCTATCTCCTCCTAGCCAAAGCATTCGCCATGGATTGGTGTGGCAAGTTTGGACATACTCGGCCCACACGGTGGGCATCGCTGCCACCACCATGGGTGGGCACAGCAGCGTTTGCCACGCGAGAGTACATTTGGTATGACATGGCAGTCAGCTCCCGCGCAGTGTTGCTCATGGGCTTGCTCCATTTCGGCGCCCATGCAGGTCCAGAAATCATGTCCGAGCACGAATTCGCCGAGCTGGCGACTTGCCAGCGTGAACAAGCATTGTTTCTCGCTGCACAAGACACCTACTTCTGGACCAATCATGGTCTATTTGCAGACACGGCGCTGTTTCTGGTGTCGCAATCCATGCCCTGGATTCATCCGGACGGAAGCAACTGGACTGACGTAGCGGCCGTGCGGTTTGCGAAAAATGTCGGAAACCTCATAGACACCGCCTCTGGCGTGCACAAGGAACATTCCGTGTCGTATCAAGGGGCAATGATCAATCTCATCGCGCTGACCGACCAGTTGGGACTGCTCAATCGCACAGCGCTCGGTTCCGACATTCTCGTTCGTATGCGACAAGCCTTGGGCTGGATGCTCACGCCAGATGATGCCCAGCCCGTGCCATTTGTCGGTGACACCTCCCTTGAAGAGTTTCTGAACGTTGCCAAGCCGCAGCATGAAGATGGCTTGGCGCCGCAGTCGTTCCCTCCGGTTGGCCTGGCGATAGTGAAACAGCTCTCAACCCAGAGTCACTTGTTCATGACGGCGTGGTTTTACTCGTGCACGCACAAGCATGCAGACGAGCTGTCGTTTGTGCTGACCGAGTTTGGGCGCCAGCTGATTGTCGATCCAGGCAAGTTTGCACACGTGAATACCGACCCAAACAGGTAAGTAGGCGTCGATTGTGCTTCGCTCTTCTGTGCGTGTGTTGGTTGTTGGCGCAACCTTGGGGTTGAATGACACGGGTGAAATGTTGACAAGAATGGCTTTGGTTGTGCGCGTTTTGATTGGATTTTCTTAATTTTTTTTTAATTTGTTGCTCGCTTACATCACAGAATGTACGCGCTCAGCCCACAAGCTCATAATGGCGTCACAGTAGACAAATCACCTTATACTGCCTGCCGCGAGTTTGGCAAACCGTACGGGTCGGCCATTCGGTTGGCCACGACCCATGACGGTTTTACCATTTTTGCTGGCGACAATCCGCTTCTGGCCACCCACCAAAGAGTCCACCACACTCGAATTCTCGTCTACAAGCCATCCAAGCTTTTGGTTGTCATTGACCACCTGGAGCCGAACGACACAGAGACAATGCATTCTTACACGCGACGCTTCCATTATGCGGAAAACGTCGCGCTCGTGAAGGACGCCAACACTTCGAAGAGTTACAACGCGTACTTTGGGCCAAAGGGCGATGGTGCGGACCCAGAGCTTGCCGCTAAGGTTGAGGACTGGTCGAGAACCGCCAACCAAACACGGCTCTCGCTGGTCAAAGCCCGCGTCAAGCCAGCATTGCAAGGGTGGATTTATCCATTGTTGCGAAAGCGCGTGCCTGCGTATGTTTCAGAGCAGACAACGCCAGCTCGAGGAAGCATCATTCTAGTAACTGCCATGAAAATCGCGCGACCTGCAGGCCTGGACAGATCGCCAGACCCTCTACCTTCTGCCAAATTGCTCAAACCGGTGACCTGGCAGCGCAACATCATTGGCACACCCTTCTACAACATTGAGCTGCAGCTCGATGGCATACCCTTCCGCATGAAAGTGAAACCTTGATGCTTGTCGGAGTTTGTTTGAATCTTTGCATATATTTTTTTTTTTACTTTCTTATCGCGATTCTGCCTTATCGCACGCATACCTCGTGACTGTCTTTTGTTGGCTCTAGTGCCATGACGTAAGCGCGCTGAACTTGCGAGCGCACCTTGTGTCCGTTGTCCGTGTGGCATTCTCGCAGCCACGCGCCCAGGTCCCCACAAAAAACACATAAAAAAGCAGCTCCACACCCCCTCTCACTCTCTCTCTCTCTCTCTCTCTCTCTCTCTCTCTCTCTTGCTAAATCGCTGTCGAGGATCTTCTTCTTCATCATCCATGCTGGATAACAACCATGAATTGTGTGTTCTCATTTATCGTCTGTCAGTCACTTCCAATCTCAGAGATCACTCTCTTTGGTTCAGTTTCAATTGCTCGAATCCCATCACACACGAGGGCCTTCCCTTCCTTCCATTCTCCTGTTCGACCTCCGCTCTCTCTCTCTCTCTCTCTCTCTCTCTCTGTCCTTTTTCTTTTCGTTTTCCGTCTCTTTTTTTTTGTTCGCTCACGTCTCTTTTTTTTTGTTCGCTCACCATTCATACCAAAGGTTCGATCACAAAGTCCCAACAGTTTGTGACAGAGTATGACAACCCCGCGGCAGTACCAGCTCTTGTCGCCGGCAGAGTCTGAATTCGACGCGTCGGGTTCGGACGACGAGTACGCGGTCGCCCCGAGCCTCCGCACAAGCCTCATTGCCCCGCTCGTTGCAAGCAGCAAGACTGCTGCGTCGCCTGGAGGCCGGTCGTCCGCAGTCGTAGCCGGCGACGGGGTCAACCCAGAGTCCACCTCCGACAGCAAGGCCCATCTCGCCGCCCACCATGGCGACGGTGATGGCGATAACGACGGCGCAGACCAGCAGCAGGTCATCCCGAATAGACACGCCAAGCTCGTGCTGATATCCATGTCGCTCGTCCAGGTCATGGCGTGCGCAGTCTATGCCATCATGGCGCCCTTCTTTGAGACGTTCGCCAAGAAGGACAAGGACGTATCAGAGTCCCTGTCTGGGCTCATCTTTGCCATCTTCTCGTTCAGCATCTTCCTCGTATCGCCGGCAACAGGCGCCATCATGAGCCGCATTGGCCGCAAGCGCGTCCTGATCATTGGCATGTGCGTGGAAGCGTTCGCCACCGTTGCGTTCGCCTTTGCCGACAAGGCTCCCTCGGGCGTACCGTTCGTGCTGACGTGCTTCTTTTTGCGCGGGCTGGCGGGCGTTGGCAATGCGCTCGTCTTGACGTCCGCATTGGCCATCGCCATCATGCACTTTCCGAACAGTCGCGGCATGATTATTGGCATTGGCGAGCTGTCGCAGGGCGTTGGCCTTCTGTCCAGTCCCCCAATCGGCGGCTTCCTCTACGACGCAGGAGGGTTTATGGCCCCGTTTCTCTTTGTCGGCGGCTTACTGCTACTGCTCATGCCGGTCGTCCTGTGGACGGAATTGCGCCCGACGACCGATGCAAGCACGGTGCGGAATATCGAAGCCGAGCCGCACACTCTTTCAAAGAAACGACCTCTCCGCTCTGTGCAAGTGGCGGACGGTGCCGGCGCGCCATCCTCGCATGGTATGCATTGCCTATTGGCCCAGCATTCTTTTTTTTTTTTCTCTCTCTCTTTTATTTTTTGTCGTTGTTGCTCACTCCTCCTGTGATTTGCTTCCTCCGACTGTACCAGATAATCTCTTGGACATTAACTCTTTCTCGGACTTTGACGACGTTCCGAGCATCGATATCAATTCGCTTGATGCCGAGAAGCTGCCGCTGCCCCAGCGTCCGGTTCGATTTGCTCCTGAGCCGACTCTGGGCTCAATGCTGCGAGTCCCACGCGTGTGGCTTGCATTGCTGTCGGTTGTGCTGACCATTTCGGCAGTCACCTTCTTTGACCCGACGCTGGCCGACTACTTTGGCGACAAGAAGCGGTTTGGATACAGCTCTGGCATCATCGGCCTCATGTTCCTTGCGATGTCCGGTACCTATGCCCTGTTCGCTCCCGTGGCGGGCCATTTTGCCGACAAGAATGGGCATTCGCTCATCATGATGGCGCTCGGCTCTTTCGGGGCTGCCATTTGCTACCTGCTGATTGGTCCCTCGCCCATGTTTGATTCCTTCATGCCCGTCCCGGTCGAGTGGCTGGAATGGATTGCAATGCTCTTGCTTGGCGCCGCCATGTCACTCATCGTTGTGCCCAGCGGGCCTGAAATGATTTCAGTGTGCAAAAAGTTTGACCAGGGCGACAAGCTCAGCGATCTCATTGCCGGTCTGCTGGCGTCATCCGGGTCCCTCGGCCAAGCTATTGGCCCTCTCTGTGGCGGTGCGATCGCACCCACATGGGGCTTTCCATGGGGCACGAGCCTTTTTGGATTCATGCTGATTGGCATGGGCGCGATACAGATGGTCGTACTCGGAGTCACGCGTGGCCTTGAGCGCAAGCGCAAAGCCGAGTCTTCTGAATACGAGCGACAGCACTTGCTTGCAGAGTAGCGCGACGATCGCGCCGTCCATTTTTGATACCAATGTCTTAATTTTGTTATGTACCAGTTATTTGTCCCAAACACATTGTAGTTCTTGAACAATGTTTAGTGTCTCGATTTTCGACTGTTTTTCGGCTTTCTTTTTCTCAGGCTCGCAGTGTGTTGAAACTTTTCAGGCTCTTCGGGCGTCGTGGGTCACTGAAAAAGACGCGGAATCTAAAGACTGAACGTATTTCAGATCGACAGACAACGCGTTGATGGATAATGAAGCGTGTATTCAATTAAGCAAAGAAACATAATTTGACATAAAGACATGAGCCACGGTCTCAAAACCTGCAGCCTTATGAAGAGTAGAGGTAAAATCAAAAAAGTTTTACAAGAAAAAGCTCAAAATCAAGTGAATGGGCGAAAAAAGTTGACTTAGCCTGAACGGGCAGCATCGAGTTGCACACGCGCAGTGTGGACCAAGTCGGACTCTTTGTTGGAGAGAGGGTTGCCGGACGAAGTGAGGTTGGAAATGTACGACTCGAGCAGGTTGATGCGCATCGAGGTCGGATACTGGTCAAGCGACATGAAGACAAGATCGCCGGGCACCATAAAGCGCATGGCAATGCACGGCTTTGGGGTGCGCAGAGGGAAAAAGTCGGGGTTGTTCAGACTAGAGGCATTGTTGGCCAGGTGAAACTCGCCAATCATCAGTCCCTTGTTAACGAATTCGGCTTTGAGTTCGTTCTGCACGCTATCAATGAGGAGCGGTGCGTCTGCCAGCGACATGTAAGGGAAGGTCACGACAATCGCCTTGTATGAAACAAGAGGCCCTTGGCGGGGCTCGAGCTGCAGAAACTTGTCGGGGAAGCCGCGCATCAGCTCGACAATCTGGTCCTTGGTGGTGGCTGGGGTCGTCGTCACCGATCCAACGTAAATCGAGTCCTTTTTCAAGCCGGTCGGCACAAAAGGGCAGGTCGGGCCTTTCCGGCCGAGCGCCGGGTGCGGCTTGCCGAGGAAATCCTGCAAATAGTTAAAGCAGCCCTGCAGCGCCTGCACGTCTTCGTTCTCGGACGGACGTTGTGCAGGTGGTGTTGCCAAGCGTGAGGACATCATGGATGCGAAAGGGCACGAAGCGGCGGGCCATGACTGAGGCGAAAGAATAATGTTTTCAAAGTTAGGATGGTGTGTTTTGGCGACATCTTGTGTTTTCTCTCTCTCTCTCTCTATTGTGTTGCATTTTACCTGCATGTCTGAGGGCGAGCGCTCGAGCATTTCAATCTGGTGAATCGCATCAGCTTGGTCTGCAGTCTCGTGCGCAAGGAACATTGCCTTGAGCTCGCTGGCAGTGAACAGCTTTGGCATTTCGAGTTTTCCATCTGATCGAGATCCAGATCAAGTAGTGTCAAACCACAACCAAGAGTGAGCCACACACACACAGAGTCCATTATAAAGTTGTGTGCAAGCTGAGCGTGCTCGTGTGATGGAGAATCTCGATTTGGAGACTACAGCTAATAATTCTCGCGCCATTTTTGTGACCTCCTTTTGGTGTGTTTGCTTTGCCTCGGATCTCCTCGATGAAACTCTCTCTCTCTGATGCAGCCGATCAACCGATGGATTCGTATTCTCCACGCCATAGTTAGTCCGCGCCTCGGGATTGTGATTTTGGTTTTTTTAACACCAGCCGATGCCATGGTGCCATTTCGTCGGCTTTCATCACTTTCATCGCCTTCCGTTCCCCTCTTCCGCTTCCGCTTTTGATTTTTTTTTCCTTGTTGCTTTTGCTTTTGTCAATGGCGATGATGATCGTCTCGTCGTATTTAAAGTAGCAATCACGCTGCGAATCGAGACCCCCGACGAGCTCTGTGCGCAAAAGAGTGAAGCCATCCAACAAAAGCCGACAAAACGAGCAACGCGATTGGCTTGTAATGACAGCTGGCGAGTTGGGCGCTTTTGACTCACTCCCACGCGCCGCAGCACCCGCTACACTGCAGCAGCAACTCACACGCTCACTGGGTGTTTCGCTCATGGACATAGAATAGTTGACAAAGGGGGAAGGCGGGCGCGGGCGTGGGGGGGAACAAAGTGGGACTCGGAGGAACGAGTGGTTGCTGCGGAGCGGAGCGGGATTTTCAAACATTTTGGATGATGGGAGAGTTTGTGTCATGTTTGAGAAAAGGGGACGTACCTGAAGAGCCGCAGGGACGGGCCTGAGTGTGTGCGGAGGCTGCTTGCATTGTGGAGGGAGCGGCGGAGGAGGAGTCGCGCGGGGCTGCTGGTGTTGCTGGGACGGAAGGGCGCTGCTGCAAAGTAGACACGGCGGATTTGGGTTTGGATTTGGATTTGGATTTGGATTGCCCTCGTGCTCCTGAGACCAAGGCGAAAGCGACCACGGCGGACAGCAGCAGCAGCAGCGCCCATGACAGGGTGGCGGTCGGCAGCGCTTCTAGTGGAGAGGCCAGTGCTGTGGCAAGCGTGGCAGAGGCAATTGCGACCGTGTTGTTGTCGTTGCTAGCGGTCGCGACCAATCCAATCAGCGGCGAGTTGCCACCTGAGCTACTCCTGCTGCAAGCGTCTGCCATTTGTTTGCTTATGTGTGTGTGTGCTTGGATCAATTCGGATAATGTCGACGATGATCTCGCGTTTGTGGCAAGTCAAAGAAGAGGAGTGGGAATGAAATAAAACAAAAAATAACAAAAAAGCTCAAAAAAAAGCTCGAAAAGACAAAAAAAAAATTGGACTGAATCTGTTTCACACAAATCCTTGCACAACCAACAGAGATCGTCAACCCCACGCGTATCTTCCGCTTAGTGCAATGGTCCGAGTGAGTATCGAAGAGATGGAAGAATGTGAACGAAGATGTCATGAGACTGTTGTTGTTGTTGTTGTTGTTGTTGTTGTTGTTGTAACTCATGATGCTGTGAAGGCAAGGTTGCCGCGTGTCGGGATGGTCGTGTGGCTTTGTCGCCTGTTCATTCGCTGGGGCTGCTTTCCTTTTGTCAGCTTTGTTCATTTCGTGTTGACGTCCTTGCGTGTGGCTGCATGGGAAAAAAAAGTGCCACATTCAGATCCAGTTCAACCAGGCGTCTCCTGCTCCTGTTGCTGCCGCCGTTCCGTTCTCTATGACGCTGCGCACTTGCTTCGATGGACGAAATTATTCTGAGTATTGGAGCACCTCTGCGAACTTTGAATAGTCGGACGCTGCCTCGCAGACCCGGTACATCGGCGATACCCTTGTTGTGTCGAGCGACGAAGATTGGACGCCATATTTTCCTTTGTTCCGCTTCTTCCTACCGATAAATCCACTAGTAAATCATACGAAATATAGTTTCAAGTCAATTGTATATTGATTGGCTGCCCCCGTATTCCTGTGCGACATGAAGCGATGAATTGCGATTTACGGCGATTTTTCATAGCTCGATTCCCCCACTCCATTCCCATTTATTGTGAAATATTTGAGAGATCTGAAAATAGTCTGATTGAAATATCACTTTATCATGATGAGTCGTGTTCAAGGGTGCGGGTCTGTGATTTCGTGATTCAGAAACTACAAGTGTTCAATGCTGAAACAGAAAGGCGAAACGACGCCGCTCCGCCCTCCACGAAATTTTCACTAAACCAATCCATAGATGTACTGTGTCGTGGACTTGACACCCTTGTTGAAAGGGATTCACTCAAGAATCGATAACAACGACAGCACAGTCTACCCGTGTCGCTTCAAATCGGTGAGGTAACGTCGATTGATTGATACAAAATGCGCAATGACAGCTATCCAAAAGCATCCAAATACACCAGAATATGCTAAATCCTCATTAACTACCACCGGCTAACCTCGCCGGCTGGACGGACGCAAACTCGGGTCCTGACACTCTACTCCATCTCCGACAGACCTCCGCTGTGCTGGATACGGTATTGCGGCTACACCGCACAGAAACAAAACACACTTCCTACAACTTCCCCATCGTTACACCAGCCTGACAAAACACACACAAATAATATGAACCAACAAGCTTGTTCCTTGACCCAAGAGGTAGAGACCGCCTAACTTGTTCATGCGAAGAGCACCTTGCGTCTCAACAGCCAAACGCACGTATCCATGTTCACAGCCTTCTTCAATCCCAGCTCTGGCTCTCCAGCACCTTTCCGTTGGACCTTCTTGTCCCAGTGTTATGGAGACCAACCAGGCATGGCAATTCCTTCGAACGACTTGTCCTTCCATGACCGACCGCGTTGGTGGAAAACCCACATGGCTTCTTCCAATCTTGCAACTTGACGATCGCCTCCACCCGAGGCGCGTCGACGTCTTCACGCGTCTACGCTCTTGGGCGACTTGACTACACTTGTTCATCTCGCGGCTGGCGGCGCGCGCGAGGCCTGCTACTTGGAACACGGCTCGGACCAAGCAGCACGAGACCGCGTGGACCTGCACTTCCTTCGACCGCCACAGCTTCAGCGGCCGAGTGCCAGAGTCCACCTCACCATCACCGATCACATCCAACCGACGTCAGGTGGCCCTCATTGATTGCGCATTATGTGAGACTCCGATTCCCACGGGTTGGGGCTTAGAGCTATTGGCCAGGTAACGTCGATTGATTGATACAAAATGCGCAATGACAGCTATCCAAAAGCATCCAAATACACCAGAATATGCTAAATCCTCATTAACTACCACCGGCTAACCTCGCCGGCTGGACGGACGCAAACTCGGGTCCTGACATCAAGAATCGATAACAACGACACTGCACAACAGTCTACCCGTGTCGCTTCAAATCGGTGAGCCATCTTTGGTTTTTCGTTTTCGTGTTCTATCAACCTTTGTCCAACATCTCATCCAAATTGCTCACTGCCTTGCTGCTGCAGTGATGCAGCGTGCCACACAGGCAGCCTTCTGTCGTCGGGCTTCGACCTGCCCTGGTTCAGCTTCTGAAGAGAACAGCTGCGGAGCTGGCCGCCAACCTGCCTTTTACCTACAAAACCCTTCTGCCAGTCATGGGGCCCGCTTTCTTCGACATGGTCAAAGGCATTCCCTTTGAAGAGCTCGAGGCCTCTTTGCGCGAAACGCGAGCCATGTTTGAATCAGCCGCCAAGAAGAAATCGTCCAGCAGCAGTCCGAACAGCAAGCACTCCCCAGAGCAGCGACGCTCTCCCTTATGTCAAAGCTTTGGCGTGAAGCCTGTGCAATGAGATTTCCGCACTTGGTTTTGTCTGAGAAGCCTTCAATACCAATAGCCTCGACCAGCAACATACGCCAGTCGCCAAGCTTTTCGCGCCCAAAAGTTCTCGGGATTTTCCTGTGCGTTTCGATTGTTACTCTCAGAAGCAGCGATTGTTATCATGCTCTAGGCATTGCTTGCGTTGCACTGTTTATTGATGGTTGATGGATTGAGCTCGGCGAAGTGCGACCGACGTCTTGAACTTTCGCTCACTTTTCAATGAACAAAGACCAAAAGAACAGTTATCAAAGGTTAGGAACCCGCCACAGTCTTCTGATCAGTGTTGTTGTACTTGTCAGATGTGAGGTGGGAAAGAGTTTAGGGAGAGAGCCGACAAAAAAAAAAAAAGAAAAAAAAAAAAAAAAAAAAGCAAAAAAAAAGCAAAAAAACGTGCGAACGCCGAGAATCGGACTCGGGTCAAGTCGTTGGCAACGACCTATTCTGCCACTGAACCACGTTCGCATTTCTTGTTGTACTGTCGATGGGCAATTCGTAACTTGTGAAAAATATTGGCGCTCGCAGTTGAGCAAACTCGACGAGCCGTTCAGACCCATCATGGAATTCAGGGCAAACAAGCAATAATTCGTTCAGTTAAATGCAATATGGATGGAATGGTACCCACAAACAACCATATCGCCCAAAACCAAACCAAAAACAAAACAAAAACAAAAACGCCATCGATCCAACGCAACACAGCAGTACGACAGCCTCGAAATGATCACGAAGCGAGGCATCCTCAACCTCAGAGGCCCGAATTGCTGTTTATGATGACACCGGCGGCGAAAGCACAAGAAGCCTCGACAGCAACTGCGGTTTCAGCGCAACGAAGACCATCATGGAATTGTGGCACGCCGTCTGAGACGCAGTGGCAGGAGGTACCAGCAGCACTAGCACCAGCCCTGAAAATTTGCTTTTGGCAAGCGGGGTGCGAGACCAACGCAGCAGCTCGAACAAGTCCAAGCCGAAAGAAGTGTTTTTGCTGCACCGGGCTCACAAGTCACACTGGTCAATCAAACCACAGGGACCAAGTAACGCGATGAACATTATGTCCATTGCGGCAGGAGAAGGGCCGGTGGGATTTCGATCCATCATGGATCGCAATGGGACGACTTGAGCCGACGTTCATGTTGTCGATTGTGGAGTACTTCTTATTACGCCATCAAACGAGGGATTCACGCGCAGCAGCAGCGTGTCGACGTTGCCGAATAGAGACAGTAGCCGGAAAGGAGCAATAGGAGTGGAATGGTTTAGGCACCGCTGGCCGACAGCCATTGAACGGGAGGCATCGGGAGCGCCGAGGCCTTCGGAGGAGCACAAAACGGACCGGCATACCGCTGTGGCTGAGCTGCTGGCGCAGTGGCTCCATCGCGGTGCATTGATGCGCAAGCCTTGACCTTGCCTTGCAACTGAGCTGTCGAAACTCTAGCAATGACAGGCATAGCGTCGGCGGTGGGAGGCTGGGACAAGGGTGCTTGAGCCTCAGCGGCAATTCTCGACGATGATGTCACTTGGAGCGTTGTTGTTTTGAGCGGTTTGCTGGCACCAGCTGACTTGTTGCGGACGGGGGCCATAGGGATGTTTGTTTGATGTTGATGATGATGATAATGAAACACGAACTTGTACAAAGCAATGGATATTCCACAAGGACGACGCAGGGGGCACACGGCACGAGAGCGTTGGGACGAAATTGAAAAAAAGTAACGCAGACGCGATGCGAAACGAAAAACCAAAAAAAAAAAAAAGACAAGTGATCGCTTGCTCTGTTTCGCATTGAGGAAATCACGACTTGTACTTGTGTTTGAGTGGACCCGAGCTTATTCCAACGCACCATGGCATGATGCGTTGTCTGGTTTCACATGGAAACAGTCTACTTTTTTTTTTCATTTCATTTTTGATTGTATTTTTTCAATGTCCGCAACGGCTTTGGCTCCAGCAACGGCCACGATCGCCACTGTTGTGCCTGCGACTGCGACGGTGGTCGACGACAGTGTTCCGCTGTACTGCATTGTCGAAGGCACCCAGAAGATTGAAGATCACACGGTAAACCAAAGGA
The DNA here is from genome assembly GCF_000151315.2 of Capsaspora owczarzaki ATCC 30864. Classification (NCBI taxonomy): domain Eukaryota; class Filasterea; order Ministeriida; family Capsasporidae; genus Capsaspora; species Capsaspora owczarzaki. Next base: position 451,059 of record NW_011887294.1, on the reverse strand, counting down.
CCAGCGTGCCGTTCGAGAGTGAACGAGTTTCGCATTGATTGAGAGTTTCGCATTGATTGAGCGATGATGACAATCACCAATAATAACTCTATGATGATGACTTTTTTTTTTTTTTTTTTTTTTTTTTTTTTTTGAAGCGCCCAGCGTGACTCGATTCCTTGTTTCCCCCCCTTTTTTCCTTCTCTGTTGCTCGTTCGCTTTTGCGCTGCTCGTTCAGCAAGATTCGCTGTTGTTCATGCATCTGACATTGTTCGTTCTTTGCAACGCCAGGAGTACGTGCTGCGCGTCCAGCGTGGGGCCAAACAAGGACAACTGCTGGCGCGTTGCAAAGCGCTACAGCGACTTTGACCTGCTTCACGATCGCATCCAGGTAAGACGCGTTGAAGGGAGAGAGAGGGAGAGAGATGTGACACAACTACTTTGCTCTGTGGTTACGGCCAGTCTCGCGCGTCGGGGGAGAGGGGAGGGGGGTCCAACCCCCAATCACCGACAGTAGTATGATTTGTCTCAGTTCATCCCTGTTCGTGTCACTTGTTCCCCCTCGACGAGGTCGTGTCGTTCGCTGCTGTTTTGGTGCGATACGTCAGCAAGAACAATCCAACTTCCACTCCCCTTTCTGTTGATGGCGATCGACGACGTGCCCACTTTGCCCTTCAACAAAAAGTTGCCTCACAGTTGCTCTTCCTTCTGCTTCGCTTTGTTCCATGCACAGCCGCTCTTCCCCAGGAAGAATCTCCCGCTTCCACCCAAGAAAGTGTTTGGCAACCTGACGCGAGAGTTTATCGAAGAGCGCCGCCGAGGCTTGCAGGTCTATATGGAGGCAGTCATGAGCTTCCCACCGCTCGCCACCCTGCAAGAAGTCAAGGCGTTCCTTGATCCCAACAACTACAACAGGAGCTTTGATGGTACGTTGAGTTACTTTGCTGTTTGACTCTCGTGTGTGTGTGTGTGTGTCGGGGTCTTGCTCCAAAACAGACAACAACAACAGCTAAAAAAAAACAACCCAACATTGCCAAACGACTGTCGGTGTCGTGCTCATCCCTCTGCGCATCCCACGCCATTCTCATTGTTCCTTGACACTTTTGTTTTTGCTGTTGCCTGTAGAGGAAGCTTTGCGCGATGCTTCAATGTTCCTTCGCTCCCAACCCACCTGGGCCATTCGCGAACCTCTGCATCGCATGGGCTCCCGCATTCGCAAGCATTACTACTTGTTCTCTGGCCCAGGAAGTGACCGACAGCTGCTCGAATGGGTAAAACAATGCCAACCTCTTTTGCTGTGACGTTGCATTGATTGCATCCTCGTACGTTTCCAGCACGATGCAAATCTCTCACTTGGCTGTCACCGCACCGACAGGTCGACCAAACGCCAGAACTGCCGCTACCAACCGATAAAATTGCTGGCTTGTTCAAACATGTATACATGGCCCTCAAGGTAATCACCAGCAACCATTCAGTTGACTCAAAATCTGCTTCTCAGAAGCACCTCTTCTCACACTCCTCCTCTGGATTGAAAATTTCTCTTGCTTGTAGCACGTCACTTGCGTCTACCCAATTTCCTTCATCGACTATCGATCCGGAGCCCTTGTCATTCGCGATATCTGCGCCATGGGATCGCTTAAGGATCGTATCTACAACTGCTCCAAACCTCGCAACCCATTCATGCTCAAGTACTTTGCGGATGCTCGAGGCACGGAACTCAATGATGTTACGATTCGGCGATATGGCCGCCAACTGCTGGAGGTGAGTGTCGAGTCGCGTTTGTCTTCTCCTTGCGACCTTCACAGGCACGCTTGTTTGTCAACTTGACTCACCGTTTGCTGGCTTGATGACAGGCTCTCAAATTCCTCCATTTGAATAACATCCCGTTCGGCCATCTTCACTCTGGCAACATTCTACTTGATGGGGACGTCTGCAAGTAAGTGGCCAGCGCACTTTCTTTTGCCCACAAAGACATTCTTGTTTGTCTCACGTGCTTGCCTTCTTCCTTTCTCTTCTTTCCTCTCACTCCACTACTCTTGACTCACAGGCTCACCGATATTGAAAACGGTCTTCTCGGCGTCCCTTCAAAGCATCGACCACACCTGATGCTGCTGCGCAAAATCTCGTCCCTTCCCATGGCAGACGTCTACTCTTTCGGACACGTTCTGTACGAAATGTGCACGGGCTTTGAACTGTACGACCACATCCTGCCACCCGATTGGAAGCCATTACCCAGCACGTCGCCGCAGCTCAAGGAGATCATCGAGTCCATCCTGTCCGAGACTGCGTGCAAGAATGGCACGCTGCCGACCGTGGATCAGCTCATTGAAAACCCTTACTTTGCCGAGGCGCCGGCTGCCTCGACCCTGGATCGCACCCTCATCAAAATGCGCGATTCCGTCAAGGAAGCCATGCGCGTGGCATGCAGCAACCTGGATGCCAAGTTGGTCGAGGAGCAAAAGCGTGCCAGCCAGTACCGACGCCTGGAGCGAGAGGCCGAAAAGAAGCAGGAAGAAAAGGTCCAGGAGATGTCCGCCGACCCCAAAGTTCGCAAATCGCTGCGTCGCAAGAAGCTTGCCGAAGCCACGGCGGCCAACAATGGTGAAACGGTCAGTTTCGCAGACCAGCTGAGCAGCTCTGGCTCGCTCTCGTCCATCCCGTCGACGTCCTCCTCATCGAGCTCACGCCCGGCTTCCGTCAGTCGGCAACCGTCCACCGTCACTGCTGCGTCCGCTCCCGCTCCCGTCTCAAGACAAGCGTCCGCGGCCAGCATGCCTGCTGCGCCACCGCCACCGTCCGGCGCACCCGCTCCGCCTCCGCCGCCACCAGCCGGCATGCCAGCTCCTCAGCCCGGTATGGCCTCGATTCGTTTTGGTCTGCGGTTTTCTTGTTTGGTAAATGCCTTTGCTTTTCGGTTGACTGACTTTTGGTTTTTTTTTTGTGTGTGTGTGGTTGGTTTTGCAGCTCGTGGTGCTCTCCTTTCATCCATTACTGGTTTCAACAAGTCTGGTCTTTCCAAGACCAAGACGAATGACCGCAGTGCGCCCAAGGTTTAGAGGCCAGCAACCGTGTGACCCGGAGTTTGCGGAGAAACTATTTTTTAAAACATGGGAGTTTTGTGTCTTGTGTCGGTGTGCTTTGTGTTTGCGTGTCCAACGCTTTTCTTCTCGGACGATTTTTGGTTCTTGTACCGGACCTCGGGACGGTATGAATGGAGCGGATGAAGCGTCGAGGCGTCGTTGTCTAATCGCATTGGTGATTGTTCTTTTCGGTTGTGTTTGTCGGCAGTTTGATGAGTAAAAACTCGTTTAGTCTCATCTTTTCCAACAGCTGGTTGACGCTCAGTTTGATTGCTGAATACAGGCTTGGAGCATACAGCATTTGACTCTTGCGGTAGGAGAGGAATTGCAAGTCAACTGTTCTTCTGCGCATTCTCCGCTTTCCTTCAACTTCAACTTTGATCGTCTCCGTTGTCCATTCATTCGTATCTTTTCTATTGTTATAATAGACATTCATTCATCCAGTCCAGTCCTTTTGTACGTACTTTGCTGTGGTAATGTTCATGTTCACAACAACGCCGTTTGTTGAATTTGACTGGAAATCCATTACGTTTTTTTTTTTCAAAAACACCAACGCTCTTGTTTTTTTTTGCTGACCTGGCATTACTACGTCTGTTCCTGGGTGCACCCCAGGCGCTTCACCTCACACAACCCTTCCTCACGTCAACGTTACTGTTTTTTTCATCCACGACAGAGCGCACCACATCCACGATGACTGCCGCGCGCACTTCCCGTCGGCGGTCGGCGGTACCGCTCGTGACCGCATCCACTTTGGGCCTTCTGCTCCTCGCTGCCGCCGGTTTCGCCGCTCCAGCTGCCGCCGCTGCTGCTGCTGACAAGGCAAACGCTGCGTATTCGTACTGCCAGGCAAACTTCCCAGACCCGGCAAGCTACCCGCTGCCGTCGGGCTCGCACGCGGGCGCCAAGCTCAAGCAAGTCCAGCTCATTACGCGCCACGGAGACCGCACGCCCGTCAACATCATGCCCGACGACGCGGCAACATACAACCTGTGCAGCGAGTTTGCCGTGTCGGGCATGACCTCGAACGACGGCTCGGCTACCCTGACCCAGGCGAATGTGCTCAAATTCCCGCTGCTCGATAAGGCGAATCCTTATCAGGACGCCATTTGGCAAGGAAACTGCATTGATGGCCAGCTCACGTCCAAGGGCATCACTCAGCTGCGCACTCTGGGCTCGCAGTTGCGCGGCATCTATGTGGACAAGCTCAAGTTCCTGGAGGGCGACTACATGCCTGCAACCCCGACCTTGTACGCGCGCAGCACCGACTACTGGCGCACCCAGCAGTCTGCCGAAAGCCTGCTGTCAGGCCTCTTCCCCACCCTGAAGGGCGAGCTCTATCCCGTCCCGCTGCACACCGTCCCGAGCTCGGCCGAAACCATGGCCTCGAATCCCGGCGCCTGCCCCAACCTTGCAACCGTGCAAGCCTTGATGTCCGCGTCTGCTGGCTGGCAAAACCACTTGTCCAGCAACCAGGCCTTGCTGGATCGCCTCAACACCGCGTTCGACACGGACTGGCAGGGCGGTTTTGATCACTTTTTCGACAACCTGCAGGTGCGCACGTGCAACAACCTGCCTCTTCCATGCTCTCGCCAGAATCCAGGCACCCCGTGTGTGTCGGCCCAGGACGCACAGAGCACGTTCGCCTTGGGCGACTGGGAGTACGCCTACACCTTCCTCAACTACAACCAGACCGTGATGGCCAAGCTTGGCATTGGCGCATTCTCGGCCACGCTTCGCGACACGCTCCAGTCTGCCGTGAGCGGAAACAAGTCCCAGTACAACTTTTACTACTATTCGGGCCACGACAGCACCATCGGCGCTGTTCTGGGCGCCTTTAACATTTCTGGCTGGCGCTGGCCGCCGTACGCGTCCAACATCCAGATCGAGCTGTGGCAGGATGTCAACGGCGAGTTCTTTGTGCGCGTCTTCTACAATGGCGATCTGCAGCAGCTCCCTGCCTGCCCGTCGACCGAGTGCCCCGCTTCCACCTGGATTGCCTACATGAACACTGTCATCCCTTCCAATTTCGCTGCCGATTGCATGTTTGATACGCGATCACGTCGATTTGGCCACGGGCATTAACAGAAGCAGTGTGCCAGAAACAACAACAACAACAAAAGAGAGTGTTGTGGAGCGGTTGGGCCGTGATTTTTGGGTTGGTCGACGGCCTTCCAGCGTGAAAACGTCGTCCCGAGTTTGCACCTCAACCGCCGTTCTCTGTCTTGTTTTGATTTTGTTTTGCTTGTTTGATTATTTTTTCTCGAAAAGAGGTTGTCGGTGCTTATCTTTGCTGGAATGTTTGTCATACTCGTGTTCGACGTGAACAACGTTTTTCGAACAAAGCAAAGAAAAAAAAACCTAATCGTTTTATCACTTGGGCAACCCTACAAGCCAACATACAACATGCAACACGATTTAAATATACAGCTCACAAGGTCGTGAGAATGCGGAGGCGATCGCCGAGAGCAGTGACACCAATGGTTTGCAGATGCACATCGGTCAACGCTTTCCATGCACGCTTGTCAATGTGCTCGCGACCAAAGATGGGCGCGAGATGCTCAAGCTTGAGCTTGGCCAGTCTACGCAGGACACTGGGATTGCACTGACTGGCGTAGGCACGCTGCTCTTGCTCGGAAAAGTCGACATCAGCGGGCCGGCGCGCCAGCAGCTTGGCAAACTCGTGGCACCACAAGTCCTTTTGCTGCTGCTTGTACTCGGCATCCATGTTGGTCAGCATGACACGGAGCTCGCCCTCGCGAGCGCGCTGCTGTTCGACCAACATGCACATCTTGTGGTAGAGACGATGCTGCTCTTCGGTCAACAAATCGACATCAGCGTCATTCCGCTCATCGCGTTTCTGGCGCACGATAACCGCAAGGCGACCGAGATCCTCTTGCAGGGTGAAAATGTCCATGTTGATCTGCTGGTACATGGCGTCTCGCGCAAACTGCCATTGAACAAACTCTTCTTGGTATCGCGATTGGTCTGCTTGGAGTTTGTCATGCAGAGCCTTGGCCCGATCTGCCTTGTCCGTCAGAGTGCCATCAACAAACTTTTGGAACTCGGCTTGCCTGCGAACGCGCACGTGAAATTGAAAATCGCGGGAGATTTGGCCAAAAAAAAAAATACTAAGTTTCAAAATGTGCCAGCGAACAAAACCCCCCCCCCCACATCCCTCCGACAAACTTACATTTGCTCGGCGCGCTTGGCAGCGGCTGCCTTTTCTTGTTCGTAGGCCACGCGGGAAGCTTCCATTTTCTCCTCGGCAGCTTCGCGCTCATGCAGCGCCCGACGCATTTCATCAAGGCGACGCTTTTCCGACGCATCGCATGCACGTGCAATCTCAGCCTCAAGCAGCTTCTTGTCTTTCTGAATCCGCTCTTGGATGGCCAAGCCAATTCGCTCCTCTTCGAGACGGATGAGCGAAATTTGAATGGCAGAGCTCTCGACGTTGCTGGCGTTGAGGATTTGCTCGATGAGCAGCTTCTGTTGCTGAAGCTGCGTTTTCATGTGCGCCGTGGCCATCACTTCCGAGTGGCGGTCGTTCTCTGCGAGCACCGCGGCAAAATTTTGCGACCTCAGTTCGCGCATGTGGTCGTCGAGGGCGCGTTGCTGGCGCACCTGCTCCTCAAACTCGCGATCGCGATCCAGCTGGCGCTGTTGCACACGCTCCTTTTCAAGCTGGCGCTCTCGCATGTGCCGCTCAATCAGGGCCTCGTCCTCTGCCTGCTTTGCTTGTGTGAATGAGAGCGCCGACACTTGGCCCGACGAGGTCACAAACCCTGGCGACGCTTGCGCCACGTCGGCCATCACGACATGGGTCTGCAGCACATATTCCACTCCTTTCGCTGTAGATGAAACGTGGAAACAATGACAAGAAAAGGGTAAGCTGCTATGTGGGGAGAGGGACGAGAGGCCTTTTTGAAAAAAAAAAAAAGTCGAGAGATTCTTGGTACCTGTGCATAGAGCCTGCATGATTGCGCGAGTGCCCAATGCAATCACATTCTGCTGAGGAAAGTCGAGAGAATGATTCCCGATCAGATCCAGCTCTTGGAGCGTGGTCATTTGGTACATGTTGGCCGGCAGCTGCAGAGCACAACAGCCAAAATCAGATTTCAGAACAAAGACGGTCCACGGCGCCAGAAAAAAAAAGGTACTTCCCCCTCCAATGTCAGTGGTATCTTACTTGGGTCAAAAAGTTGTCGCGCAAGTCCAACGAAAGCAGTTGGAGTGAGAGGATTTCCTGCGGCAGGTGTGTCAGTTGGTTGTCTAAAGTGTGCCAAACACAATACGAGCATTGGTATCAACGTGAGGCTATGAATGCAAAGAAGGGAGGTACCATCCAGTGTGATTGGGGGGGGGCGCGGCGTGTCCTACCTCGCAGACGAAGGGCGTAAAGTCGTGACAGGTTGCCAATTTGGGGCGGGAGCGAGCGAATGTGATTGAACGACAAGTCCAACGACTTTAAGGAGACAAGTTGACCAATCTCGGGGGGAATGACTTCGAGTCCATTGCGATGCAAGTCCAAGATCTGTCTCGAGAGAGCAGAGCAGCGCAGAGCAGAACAGCGCGGTGGTGAATGAAGAGCAAAATTACACGAGAATGAATGCTTCAGAGTGCTGAAACCTCTCCATAAACAAAAACAATGACGGAAAACAAAACGACAATACCGTCAGCTTGGTGAGCTGCGCAATGGACGGCGGGAGCACTGCAATCCGGTTGGAGTGTGCCAGCAAGATCTGCACCGTTCACAAGTCAGCCAAACCGCACTTTACTTTAGCCTTTTTGCCTTCAACAATAGGAAGGAAAAAAGAGACTGGTTGCTTGCCGTACGTCTTTGCGGAATGTGTTACACGTCGCATTTGTCTCTGAAGGCAACTATCAACCAACCCAAAGAAGCAAGCATTGGTTCAGATTGAGTGGAGCAAAAGCAAGCCGCATCGACGAGAATTCAAAACCACTCTTTCTCAAACACTCCAACACACCCCAACACACACATACACACATTGTACATCCATCTATACCTCATCAATGCCACACTCGGACAGGTCGAGGATGTTGGTAGGAGCATTCTGCGACTCCCAGATGCGCTTGGCGGCCTTGTCGCTGGCTTCCTTGGCGGCGGCCTTGCTCAGCCTGCGCTCTTCCTTGCTCTCCTTGACCTTGCTGGGGCTCAGCCTGCTCAGCGACATGGCCGACATGACTGCTCCGGCAACCGACGTCGGACTGGCACTTCGAGCACGAAGCTTGCTTCCGTCGCCGCTGCTGCTGCTGCTGCTGCTGCTGTTCCCAGCATTGCCTCCTCCTGCTGCTGGTCCCGCTCCAGGCACTTGCAAGTGGGAACCGACAGGCTGGTGGTGTGCGTCGGCAGCAGAGGCAGCAGAGGCAGCAGAGGCAGCGTCGGTCGAGTGCGCTGGGTGGCTGTCGCTGGGAGACCGCTTGCGGAAAATGTTGCGCATTCCCGTTCTGAGCAACCAAGAAAATAAAGAAGACTGAAATCCGAGCTTGCTGGATGATGAATAGTCGTACGAGAATTACCGCCTTTTTTTGTATGGAGTTTGCATTGAGAACGAAGCTTTTCCATTCTTTTTTTTTTTTTTTTTTTTTTTTGTTGTTGTTCTACTTTTTGACTTGATTTCAGCACAGCGTAGAAAAGCAAACACAAATCAATGCTGAGCTGTGCTCGACTGGTGCTGGTGGAGCAGCAACAGCAGCAGCGGCAGAGCAGGATGGCTGCTGCGGCATTGCATGGATTGGGATCAAGAGCAGCCAGTCAGGCCGCAGCCGCTACCACGCCACCATCAAGCCAGCACGCGACGACTCCAACTACGACGACTAGCCATACTCTGAACCATGCCACGACTATGACTGCGACTGAAGCGAGCGGTGGTCAGAATGGGACGAGTGGGACGACGAGCGAGGCTGCAGACGCACGCGGCCAGGCGAGCACGAGCCAAGAAGACCAGCAGCCGCCCAAGGCCAGGTCCAAGTCCAAGTCACAGCCGAGCTCCATTGCCGCAAAGAGCAGGGGCAACGTGCAAAACCCGCAGGTGCTGCTCGGGAAGGTCGCTGCGGTGCCCACAGGGCGGCTGTCGGCAGAGCGGTTGCTCGCGCTCAAGCTCTTTGCAAAGGCGAGATCGCACGTTGGCGTCAAGTGGCGCAACCCAACCGCGGCCCAGCTCGGCATCCCGGGACGGAGGACTGTTCTTGACAGAGATGGCCGGGCGGCTGCACCGCGCAAGCTCGCGTTCAACACGCTGCCGACGTTCTCGCAGGAAGGCGCCAAGCAGGCCGCGGCGTTGGCAGACACCAATCTGGCACGCTCCCACTTGGCTGTCGTGAAGCACGTAGTGCGTGCTCGTCGCTACGCCAAGGCGCAGGCGCGAGCTGCCGAGCGCAACGCCCGCGAACAGGCCTCGAAGTCAGCAATTCCGTCGTCTGGTGAAACACAACCATCTGCCGCGAGCAGCATCGCCCCTCTCGCGTCTGACACGCCAGTAGCAAAAGCTTCAAACGATAGCAAGGCTGCTACTACATCTGCCGTGGAAACTGATTCCTCGACAGAAGCACGCAAGCTGGCCAAGCAGCAGCAACAACATCAACAACAATCAGCCGCACCGCGAAAAAACAAAAGCCGAGCACCACGCATTCCACACAACTCGCCGTCCTGGACGGCCGTGCACATGGCCACAGTTGCAGCAGAAGCAGAGGAACGATTGCACTTTGCACGGACGCTGCAAGTACCAGCGTTGCCGACCAAGAGCGCTCCGGCCAATCCCAGGGCCATGAATGCCAACTCACTGACCTATCCGTTCCCATTTACACTCAAGCAGGTCCCCGTGCGTCCGCACTCGGCCAATCCAACGGCACCGCACGGAGTAAGCCCGCCTTCAGCTCACAGACGAATCACTCATGACGTACAGGCCATGATGCACCAATTGAACATTATGCCTGGGTGGTGGAAGCCAGCGGCTAGTAATGCCAAGAAGGGTGTTCTCGCAATACAAACAGCCCGTGAGCGTCGGTTGGCGACAAGGGCCCAAACGGCTCTCTCCAAGCGCCAATTTATTGGCAAACTCATCGCGCTTGCCCATGAATTTGGGCAAAATGCAACGACCGGGTCGACGGCGGCCACTCCCATCATCGGCAAAAAATCGGCAGCCAACAACAAAGAATCGGCTGCCAACGACAAAGAATCGGCTGCCAACAACAAAGAAACAAGCAAACAATCAGCTCCCAAAGAGGCTCCCGAACAACCCGAACAATTCAACCCCCTCCCACTCGTAGACTTGCCCTCCCAACCTGCCGGCAGTCTAACGTTTGCGCAGGCTCGGCCCGCTTTCAAATACTTGCATCGCAATCATCTGTTCGCATTGGAGCGTGCCCAGCGCCGTGAGTTGGTGCTTAAAACAAAGCCTCAACAGTCTGTGACAGCTCCCTCCCAATCTGCTGCCGCCGAGAAAATGGCAGCCCAACTCGCCTCTGCAGTCAAACAACTATCATCCCCACTCGCTCAACGAACGCTCAGTGCTGATTTGCGGTGGGATCAAGCTTCCGCTCGCGATTTATTGGCAGATCTGTCGTTACCGATGCCCCATGACCCGCTAACAACACCAATCTGGTCGCTCGCAACGTCCGATTCGAGCAACGTGCCGCCGCCCACGTCCGACGCGCTGTTGCTTGCTGTCAGCACACTGCTTAATAGCCAAGCGCACGCGACGGGTTTGACGCTTCCAGCCGAGGCCCGTTCCACCGCGCAGGGGAGCCAGCTTTCGGTTCCTGCGTCATCGACTGAGGCCGAGGCGGTGCCAGCTAGCCCGATCAGCCAGGACGTACCTGCACTGACCAGGATGGTGCAAGACCTTGATGCTTCGTTGGGCTTTTCTCCCGCCAAGCCGTTCGCTGCAGATAGTAACGGGCGGATTGTCCAAGATCTCAACCAGCCAAACACGACCCGCTACGACCGCGAGGTGAATGCTTTTGCACGTCTGTACAGCGCCATGACTCGAGCGCAGATCCAGGCGCTTGCCTCGAACGAGTTTAGCGAGTTTTTCGCCTCCACCACTTCAGCGGTTTCGGACGAGTTGGCCGCCAAGACGACTTCCAAGCTCCTTCAAGTCGTCAGCGAGGGGTTGCAAGATGCCCTGGTTCCTGAAGACGCAATCATGGTGCTCGAACGGCGCACTTTGTACTACTTCCTTGGCCGCGATCGGGCATATGCTCTGCTTGCGGAGGTCTTTGTGGAAAACGGGCGCGCGGACTTTATGGTGTCGCACATTCTCAAGCATTTCCTTCCTTCCATTCCCAGTCAGTTCCGCATTTCCTCTTCCCAAACTTGCACCACGTTGGTCCAGAAGCTCTGCGACGCCGGAGATCTCAAGTCTGCTGTTTCTGGTAAGTTGTGGTTTGGTTGTGTATTGGTGCGCCTAGCCATCTGCTGTGATTTCGGGGGAGGAGGAGGACGTGGTGGTGGTGGAAGAATTGTTAGTTTGTTTGCTGACTCGAGGCGCTCAATATTTGACATCAGTCTACGAAGCTCTCGTGGCCCGACAGTTGAACTCGATTTCTCGCCGGTTGGTTCGCCCAATCACAACTGCATATGCTGCGCTCGGCCAGCTCGAGTCCGCAAAGCAGTTCTTGGCAACCTCTGCGTTTGCAGACAACCGGTCGACCAACCACGCTTCAATCGTTCCGCTGGTGCTGCTAGCGCCGCGCTCACCTTTGGCTTCGTTCACGGTCAAGGAGGCCCGAGACGCCATTGACTGGACGCTGCGCATGATGACTCAGGCCCAACAGGCCCATTTGGCGTTTGGGCGAATGCAACTCTTGCGCTCTGCGTTGCAGGCATGTGGTGAGGCTGGGCGCAAGTGCGAGCAGACCCTGTTTGGCACCGTTCACGCGTCTGCCACTGAACGAGATGCCGCGATCGCCGCTGCCTGTGCTTTCTTGACGTCCGCGGCTTCACAGTGGTCGCCAAACTCTGCGCCCGCTTCCGCAGCCTTCTCGGCGACTGCAGCCACCGCTGTGATCAAACTCGCCAACCACACGAGCTCAAGCAGACCACCCAACCGCGTTTCTGTCGATCTTGCGACTCATCTCATTGCTGCCGCGCCCACTTCGACCGACCTCATGAAGGTTGTCTGCCACATCGTTGCCTCCGGGTGCACCTTCTCCGACCAAGTGTTTGCTCACTTGGTGGCCTCCGCCCAACGCCTCCGATGCTTGCGCCTGCCCGCTTTAGTCATTGCAGCCCATGTCCAGCAAGGCCGCAGCGTGCCGACGACGGCAGCATCCCACCTCATCACCCTGCTCGGTCTGCACACCGACGACGCTACTGCGGTGCAAGCGATCAAAGACCTGGCGACCGTTTTGCATCAAGCCGACTACCAGCTGTCCGCTAGCGCGTATGGCGCTATTTTGAAAGCGGCTGCTCGTGACGTGGAGCCAGAATCACACCTTCGCAACGTGTGGCGGCAGCTCAACGGTGCTGCGCACCACGAGCACGTGCGTTCGCACGGATTGCAAGCGCTGCTCGTTGCGGCAGGACAGTCAACCAGCCTGCAGGCCGAGTTTCGACATTGCTTTGATGTTGTAACGCGTCGCTTTGGTCCCGACGGTACGTATTTGCATCGTCACCGACAGCGCACGCTTGCCAACCCCGGGTTTGCGAAGACTCTGTTTGGAGTGGAGCACGATGCCTTCTTGAAGCCAAGCTGGCGCGTCGCTTCCGCACTGGTATCGGGGGCTAGCCACCAGCCAGACCAACTGGACATGGCTGTGCGCGCGTATCGCCATCTCATGCAAACCAAATGGGTCTTTGGCGCTGAGGGGTTTGATTTGAACACTGCCCAGCCAATGTTGATGGGCTGCACCCTGACGGCCAGCGGGCTCCCATCGATTCCCCTGGCTCGACGGACCACCACCAGTCGCCGATGGATTTCGGCTTCGCTCGCGCGCACCATCCAGCTCGAGCGCGGGTCTCTGATGCCGCAGTCCGCCTTGTCGAGCAGCTTGCCCGCGTCCTTTGTAATTCGGGCTTACACAAGCCTCGTGCAAATGGTCAACAGTGCTACCTCGGCGCATGCGGCCAGCAACGCAGTCTTGGCGATTGCTTTTGCCATCCAGGCAGACCTGCCAGTGGCACCCTTGTCGCAGTTCTACGAAGTCCAAAATCCCGCCTGCTCGCTTCAAGTTGCTCTGTTCGGTCTGCTCCAACGGCTGCAGGCACACCGCGGAAGGTCACCGGCACCCCGCTCTCAAAACGCGCTCATTCGGGAGATGAACGCCATTGCGCGCGCTCGTCGGTATCTTGCCAGTCTTCGCGCTAGTGCTTGGCATGCCCCGTCACAGCCCTTCCTCTTGCTGCTTGCGACCGTTCTCCGCAGTGCCATTGATCAGTCACGCATGTCCCCGGTTCCCGTCATGTCCCGACTCCTTCCTGTGGCTCGGCGTACACCGAGCACACCGCGCCCCGCTTCCCAGTCTGCCACTGTCTGATGTGCTGCTGGTCTGTACTGTACTTTTTCTGTATGAATTCACAAATTTATGAAAGATTGAAAAAATTTACAATGGGGGGGGGGTGTGAAACAAACAAAACAAAACGGAGTTGTCGTAGCAGTAGCTTAGGTGCTCATCAACCCCATGTCTTGCATAAACCGAGTCATGTTTTCAAGCTCGCGTCGGAGAGTCGCTGCCTCTTCTTCGCGCCCCTCCGCCTCTGCCTTGGCAATAAACGCCTTCACTCTGTCCCGTTGCTCGAGGGCGACTTGGGCTTGGAGACTCAGCGCGTTGTTATTCACTCCCGAGGCCTGGCGTCCTCCTAATGGGGTGGCTCCGCCAGATGCAGGCTTTGACGCAAAAGAGGACGAAGCCCTGTTATTCGATCGGTTGCCGGATGACAAATCAGCGTCCAGCAAATTGTCGAACGACCGCATTTGTGTTTGTTGGCCTGCAGCTGCTTGCGAGGCCGCGGGAGCAGCGCGCTGCTGCTGCGATTGCTGTTGTTGCTGTTGTTGCTGCTGATGTGGCTGCTGATGCTGCGATAACGAGGGAATGGATTGAGAGTTTTGCGAGAGCTGGGGTTGAGGCGGCGGAGCAGATTGCACGCTCGGCCCAGAGGTTGGTGCAGGTGCCGCTTCACCCTTCCGCCGTGTTGACAAGAGTTCGAGCTGGATCAAATTTTCTGCACGGTAGGCGACCGCGGCAGAGCGAATGTTGTTTTGGATTTGCATTTGGCACACGGCTTTGCGTTCGCGCTTGGCCTTGTCTTTGGCGGGTTCGGGCTCGGTGCCGCGGTATTCTGGCAATTTGCAAGTGTAAATCTCTTGGCTGAGCTTGTCGAGTTGGTCAAACAAGCTTGACAGCTCGGCTTTGAGTTGCAGCCCTTCGCCGCGATCGGTATCGCGATAGGGATTGCTCACGTCGTTGGCTTTCTCGGCCTTGGCGCGGTAGCGCGGGAAGAGCTCTTCAATCTGCTTCCGGACGACAGCCAGTCGCTCGTAGATTTGTGCATACTGCGGCGGTCGTGCCTTGGCGCGGGCTGCTTGGGTGGCGCGTCGGAACATGAGCTGAACGCAAGTGTGGCAAACGCGAACCTCCAAATCCTCGTCACCGGCATCGGTTGTCAGCTGAATTTTGCGCGCCTTGACACCTGCCGCGTTGTCGGTGAGCCGTTTGGCCGAGCGCAGTGACAGCATGTCAGAGCACGTCTGCTCGCCGCACACGACAAAGCCGCACAGGCGGCAATGGTGACGCCGGTTTCGCAGGCCGAACGACCGGGCGCAGGTGCGACACACCGACACCTTTGAGTCATCCTCCCAGTCCACCACCGCGCGCTCGGCCGCCTTGCGCGCCGTCGGCGTGAGCATGATTTTGCCAGTGGCGGTGCTCCGCGCCTTTTCGAGCTGAGAGAGCAGCTTGTCCAAGCGGTTTAGGCGTTGGTTTGTGCTCAGCTCGAGGTCGCCGTTGTGCTTGCGCCGGATGGCCTGGAAGTCTTTCGTCCAGCTCCGGCTGGCGCCAAATGTCTGCGACAGGATTGTTCGCCCTTCAAAGCAGCCTCGACAGACCTTGCTCATGACGCCGTTCTCGAGATCGTGCTGAGCGAGCGCATTCAGTCGGATCTGGTACATGCAGTGCTCTCCGCAGAACAGTCTCCCGCATTTCCGGCAATGGTGCCTGCGCTCGCGAAATCCAAACTCCTTGTTGCAGTTGTCCTCGCGGCACACCGAGGACGCGCTGTCATCCTCCCAGTGCGCTCGGGTGACAAATTCAGAGTCATCGCCGCCGCCAGCGCCGCCCACCCCTCCGCCCGGCGCCATTGCGGACGTCGGGGTTGTAGCACCCGAGTTTGAGGTGGAAGCGCCGCTGCTCGAGCCGGCGCCCTTGCCTTTGCTCTTAAACCAGGACGTGAGGGTGCTAAAGATGGCCTTGTCCTCGTTCGCGTGCGCCTCTTCCCAGTGCTCCTGCAGCTTGGTGATGGTCCGCAGGTCCTTCATGCACATCGGGCACAGCATCCCCTGCACGATGGTCGCCGTGTCTTCGGGGTCGCCCGTCGACACTGGCCGCAGCTGCTGAGCCGAGTGCGTTTGAGCCTGCGCCTGCGCCTGGGCCTGCGCCGAGTGTGCCTGCGCTTGTGTGGATCGCACTGCTGGCGATGATGTTTGTGAGTGGTGGTGGGAGTGGGAGGAGGAGGAGGAGGAGGAGGAGGACGATGATGACGGATGATATGATGATGATGACTGCTGCTGCGTCCCGAACGACCGCGATGGGAGTCCGCTCTGTCCGCCATAGCCGCTGGTACTGCCATGGTTGAACGAGGAGGATGACGATGATGATGATGCGGATGACGAGGATGCGGATGAGGCGCCGTCGGAAGGTGGCGCCAGGCGAGATGCTGCTGGGCCTCCGAACGAGCGCATCTCGACTGCGTTGACAGAAGGAAAAAGATAGAGAGTGGACGTAGAGAAAAGCAGAACAGATAGAGATTGGAGAAGATCTAGTCGGAATGGGGGTCAGAGTGAAGCATCAACGGATGAGGATGAAACGGAAAGAGACTCAGAACATTCAAACGCTCACTGTAAGTTTAGGCTGAATGGAAGCTCAGCTTGAACCAACTTGCTGAACAGTGACTCGCGAAGGCAATCGATGGCCAAACCAATGCATGCATGCATGAGTCAAGCCACTGATGGATCAAACAGACGAGTCATCCATCACCATTCGCCTGTTGTCCTCAGTGCAAAAATGCCAGCACACGGGCTTCCACACTATGAGCAGGAGCAAGAGCAAACCATGACGTGAGCAAGAGAGCGAGGGGCGAGGCGTCGAGCGCGCGCTCAAAGTTCAACGCGCTCGTTCTCAGCTGGTTGGCGCGCCCTTCACTTTGTTTTTGGTTTCGCCCCTTTTTCTTCCAGGATTTTTTAAAGGAGGAGGGATTTTGAAAAATGCACTCTTCACTCCTCATTTCATCAGCAACAAGTGTGAGTTTTATCTTGCATTTGCTGGTTACCAAACACTAAACGCAGGGGTGGGTGTTGTTGGGTGTTGTTGGGGAGGGGGGTTGAGTGGGAGGAGGTCACCTTTCTTTCCCCCTTCTTTCACATTGCGATTCTCCTCTTCCGCTCTGTCGTTGCTATTCACCCATCTCCTACCCTCTCTCCTCTCAAAACGCTTCACGGCTTGGGTCTGGAATGGGAGGTGGGGTTCCATCATCCTCAGTCTTCATCTTCTTCCTTCTGTTGGAGTGAGTGGGTTGATTGATTTTTTGCTTTTTTTTTGCTTTTTTTTGAATTGAATCTCCGCTCCCTCAACCCACGCTCATTCCCCCCTGCCTCCAGTCCATCCCCCTTCTCTTCCCTTCCCTCCCTCTCCCTTTCCTTCCGTACTTCTTGTCCTTCTCTGTTCCTTCTCTGTCTCCATCTTGAGCAGTCGCAACCCCCTTTCCTTCCCGTGCCTTCCCGCTTCCCGATGGATCGCATTCAACTGCTCTTCTGCTCCCGCCCCTTCTACTCTCGTTCCCCCCCCCCTCTGCTTCCCCTTCGCCCTTCCCCCTCGCGCCTCACCGCCCTGAGTCTTCTTCTCCTCTTCTACTCTCGTCGTCGTCGGCGTCGTCGTCGTCGTCGTCGTCGTCCTCGGAATGGAATCACCATGATGCGTTAGTTATTCCTACGTTTTGGAGTTTCGCCGAAAAGAAAACAAAGGTTTCGCCGATTTCTAAGATCTTTTCTTTTTTTATGATTTGATTTGTCGGCTTTTTCGTTTTTGTCAACACCCAGCAGCAAAAAACCCAAAAAACATTGGCATCCTTCATCTCACTTTGCCTACCTTGATTGTCGTTCGAAAACAGATGATGCGCCGCCGCCGCGTTCTGCTGCCAGTTCTACTCTTGGTGGCGACCATCGTTGGCGCCACAAGTGCAGTGGATACCGCTTGCAATCTCAGCTGCGACGATGCTACCCCTCCTGCTGGTTGCACCGTGTTTGCTCCTTCCAGCGCGACAAACCCCGCACAAGACCTCGCTGTGTCCGAATGTTTCATTTTCCAATCCGGATCGTACGTGTTTCATCACGTCAATGTGCTCGCGGGCGGCATTGTCTGGTTTGAAGACGACGGCAATGTGATTGACTTTCGCGTGAATGCCATGCTGGTCGAGCAAGGCGGGCGCGTGGTCGGTGGCCGTTGGTGCAAGCCCTTCGGCTGCAACGGCGGCAATTTGCAGATTGGTCTGTGGGGCACCGATCCCACAAACCAGGGCACCAACCTCGGCGTCACTGGCATTCGCTGCCAAACGGCCGGTGGGTGCTACCCCGCCGAGCGCGTCTCCAACAAGCAGTGCTGCAACGTGTCGAGCAGCGTTAGCGATCCGTGCAACTCGGCCGGGTCGTGCGCACTCGAAAACCAGAACGCCCTGTTTGAGGCCTATTCCGACAACATGTACGACGGTCCTGGCAACTCGTTTGGCCACAAGGTTCTCGCTGTCTCGTACGGTGGGTCGGTTGAGCTCTTTGGCCGAAATGGCGTCGCTCCGAGCGACTTTGTCAACCCTGCTCTGGCCCGCCCGACAGAGTGCGAGACCCCCGCAGACCCCTTCAGCTCTGATGCTTGGGCTCAACTGACGGGCCAAAGCTGGGTGCGCCTTGGCGTCACGGCTGCAGCTGGGCAATCCACCATCACCCTCGATCGACCCGTGCGTTGGCGCCAGGGCGACAAGATCATTCTGACCACGACGGATTGGTATCCAAGCCACACGGAGACGGCGGAGCTGGCAGCCGACGTGGTCGATTCCGCAACAGTCACGTTGGTCGCGCCGCTGGCCTACAATCACTTTGGCTCGCTCATCCCCATGGACGAGCAGCTCTCGGAAAACTCCAACAACCCCAACAAGGACGCGGATGTGCGTGCTGCGGTCGGCCTGCTGTCCCGCAGCATCAAGGTCTACTCGCTGGGCGCAACCTCTACCGACAACTTTCCTGCTTCCTCGGCTTGTACTGTCGCCACCAACAACCCCGCGTGCTACTTTGGCGGGCACACGGTTGTGCGTCAGGGCTTTGGACGGTACCAGATCCAAGGAGTCGAGTTTCACCAGCTCGGCCAAGGTGGTCGGATGGGTCACTATCCAGTCCATATTCATCTCGCCAAGCAGGTGTACTACACGAACGTGTTTGTCAAGGACTCGTCGTCGTGGGATTCGATGACTCGATTCTTCACAGTGCATGCCTCCAGCGGGGTGACGCTGGCTCGCAACGTCGGCTACCTGTCTGTCGGCCATGGCTACTACTTTGAAGACGGATCTGAAATCAACAATCTTGTGTGCCACAACCTGGCCGCAACCATCCGCGTGCCTCTCAAGGACTATCTGGCGACGCAGCAGCCCACGTCGCCGACAGCTCGCGCCGTTCCGGGCATTGTCCCGTCAGTTCAGGGTCTCAGCGGGATTCTTGGCGGTGACGAGTACATGCCTGTTGGCTTTTGGTTTATGAACATGTGGAATGACGTCGTGGGCAACATGGTCTCTGGCGTTCTCGGCTGGGGTAGTTGCTTTTGGCTCTTGGGCTCGTCGTTGAGCGGCCCGAGTCGCCAAATGAAATGGACCTTCAAGACTGGCACCGACGAGGACTATGCCAACTGGCTCTCGTCCGTCCCACGCATTGCCCCCATCAAGCGCTTCCGAGGATGCAGTTGCTCCACTGCCCCGCTGGCATTGCAGACTGCGATTGACATTTATCCGTCGAAGGTGGGCCTGACTGGGTTTGGCGGTCCGGGCCCGTATGGCAAGAATGTGGTCATCAACCCTTACACCATCACTGTCGACATGCTGCCGATCGTGACGCAAAACTTTGTGCCCACCAAAATCAACAGCGACTTTGCCTACTACCAGACAAACGACGCAGTGGTGTGCTCTCGTGGCATCCAGCTCAACACCTACCCACCCACTGCCGCCACGGACAACTACAAGCTGAATGCAGGCCTTTGCTCGACGGCCGTTATTGACCGTTTCCGCACGTCGTACAACTGGCCCGAGGTGAACTTTGGATCCATCTGGCTGCGCGGCTACTGGTTTTTGTTCTCCAACAGTCTGGTGACTGATCAGGTGTTTGGTGGCCTGGGCTTTGTGACTGGCGGCAGCTGGCTGGATGCTGTGCCTGGATTGTGGATGCTGGCGTACAACAACATTTTCATTGGTGCCACTCAACCAGAGAGCGCGACGGCTGGCCGCGCCGGGCCATCGTTCCCCGAAAGCGACTGTCTGCTCAACACCAAGCTCTGTCCGTTCAAGGCTGAGGGTGTTGCATACGCCCTGGCTGGTTTCCAGCCTTCGCGGCTGATTACCATTTACGACGGCCCCTTCTTTGCAGACGGCAACATTTTCATGGCGGCCAAGAACTTTACCTGCGACCCCTCCGAGAAGTCCTCATCGTGTGGCATCTACCGCATGACCACCCAACCCGTGGCAGCGACTGGCAACAAGCAAATGAACGTCATCAACGCTGGCATTGGCTGGAAGCAGCCCAACGGTTTCTACTATCCTCCGGCCTTCGCCTTCCGCCGTAGTGCGTTTGATGAGGAGAGCATGCGTCATAACGTCCTCGACATTACGGCCGAGTACATTACTGCGAGTCCTCAACAGCCGCCGACGATCTCTGCAGGCCTTGGTGTCACTCCGATTGACGCATCCACCATTCTGGTTGATGTGGACGGCTCGTTGACGGGTGTAACCTCCAGCATCACCGGCCGCTCGTCGTCCGTGAGCGAAAACACCTTTTACCTTGCACCGACCACAATCGCCGAATGCAAGTCGTTTGGTGTCAACACGGTGCCCAACGACATGCTGACCTCCGTCATCACCATGGCAGCCCGCTCCACCATGCACCCCGCTTGGTTTAAAGTGGTATCTGACTGGTCCATTGTGAATGGTACCGCATCGACCAACTATACGCAAGTCCCGCTGTACCGGCAGTTCCTGCTGCCGACCGACCGGCCGTGCTCTGGCGACCTGTGCGAGAGTGTGGACTCGACCAACAACATGTTCAGCTGCACCAATGGCATGATGATGGCCGGGTCTCTTGTGTGGTCCGCGCCTGCGCTGACCATGAGCGACATGACCTACTTTATCGACACGCACCGCCAAAGCTTGACTGGCCCCAACTGTAAAGACTTTAACTTTATCCGCGGCAAGGACATGTTTGTTCCGTCTGATTCGTACGTCCTGTACCAGCTCTATCCTCAACGCACCAGCAAGGTCACCTACCAAATCTACGTCGGCACGAGTTTCAACTTGGCCACGGACGGCCACTTTGCCCGCATTTACCCGACCTACAACATTGACGGGAACAGCCGCGCGCAGCCCATTATTCCGGTCGCGCTGCCTGGCGTTCCCACACTGGAGAATGGTGTCTTGACCGTCACTCTTGACAACGCCTGGATTGCGGACGACTTTGACATTGAGGTCAACGAGGACTATGTGCGCTGCCTGCCGCGCGACGTGTGCGACTGGGATTCGGCCAATAGCACTTGCAAGGTGGCCGATTCCGTGACGGATCCGCAGCTCCGCGACACGTACGAAACGGTGTGCCGATACTGGGCCACGCGGGCCAGCGGGAACTCGGCCGAAACCGGCGACGGCCTTGTCGACTGCCCGGCCGGTGGCTGTTTGGCGTATGTCTTTACGCTGCCGAGCGACTTTGTGTCCCGCCCGTACGCTGAGGTGGGAGCTCCTCTCGCGCGCCCGTTCGCGTGCACTGCAGAGTTTGCCGCGTTCAACGCCTCGCTTGTTCTTGCGGACATTCCTGGAAACACTTGCCAGGCCACGGCTTCCAACTTGTGCCGAACGCCCAAACCACCACGCCTTGGTGGTGTGTTGCTGCCCAACCCGGACGCTTGCTCGTTGAATGAAACGGTTTACACTTGCGATTGCACGCACGCTGCCTCTGACGTTGTGCACTTGTCGACGTTCTCGGGCTCTGGGTGCACCACTCTGTCTATTTCTGGATGTCGCATCCGCAGCTCCAAGAATGCCCTGTCGACACTGGCGCTCGAAGAGCTGACGATTCAAGAGTCGCTCTGGTTGAGCGGGCCTGCTGAGCCAAGCGACCTTGGTCTCGGCGCATCGGTTGTTCGTCTGTAAGTTTTCTGTGCAGTTTGATGCCTCCGAGAGGAGAGGAAGGGTGTGGGCTCATTTTGTGCGCTGTTTTCTTCTGCTGTTGTATGATTCTTGTCCAAGGACATACAACGGACTTGAAGGCATCACGACCTTGGGCGCTTTCGGCTTCCATACGCTGACCAATCTTGAAGAACTGTACGCCTTGCAGAACAAGCATGAAGACAAACGGGAGTGATGCTTGTACTCACATTTTTTTGGCATCCCATTCGTAGAAGTCTGAATGCGCTGTACGACCTGGAATCGGTGGATTACAATGCTTTCGAGGGCTTGACTTCGCTTATTTACTTGTAAAGGAGTTTGCCGTTGACGCCATGCACCAGTCTTTTCTTCAAGCTGATTGTTTTTTTTGTTTCTTTTTTTTTGTCACAGCGAGATGATGTGGAACACGAATCTCGAGCGCATTCCAGGCAAGGTCTTCCAACCTCTTCAATCCACGATCGAGTCAATGTGAGAATCACTTTTGTGGGTGACTGTAGCGTTGCCAAACATATTGAAAGCTCACCGTCCCCTCTCAAACCGCTGTACTTTGCCTCTTTTTGACGCGCAGTGACTTGCAGGGCTGTGGCTTGACACGGGTACCCGGCCTGCTGTTTGCGAATCTCAAAAAACTCGAGTACATTGGACTAAACCACAACCAATTGACGACCTTGCCCGTTGGTCTCTTCCATATTCCCTGTGGCGCGCTGCTCGGGGAAGGCGTTGTGATTTCTGGCAACCCATTCGAGGGTGACGTCCCCGGCACCTACGACACGGACGAAGTGATTGACTTGGCATGCGACGCTACTTGCCTTCGAGACTGCTTTGACTCGGCGTCGCAGTGCTGCGATGCCTCGTGCCGCACATGCAGTGGCTCTGCCACGTACTGCACCTCGTGCATGAGTGGCGAGGCTCCAATTGATGGTGCTTGCACAACTCTTGCAGCGCCGCCCGCCGAGGATTTGGCCCTCTTCAGTGAGGGTCAGCTTTCTCATGTGCACACTGCTTCCTACTTTGCCGGCTTTGCGGATTGCTGGGTGCAGTACAAGGCAAACTCGTACGCTGAGGGTTATCGCTTTGATGATCAACTGTGCTGCCGCAGGCTCGGTCGTCTCGACGGTCTGGGCAACTGCAATCTGGGCTGCGATGCTACGCCCACGACCGACTTTGTTATTGTGGCTCCGGTCTCGAGCACAGATGCTGGTGCGCGATGCTACGGCCACTGCGCTTACCTGTAGTGGACCGTCCGTGGCCTTGGATGTTTTTGAGTTCATGTTGCTCTTTGGGGGTATGCTCCGTGTTGGACTTGTTGTTTTGTTTTAAGCTTCTTCCTACATTGCTTGCGCTGCATTGATTGTGTTGTCGTGTTCAAAGTGTTCCCCCCAAAATTGTCACACCAATGATTGTTTCAAAAGTCAAACAATTTCGTGCAACGTTCCTCGTGCTGGTGTTTCTCGCAATCTCCTCGAGACATTCACTGCCTCTCGCCATGCTTTGTAATGCTCAAACCCAAGTCAAGAACGCACGGGAAAGGGCTGCCCGTCGCAAGCCAATGTTCAAAACCAGTGCGTTCCCAGCGGACGGTGAACTCGAGCGTTGCACCTCAGACAACGAGCCCCAAATGAAAACGAAAAAAATTACCCTTCTTCCAAACGATACAATGGATAGCGCAATTAACAGCTGGGAGCCAAACTCGTTGACTTGCGTGTCGATCTGGGTTTATGATTTGCATTTCCCAAAGTAATGTTCGGCCTCTCTTTTCGTATGTTTTCGACTTTGGCTTGTGCGCTGTTGCGATGCTTCGCCCATCATCCGCTCGTCCCAGCGCCTCCTGCCCCACCAAATCTGTTGAGCAATCATGCGTGCTGACCGATTCCATCGCGCGAGAGGGGTGGTGCAATGGAACAAGTCGGCAGGGCGGCGGATTGAAGTAGTGTGGGTGATTCGTCTTGGGATTTTCCTCTTTCCGCGGCTCCTCGCCCTTTCGTCCAGCCACGTCCTGGTCCGCTCCCTCGCCCGGCATGCAATCACTGTGGACTTGTTCGCGATCCAACCGTAGAGGGAGCAAGGGGAGCCAGCACTGAAGCCAGGGGGAGGGAGTTTGCAGCAAACGAGGGACGACACTGGCTCGGGTCAACTTTCGTCCCTGCCCTCCGTCGCCGTCTCGCTTTGCCGTCGATCGCAGTTCAACGTGGATTTCGCGTGCCGTCAGCTTTTTGCCTCATTGCCACGCAGCCCATCTCTCTCTCTCGCATTCAGAAAACTGTGGCGGATGGCTTGACTTTTTTTTTTCTTTTCGTTCGTGTTTTTTTTTTTTTCTTTTTGTTTTGCTCACTCCACTTCTTTTGCTTGTTTGCTTTGCAGCCCTCGCTTGTTCCTTTAGAGATGAGGCAAATCCTCCAGACTTCGTACGTCGACATCCCGGAGAACGGTACGTGAACGTTTTCGCTTGAGGTTTAGCAGCAATAGTCGTGCGTTGTCTTCCATTTCCTGACTTTTTTTTTTCTTTCCCCCCTCTCTCGCTCTCCTCTCTCTCTCCCTTGTTGTCATCCATGTCTTGCGACATCTTACAGTCAAGGTTGCCGTCAAGGCCCGCAACGTTAAGGTCACCGGCCCCCGTGGTGCTCTTGAGCGCGAGTTCAAGCACCTCAACGTCGAGATGCACATGCTCAACGCTGGCCGCCGCGTCCGCGTCGACATGTGGTTCGGCAACCGCAAGGAGCTCGCTTGCGTCCGCACCCTGACCTCGCACATCAACAACATGATCAAGGGTGTCACTGAGGGCTTCGAGTACAAGATGAAGTTCGTCTACGCACATTTCCCCATCAACGTCAACGTTATCGAGAACAAGACCAAGATGGAGATCCGCAACTTCATCGGCGAGAAGGTCGTCCGCACCGTCGCCATGATCCCCGGCGTCACCGTCGAGCAGCAGGAGAACGTCAAGGATGAGATCGTCCTCCGCGGCAACAGCGTTGAGGATGTCTCCCTCTCCGCCGCTGTCATCCAGCAGTCCGTCAAAGTCCACAACAAGGATATCCGCAAGTTCCTCGACGGTATCTACGTGTCGTCCACCGGCAGCATCTCTGTTAAGGGCAAGTAAACAGTGCCTTTCGAATTGTATGCGAAGTCTCCTTCTCCTGGCAACGCCCTGGTCCTTGCTTTGTCGTGTGTCCTTGATTTCGTCGTCCCTGTAACTTGTTTTTCCTTAAAACCATGCACTTTTTCCTGGCTGTTCACTGCAACAATACATGACGAGTGTAAAATTTCATCGTTGGATGCTGTTTTGAGTTTTTTGTTTCTACAGTTGTGGAATTTTCGAGTGACGTTGGAGATTGAGAAGGATTGCATTCTTGGGCAGAGTTTGGTGACAAGTAACGGAGCAGCAGCAACAACAACAGAAGGACCAAACAAACAAACAAACAAACAAACAAACAAACAAAAAAAAAAATTGCTAGACACCTCTCTCCATTCTAAACAATTGAACATGAGAACGAAGAACCGAACGGCCGTTTTAATGCTTACTACCAAACGCAGCACAACAATTGCACACACACACAAGAAAGGTCACTGTGTGATGATCAAAACGCATCCAATTCCAGTTTTATGGGCGACTGCAAAGAAACCAAACAGGCACGAATGCCCGCTTGGAGGAGCATCTCTACAGATTGTTTACTGGGACTTGGTGCGGAAGTACTCCATGAGGACATCGCGGGCAGGGGTGTCCTTGCCGAAGTCCTTGACGACGACGCACGAGGCGCCAACGACCTTGCGGGCGTTGCCCTCCTTGTCGATCTTGCAAAGACCGGCCCACTCGCCGAGCTTCTTGTTGTCGTCGACGGTGATGAGGGGGATGGAGTGCTCGGCGCAGAGGGCCTCGACGAGCTTGAGGTAGGCAGCCTCAGTGCAGTTGGAGGCGAGGACGCAGAGGTGAGCCTGGCGACGGTCGAGCGCCTTGGCAGCCTCGTGGAGACCACGGGCAAGACCGTCGTGAACGAGCGAGGTCTTGAGGACGATCTGGAGGGCGGTCATGACGTCCATGGGCTCAGCAGCCTCAACGGGGGCGGGGGCAGCGGCATCGACAGCCGTGGGTTCGACAGCATCTCTATTGTGCAAACAAGTAGTAGTAGTGGTGGTGGTGGTGGAAATGCGGTGAGTACTGATGTCAGGCTGCGCGATCAAGGTTGTGTGCGCTGATGTGGGAGCATAGCACGGCCGAGAACGAGCGAGACGAATTCAACTTACCCTTCAGCGGACATTGTTTCCGAAAAGTCCTCGCTGCAGACGGAAGCAAGACCATGGCATTGTCATGGACCACAGATCGGACCAAAGAGCAACGAGAACAAGGCAGAAGAGAGAGAGAACGAGGCAGGAACGAGCGTGAGTTACAAAGCGTGAAACACTCAAAACCTCGCTCGCCGCCGACCCCTGCACTTTGCAGCCGCCGTTCACCGACACCAGCTCGCCCCATGCCCCTCGTTCCGCTCTTATCCGATAGAGCCGATAATTCTGCGTCGGATTGGCGCGGCAGTTGGGCGATCGACCAGCAGCACTCACATGTGTAAGTTAAAAAAAAAAAAAGAGAGCGAGCGCGACGAAATGGATTTGGCGACAATGTCAAAATTTCGAATTGACAGCGACATCATTGAAAAATCGGGCTTCTCCAAAGCAAAACTTGCTCTGATCGTCAAACATCAAAACACGACAAAACGTTTGAACAAGTTCATAAAAAAAAACATTCAAATGTTAGTCCTGTTTCTTTCTCGCTTGCGGATTGAATCGCTCGCTGCAGCAAAATTCACAATGGACTTGTTTGGGTCGGACGACGAGGACAACCTGCCGCTGCCAGCGAACGCGGCGACGACGACGACTGCCGCGGCTTCATTATCAGACACGCAGACGCACCAGCAACGGAGCCGGCAGTTTACCACCAGCGCACAGGACGACGACGATGACGGCGCGAGCCAAGGCCAAGCTGCGGCGGCGGGATCGCAGGGCCGCGTCGTCGACACACGGTCGCTGTTTGACGATGACAGCGACGAGGAGGAGACGAACGGTCGAGGTGCTGCTGCTGCCGGTGCTGCTGCTGCGAGTGCTCGGACGGGACTGGACGAGGACGATGAGGACGACAACGATCTCCCATCCACAGACGCGCTCAGTCAGCAAGCACGGCAGTCGCAATCGGACAGTGCCTCCCAGCCGTCCATGAAGCGATCTGCCTCGTCTGCACAAGCGCCGCCGCCCCGGCCGCTGGGACCCATGCTCAAGGAGATGACCGCCTCGATTCCTCAAGCACTTCCTCGAGTAAGCAACTCTGATTTGTGGCTCGGTCGCTCGCTTTGCTTGATGAACGCGTTGGCTGGATGGCCGTGAAAACTCTCGCAGGCGGAGGGGGGGGGGGAAACGGCATAAGCGCGTTGCGTACCAAACAACACTAACAATCTGGTGATCCTGCTTTTGCTTTCTGCTTGACAGAGCCATCTCGTCAAATTGCCAAACTTCATTTCGATCGACAATAACGAGTTTATTCCAAGCGAGTATCAACCACGAGAGGCAGGCGCAGACGAGGTAATGCAGACGACAGTTTAGCAAAATGAACACTTTGAGCTGTTTGTCAAGCGTTTGCTCAACCCGCTGCGAATCCATCCAACAAACAACAAAAACTTATAGGGCGATCACATCCGCCTGGATGTCGAAAACACCATCCGATGGCGGTCAGTGGATGACGGCGCTGGCGGTGCTGAACGCGAGTCGAATGCTCGGCTTGTGCGTTGGTCGAACGGCACTCAGTCGCTCTTCCTCGGCTCCGAAGTTTTTGACATTGCTGATAAGGTATGTTATAATGGCGAGATTTTTTGTTGGGGTTGTCGTGCTGGTGTGGCAATTTTGTGTTTCTAACTCTTGAATCTCACTCGCCCTTTTCTCTGCGTTGTCGCTGCCTCCATCTTCACGGCCTTCTCTCGCGTGCAGAACATTCTCGCAGACAACAACCATCTCTTTGAAGTCTTGCCTCAGTATCTGATTGCGCATGCAGTTGTCGATTCGCGCTTCATCTTCAAACCGCTGTCGGCTACCAGCGCCACGCATCGCAAGCTGACGGCCTCCGTCGCGTCTCGCGCTGCCAAGATGAACAAGTCGTCCGTCATGCAAACCAAGGCAGTGAGCGAGCAATCACGCCTGAGCGCGATCCGCCAGGAGGACGAAACGATTCGCGCCCGTTCGCGTCGTGAAGGTCGGCAACGCCAGCGTCTCGAGCAGGCCCAGAACAGCGGGCTGTCGGCTGACTTTTTGGAAGATCGCCTGGATGATGGCGATGATTCTGGTATGCCAGTTCAACATTTGTTTGGGATTTTCTTGGTTTGTGTCGGATTGTGCACTGACTCGCGGGTTTCGTTTGTGGTGCTATGCCTGTCCGTCCTCTTGCAGCCATCAGCCTGCGAAATATCCGCGAGAACGTTCTTCATCGGTGAGTGTCTGTCGAGTCGATTGTTGTTTGCTGGAACCAGAAAATATGCTTTCAACATAAAAAAAGCATCTCACTTTTTCTCTTTCTCCCTTCTCTTCTGCTTTGACGTACTTCCCCAGATCAAAACGAGCACACGATGACGAGGATGAGGACGATGAGGAGGAGCAAGAAGAGTCCGATGGTGACGAAGACGCAGACACGCGCATCTCGCGAGCCAAAGCATACGAAGGAAACGGCGATGCGCGCTCGCAACGTGCTGCCTCCCGAAAACGCCATCGTGCGACTTCTGATGATGAAGACAGTGACTAGCGGCGCATCTCCGTCGGGCGTTTGTTGTTTCTATGCACTTTTGTTTCTCAAATTTATACACACCAATTTCAAACACATTGTTGCCTTGAAAGCTTGGACTTCATGTGATTGATGGATGTAATAATGTATAACCAAACCATACTTTAACATTTACAACCAACCAACCAACCAACACAAGCTCATATGAAAAATTTCAAATCCTCTTTCTCGACCCTCACAACAAACGCAACATTTCAAAAAAAAAGGGAGGCCTACCCTCGACCCTCGCTCGCTAGCCGATTGTAAAAGGACAACAGTGCTTCGTTGACAGCAGTCGGCTGCTCCATTTGCGGTGCATGTCCTGCGTGAGGAACCACAACAACGGTGGCGCTTGGCTGCAACGTTCGCAATCGCGTGAGTTGCTGCGACACGTTCGGGTCTTCGTCCCCACCAATGATGAGAATGGGCAGTTTTAATTGCTGAAACTCCCTGTCATAGCACGGGCGCGACACTAAGCCGCGAGAAACGGCAGCCGCCGAGTCGTTCAAGTTTGCAACATGTTGCTGCCATCCACGTCGCTCGTTCTCGCGCTGTGGATCGTGCAGAAACGTCCTGCCGAACAGCGACTTGATGATGGATCCCTTGAGCAGCGAAACCCCACAGCACGAGAGAAGATTGATTGCGAGCGAGTTTCTGTGTAAAGACGTTCAAAAAAGGAGGCAGAATTGAGATGGTGCGTCTGAGATTCAAACATCTGCGCCATCCGCTTACTTGAAGGAATTCTCAGACCCGCTTGAGGTACTGGCAATCAACGTTAGAGACGCCACAAGATCCGGGCGCTCGTGCGCAACACGCATGGCAACCTTTTGAGCAACGCCGTCCGCAGATTTTAGAGATTTTCAATCCAACGTTGCAGCGCGCATCAACCACCCCGAAAAGAAAGCGTTCCAAAAAAGACTGCATACCATCCCACCCATCGAATGGCCAACGAGATGCACTTTCGCAGCCCGCGAGTCGTCGGTCTGAACGAACGCGGCTTGCGAATTCTGATCGACCTCGAACTGTCCCGACGCCGACATGGCGGATGACGCCCTCACCCGACCAGCAGCAGTATGTTCAATCACGGCAATCATGTCATTCTTGAGCGTGTCAATGTCATATGCGACTTGGCGCGATCCGATCAGCGGAGCGGTCAAACTCTCGCCCTGCAGCACAACGACGTACGGCATATCATACGAATTAGCATACAATAGAATGGATGAGACGAGCTCATAGTCCCCACTTTTTTCTTCTTCCTTGTCAATGGTGACTTGCCTGGCCGCGGTGGTCGTAGCGGATGCATGTATGGCCTGCGGCGGTCAGTGGCGGGACTTGGTGGTGGAAAATCCGCCGGTCAAGAAAGATGCCGTGGGACATGATCACTGGCAAGCAATGTGGCTGTTGTTGTTGTTGTTGTTGCTGTTGCTGTTGCTGTTGTTGCTGCTGAATGGGTTGGCTGTGCTGGGACGAGGCGGAGGCATGGGAGAGTGCTTGATCCACAACGATCGCAAGGCGGACGAGCCCCGCCTCGCGCTCGAGCGATGTGCGCGCCTGCACAACCGCCGCCATTGATGATGGATGGGGGAGAAGGGAGAAGGGGGTGGTGGTGGTGGTGTGTTTGGTGAAAGTGTAACGAGAGACACAAAAGACGACTCAAAACAACTGAAACACTCAGAAAACACACACAAACACACAATAATAAACAAAAAAAACTAAGACTAAATAAACAAATGAACTTTTTTTTTTTTTGAGAAACAGTGACGAGCGTTCCACCCTTCTGAGTTTCCTTTGCTTGCAACCTTCTTCATTCTCTCCATTGATCTCTCTCTTTGACTTTCACTTCGAAACTTGCTCATTCCTTGTTTTTTTTTTCATCTTTTCCTTCTTTTTTCTTTTCTTCTTCGACCCCTCTCAATGTCGTCCAAGCCAGCGACGACCACGGCGACGGGTGGATCGCGCCTCAAAGCGCCGACGAGCGGACTCCGCAAGCCGACCGCCTCAGCGACCCCACCAACAGCCGCCGCCGCCGCCCCAAGCGCGACTACTGCTGCTCATACATCAAGTCCTGCTGCTGCTGCTGCTGTGGCATCGACGGATGAAGACACGGCCGCTGCTGCAGCGGTGGAGGATCAGCAAACGCGCGATCTCAGTTTGGCGCCTGATTCTGATTCTGCCGCTGCGTCGGACGATGCACCGCGCACAGCTGGCGATCTGCCACCCACACCCACGACCACGACCACGACTACGACCACGACCACGGGTGGCGCGGCGGCGGCGGCGGAGGAGGGCGACTCGACCGCCTGGATTATGGGCGAGCGCGTCTCGGTCAATGGCAAGCTCGGCGTTCTGCGCTTTGTGGGCACGCTGCCAATCAAGCCGGGCACCTGGGCTGGTGTCGAGCTCGACGAGCCGCAGGGCAAGAACGACGGAACCATCTCGGGCACGCGGATCTTTGAGTGCCGCGGCATGAACTATGGCTTGTTTGCTCCTGCCACGGGCATTGTGCGCCTCAGCGGGATGCCTCTGCCAGCCTCAGTCACGGGCTCAACCACCACGTCCACACCAGCGACGGCGACGACGACGGCGACGACGACGACATCGACATCGGGTGCTGCGCCTGCGGCTACCGGTGGTCGTGCACCTGCCGTTCCCGCTTCTCCTGCTCGAAACAATGCTGCTTCAGCTGCTGCTGCTGCTGCTGCGTCTCCCGCTCGATCGCGTGCGGCAGCCACTTCCACACCAGCGGCCACTCCAGCACGAGGCGGATCGGCCCCTGCTGCGACTCCCGCTCGGTCTACCGCACCGCCAGCAGGGCACGCTGCGGCGGTCGATCATGTCGGCCAGCGCGTCCATGTTAATACGGCCACTGGCATCAAGTTTGGCACCCTGCGTTTCTTTGGCGCGACCAAGTTTGCGGAAGGCACCTGGGCTGGCATCGAACTCGATACCCCGACTGGCAAGAACGACGGTGAGGTCTTGGGCGTGCGCTACTTTACCTGCGCGCCCAACTTTGGCCTGTTTGCTCCCCCGCAGAAGGTAACTGCCATTCTCCCATCTGCGCCCGGAGGTACTGCACCAGCCGCTGCTGCCGCACCAACGCCTTCGCGCGGCAGCGCAGCCGTGCCCGCTTCGCCGGCTCGCACTTCGACCACTGCCTCTGCGGCATCGTCTGGTCGATCGACGCCCGCTCGCTCCGTGACACCCACCAGCGCCACGCTGGCCAATCTGGACGCCACAGTGTCTCGTGTGGATGCGACCGTCGAGCAGGTCGCCCGTGAAAAGAAGCAAATGCAAGCCGACAATGCCCGCCTCCAGACCGAGCTGTCCGAGCTGCAATCCAAGTACGCCCAGCTCCAAGAGGCGCACGAAAGTGCCAAGCAAGCCCATGAAGCAGCGCTCGTTCAAGCAGCAGAAACCGCTTCTGCCAAGGCAGCTACTGCCCCCGCGCCGTCGGCCGCCGAGACGACCGAGCCTCCAGGCTCGCCAACACTGCTCCTGCTGGACTCGGCCTCCTCGCACGACGATGCGTCACAGCAGTTGCGCGACCGTATCGACGAACTCGAGTTTCGCATTGCGGACATGGAGCAAGAGCTGTCTGCCACTCATGCCAACGCCATGCGCGCCGAAAAGAAGGTTGAGGAGTTTGAGCAGCGCAAGCAGGACGAAGTTCAGGCCCTGACTGCACGGCTCACCGCCGCGGCGCAAGAACAGAGCGGCACCCTGACCGCCGCCTTGCAACAGGCCCAAGTCGAGTCTGCAAGTGCCGTTGCTCGGATGGAGCAGCAAATTGCGGAAAACAACGCCTCCATGGACGCGTTGAAGCAGCAGCTGGAAGCCAAATCGGCCGAACTGGCAACTGTTCAAGCAGCTTCGGCCTTAGGCGCCACGACTCAGGAGGAACTGGGTGCCCGTTTGGCGCATCTCCAGGGCGAACTCGAGCTGGCCACTTCTAGCAAGGCAGCGCTGGCTGACCAGCTCGCTGCTGCTTCCACTCGCGCAGAATCACTGGCGACCAACGCCGAAAAGGCCCAGCAAGAACTCGATGCGCTTCAGTCTCGCCACGCGACACAAATCGAGCAACTCGAGGCCCAGGTTGCGGCAGCTGCAGGCACGACCACCTCTTTGGAAGGCAAGCTCGAAGCTGCAACGACTGACCTGACGGAGGCTCACCAGCGTCTGCACACCCTTGAAGCCAAACTCGCCGCCGAGACTGCTCACGCCCACGAGCTTGCCATGGCCACGGGAGGCCAGACTCAAGCTCTGGTCGCTGAACTCGACGAACTTCGTGCCAAGCTAGACGAGCAAACGTCCGCGGTGAGCGACCGCGACACGCAACTGGCCAAACTCGAGGCCGCCAATGCCGAGACGTCGCAAGCTGGAGCAGCGCGCATCGCCGAGCTCCAAGCCGAGCTGACGGCAACGCAGCAGGCCCACGCTGCAGCGGCCGCCGACCTCACCGCATTCCAAAGCCAGGCTTCCTCCCAAGCTCAGGCACAAGAAGGCGAGCTCGCTGCTGCGGTGGAGGCACGCAAGGCAGTCCAGGCTGCTTTGGTTGCGGCGCAGTCGACTCTCGCCGAGCAAGCAGCCACGACCGCCAGCAAAGATGCCGCGACGACAGCTGCTCTTGAAGCCAAGGACGCTGAAATTGCCAAGCTGGCCGCCAGTATCGCCGAGAAGGAGTCGACTATTGCCTCGCAGCAGGCTTCCTTGTCGGACCAAGGCTCGGCTACTGCCGCCAAGGAGGACGCTCTGAATGAACAGCTGCGTGTGCGCTCTGAGGCCGAGGCGGCAGTGACGGCAAAGCTCGCAGCGGCGGAAGAGAAGCTTGCCGCCGCGGATGCTTCGCTTGCTGCTCTGCAGCAGTCTGACGTTCAAAAAGACGCAGAGCTTGCGCAGCTGAAGGCAGAGTTGAGCGAGCTGCAAGGCAAAGAGGCTGCATCGATCGACGCAACGCAGAAGCTGACCGCTCAAGTCGCTGCTCTCCAAGCCGATTTGCAGACACAGCAAGCTGAGGCATCCAGTGAGCTTGCCGCCCTCAAAGCAACGCACGAAAAGACTGTGCAGCATCTTCACACCGAGCGCACCCACGCCAGCGAAGAGCTTCATGCAAAGAACGCCACCATTGCCTCGCTCACCGAAGAGCTCGAAACCAATGTCAACCTCGCTCGCGAAGAGGCCGACCATCGGCTGCAGCGTCTTGCTGCGGAGAAGGATGCCCATTGGCAAGCCGAGCTCGAGGCTGCCAAAGCTGAAGCTGCGACAGTCCTCGCAACCGCGGTGGCCGACGCCAAGCGAGATGCTGCCCAAGCCGGTGACGACTCGCTTTCTGCGGCACTTGCAGAGCAGAAAGAGCAGGCTGCTGGCGTTGAAAAGCAGCTGCAGGATCGCATTCGTGTGCTGGAGGATGAAAAGGACTTTTTGACCGTCAACGGCACCTCGGCAGCCCAAGCAGCCGACACCTTGCGTTCCGAGCGCGATGACCTGCAAACCAAGCATGACGCGCTCCAATCTCAACTCGATGCTCTCCAAACCCAGCTTGATGACCAGCTGATGGAGGCGCAAGCAGTTGCCGCTGCCAAGGGCATCGCTGACAAGCAACTCGCCGAGGCGACGGCAACGTTGGCTGCCGAACGCACCAGCGCCGCTTCGGCCCTGGCACAGGCTCAGCAAGCAGCGCAAGAGGCGTCTGCGGCGCTGGAGCTCAAGACGACTTCGCTCCAAACGGCCCTCGACCAAGCGCAGGCCGATGCCGCCAGCGCGCAGGAGCAACATCAAGCTGCTCTCGCTCAGCAAGCCGCCAAGGCGGCCGAGCAGGCTGCTTCTACCGCTAGCGAGCTGGAGCAACTTCGTGAGCACTTGACAACGAGTGAGACCGCGCTCGCTGCAGCAGTCGCTCGTGCTGAACAGACAAGCGTATCGCACGGTGCGGAAGTCCAACAGCTGCACGAGCAGATGGACCGTTCTGTCAAAGAAGCAAGCCAGCTCTTCCAAGCAGAAACCACCCGCCACAACGAGGAAGTTGCTCGTCTCGGTGAGCAAATTGCCACGCTTCATCGCGAGAAGGATGACATGTCGCGCCAGACCGGCGACGCTTCCGGCATGGTTGAGAAAATGCGGGAGCAACTTGCCGAGCGGGATGGCACTCTTGCCACGCTTCAGGCGGAATTGCGCGATGCCCATGCCAAAAGTGCCTCGCTGTCCGCGACCTCGACTTCGTTGGCGGATCAAGTACAGCAGCTCGAACGTGCCCGATCGGACGAGCTTGCTGCCAGCACTGCCGCGCGCGCCGCAGCGGAAGCGTCTGCTCAAGAAGCCGCGACTACCATTGCAACACTCAAGGCGCAACTGGACAAGAGCTCTACTGACTCTGCTGCGCTCCAGACCCAGCTGGCCGAACTGTCCGAAGCGGCCAAGGTGCATCAGAGCGAGAGCAGCCAAGCTTCGCAAGCGTCCACTGCCCAGCTGGCCGCCCTGCAGGCATCGTTGGGCGGTCAACTCGAGCAAGCGCAACGCGATCAAGAGCAGCTCAAGGTGGCGCTGACTACTTCCGAGCAGGCCAAACAGGACCTGGTCGCTGAACTCAAGGCCCTGTCGGAAAAGCTGGACAAGGCACTGGCCAATGTCGATCGACTGGAGGCTGATCGTGCCGCCGTCTCGGGCGACCATTCACAGCTTCAGAACACCCTCAGCAAGCTGCAAGAGGCGCTTCACGAGGCTCAGACGCAGCGGGATGCCGCGCGTCAAGAGGCGACCACGGCACAAACCGCTCTTGCCGATACCCAGTCCAAGCTCACAGCGACGGCCACGGAGCAGCAGACCACGGCGGCTACGCTCCAAGCTGCTCTGTCAGAGAGCGAGCAACTCAAGGCGGAGGTGGCCACCTTGCGCATTGCGCATGGAGATGCAGGATTGGCACTCTCGGCGGCAGCAGAGCAAGCGTCGGCTGTCGTGCGTGAAAAGGAGGCGCTTGAGCAGGAGCTGGCCGCGCGTCAACGCACCTGCGATGAGTTCTCTGCGAAACTTGCCAGTCAAGAAGACGACCACAAACAGCTATCTCAAAAGCACACCGAGACGACTGAGCGCTATGAACAACAGCTGCAAGCGGCTCTGGCTGCACACGCCTCGGTTGAGCAGGCGCGCGTGGACGCAACGACTGCTTGCGAGACCGCCCGCGCTGCGCACTCTGCCAGCGAGGCTCAGCTTGCTGCAATCCGTGACGAGTTTGACCGCGAGCGACAGAAGGGTGCTTCCACTGCATCCAGCAGCTCGTCTCAAATCGCCGAACTCACTGCGCGCATCGAGGAACTGCAGCGAGACCTGTCTGCAAATACCACTCAGACTGCGGACGCCAACCAGCAACTGAAGGCTGCTCACGAACGTCTGGAGCAAGCCGGCGTGGCGCATCAACAGGCACTCGCAGACTCTGAAAAGCAAGCCGCCGCAACGCTGCAGCAGGTGCGCGAGTCCAGCGCCGCAGAGATTGCCAAGCTGTCTGCCAGCTTGGCTGACGCTAGCAAGACGGATGCCGCCCTGCGCGAGTCCCTTGAAGCCGCGCAGCAGGCGGACTTTGCTGCTCGCGAGAAGGCGAGCATTCAAGCTCGTCAGCTGCAGGCTGCAGCGCTGACTGCCACCCAGCAACTTGAGGTCAAGGACAAGCAGCTTTTGGAATTGGCGCAGGACAAGCAGTCGCTCGAGACCCAGCTGGCCACCGAGCGGTCGCGCCTCGAAGAGGTCACGACCCAGGCGCAGGCCTCTGCAGGCACCGCGTCGCAGCAGCACGCGGAACGCATGGCTGAACTGACAACCAAGCTGCAAGTTGCGCAAACCGCGCAGGAGCACTTCCAGGAAGAATCCGAGCAGCTTCGCAAGACGCTGGGACAACAGCTGGCAACAGCCACCGCAGCGCTCGAGCAGCAGACCCAAAGCGCCGAGTCGCAGCGCGTGGCTCTGGTGGCCGAACGGGATGCTTTGCAGACAGACCTGCAAGCATCTCGCACAGAGAAGGCGCGCGAGGTGAGCAAGTTGGAAGATTTGCTCGCGGCAGCCCAGAACGAGCTCAAGGCAGCACTGGCCGAGCACGAGCGCACGGCTGCCGCTAGCATCACCCAGATGCAAGAGGACATGCGCGAGCTGAACGCGCAAGTCGACACGCTTGGCACGGAAAAGGACGAATTGACCGCCCAGCTCGCTGCCATCAACGCCACTTCGGCGCGGCAGGTGGCCGAGGCCAAGGCGCAGTTCGAGGCTGACAAGCTCGAGTTGCAGGCGACCGCCGAGCGCCAACGCTCTGGCCTGCTCTCTGGTCTCCAGAATGAACTTGATTCTGCCGTGCGCAAGCAGCACGATGTCGAGACCAAATTGGAGTCGGCCCAGCGCGATCTCACCGCGGCCAAGAACGACGTCGCTGCCGCAAAGCAGCGCGAGCAGGCCCTCTTGGAGCAACTGAAGGTTGCTCAGTCGCAGGGAACTGACGGCTCAAAGCCGGCGCAAGCGGGCGGGGCAGACGTCACCTTCCTGAACGGCGTTATCGCCAACCAGCAAGCCAAGTTTGACGAGATGGAGAAAAAGTACACCGATCTCAAGCACGAGTACGACCAGCTCTTTATCGACAACCCCTTGCTCTTGATCGAGGCCAAGAGCAACGGCAACAGTGGCAGCGCGGTCGTCTCGTCTCGCATGTTCTGCGTGATTTGTGACGAGTTTGATTTGCACAACACCGATGACTGCCCCGACAACACAAACCGCCACCCCGAACCCGTTGCCGTCAAGGCGGCCCCTGCCGCGGAGCGACCCTATTGCGACACGTGTGGAAGTAAGTGCATTTGAGGATTTGGGCGGGAATGGAAGGATGAAAGTGTTTGATTTCTGAGATGAACTGACCCAATGGACGTTTTGTGTCTTGTTTCGTTTGTTCTTGTTCTCTTCATTTTTGACAACCAGGCTTTGGCCATACGGCGCAAGAGTGCACGAACGAGGACGAAACCTTCTAAAAAACAAATGTCGGCTTTGAATCTCCCTTGAACTTTGAAAATATATTGTTTAATCACATCCATTCACAACATACTGCTTTGCAGACATTATTTTTGACAATGAAGGAGAGACGGAAGGACAATTTATCAATAACGGGGGGGGGGGACAAACAATTGTATTGAAGCCACTTTTACATTTGACATCAAACAATGCACAAACAACAAACAAAGAAACCAACGTGCCAAAATCACAAATCGGTCAACAGTTAAAAAAAAAAAAAAAAAAAAAAAAAAAAAGAGAATGTTCACAAACAAAGGGAGGAAAGAAAAATTGTAAGCAGCGTGCCGGAACAGTGACACGTTACTCGTGGTCCGTGGGCGGTGGGCCGGTCGGGTTGGCTGGGCCGGCGGTGAGGTAGCCCTTCACGGAGGTGACTGGCCCGGTGAGATAGCCAGCAACGGTGGTGTTGGTGATGAACAGGTCGTGCTTTTGGTCCTTGAACGCGTTCCAGATTTCGGACTTGGCCAGCAGCTGCTCCACATCGGCGCCGTGGGTAATGTCGGTGGTCATCTGCTTGAGCGCTTTGACCACCTGAGCCTTGATGGCTGCTGCGGCTTCAATGTTTTCCAAGCCAGGGCCGAGAAGGGTGAGCAAGAAGCCGACCAAATCCATTTGGATGGCCTGCACGACGAGGCACGAGCGCTCGCAGTTGTTGTGCTCAATCAGCTTCTTGACGCTCTCGCAGCCCATGCCCGACAATGTGCGAAGTCGTTGCATGACCTTCATGAGGCCCTTGAGCACGTGCGCTTGCGCGAGGGCGTCGCAGCACGATTGGCCGTCGGCGAGCCCGTGGATGACATCGACAGCCGCCTTGGCGACCATTGACGACTCGGACTCGAGCAACAGGACAATCTTGGGCACATGACCAGCCGCAGCAACCTGGTCCAACAGCATGGGCTGGGCCTTGAGCAGGTAGACGATCGACTGCGACAGCATGTCGAGCATGGATTGCTCGACCGAACCCGTGCTGGCGCCGCCGCGAGTCGAGTACTGGATGAACTTGTCAAACAGCGAGACCAGGAACTGGCGCGGGTTGCGGAGCGCCCACGATGGCTGCTTGAGGAAGAGGCGGAGATAGACGCCGCCGACAAGCAGCTCGCCTTGCAGCTCCGAGTACACAACCTCAAAGTCGTCGGGAAGACGCCAAGTGTAGTCGCGGTTGGCAAGCTGCTCTGCCACAATTTCGGCCTTGGTGGTGACGAGGAATTGCTTGACCTTGTTTCGGGCATCGTCATTCCAAATGAGCTCGGGGTTTTCGTGCACGCCCTCAAACATGTGGATGGCCGTCTCGACGCTTTCACGCATGGCTTCAACGAAAATGGCCGGGATGAACTTGGAGATGATGATGGCGACCTTGGGGCCGTGCAACTTGTCTGACACGAGCTTGACAATCACGCTGGCGGCCTCCTCGCGAGCCGAGCCGCGCTTGGAGGAGCTAAAGATGTGCAGCAAGTGAATGACCACGCAGCGTGTGATGCAGTCGGCAACAATCTTGGGCTTGGACGCCAGGGCGTGCAGCGTGGTGAGAATGGACTCGTGGCAGCCGGGGAGGAACTCGAAGAGCAGGACGAGGTCGACAAGCACGTTCGCCTCGGAGATGGCAGT
The DNA here is from genome assembly GCF_000151315.2 of Capsaspora owczarzaki ATCC 30864. Classification (NCBI taxonomy): domain Eukaryota; class Filasterea; order Ministeriida; family Capsasporidae; genus Capsaspora; species Capsaspora owczarzaki. The sequence goes on along the minus strand of NW_011887294.1, from coordinate 411,941 downwards.
GACGCAATCCTTGTTGGCGACAATCGCACCCACCAGCAACAGGGCAGCACGCTGCACCTCGGGATCTTCGACCAGACGGAAGAAGCTGAACAAGAGATCGTAATGCGCGAGCGTCTGCTTCTCGGCACCCTGGTTGTTGACAATGCACACGCGCATCGCGTCAAGCGCAAGACGGCAGTGGTTGAGAATGGTCTTTTGCATGGCAGGATCCAGCGCGGGTCGCGGGTTGCCGTGCTCGTCCAACTGTGGCGGGGCGCCGGGCGCCGGGGTGCCAATCAGTACACGACGGTGCGCCAGGAAGCCAAGCAACTCCTTCATGAAGGCGGTCGTATCTTCGAGGACGGTGGTCGGTTGCGCAATGTAAACACGAAGGTAGACGTCGCCAACCTTGAGCTCGTCGCGCAAGTCGGAAAACACAAACGAGGCGCCCAGAGTGCGATCGTGGTCGCCCGTTTTGACGACAGATTGAGCCTGGCGCTCGACAAAGTCCATCAGTTCCGCGCGAGTGCCATTGTTCCAGATAAAGTAGGCCGTCTCCGAGTTGCTGGTGAGCGCCTTGAGCACTTCCAGGGGCACCTCGTCCTTGCCCATCTTGCGCGCGAGCGGGGCCGTGATGAGGGTGGACAGCGCCGCCTGGACGCGAGGGTTGCGCGGGGTGGCGTTCTCGCCATGGGTGTATCCACCCAGTCGCGCGAGCGCGCGCACAGAGGACTTGGCAAGCGTGTTGGCAACCTCCTGCTGATTGGACTCGGCAGACGCCTGGACGCCAGACTCGTCCAAGGTAAAATCGTAGTTGAAAATGAACGAGAGCAGATGCCAGAGCGCACCGCCCACATCCAACAGCTGGTTTTGAATGGTGGCATCGAGGGCGAGCTGGCTCACGCACTCGATGGCAGCCAGGGTGAGCAGAGGAGCGCCCTTAAAGTACAGGCAGCGGCAGACATCGGGAACAACGGTGGGGATGGCCCGCAAGCGCTCGCGCGACTGCTCAAAGGTTGCGGCCGACGAGAAGCAGCGGATGACGTTGCGGCACACTTGCACTGGCATTTCCTTCGGGCTGGTGCTGGGCTGAACCATGCTGACACAGCGCGAGAGGGCCTGGGCCAGCGTGTCGAGGCCACCTTCGCGACGGAGCTCTTCCGTGTTGAGGGCAGACACGTTGATGGTGTGGAAGGCGAGCTCGGCGGCGTGGGGCAGGAGGACGTTGGACTTGCTGAAGAGGGCGTCGTCGGTAATCTCGAGATCGATGGTGCGGATGAGCAGGGGATAGCCAGCATACTTGTAGGGGCGAACAATGTCGGCGTAGCGATGGAAAATGATGGACTGTGCCTGGAGGAGGAGGGAAATGCGCGCTGGGTCGGGGCCGTTGACGCGAGCAGCCTTGGTGCCGAGGAACTCGTAGGCCTTGAGGACCTTTTCAAACATTTCGCGACCTTCGGGGTTTTTGTCGGGGTGGTACTTGGCGGCAAGGCGGAAGTAGGACTTGCGGACTTGGTTGTCATCGATGGGCTTGGTGGGATCAAGACCAAGCACGGAAAGCGCGTCGTCGGCAGTGATGGTGGGCGGCTTCTTGTCGACCTCGAGGCGCCACGCGTCGAGACAGTCCTTGAGGAGTTCGATCGGCGTGCCGATGGGCCAGTTGTCGAAGCGACCAAGGTCGCAGAGGTGGCGCAGGTAGTAGACGTTGCAGAAGAGCTCGTTCTCGAGTTGGGGGAACTGGATGGCAGGGGTCGGGGCGTACTGGTAGAGGGCGCGCGTGTTGCTCATGAGACGAGGCGAGAACTCGGCCAAGTGGAGGGCAATCTTTTCAATCATCAAGCGGCGCATCTCGGCGTTCCAGATCGTTTCGGGCGTGTCAAACTCGCCGAGGAAGATTTCAGAGAACTTTTCAGCGCCGTGGTTTTCAAGGAAGCACACCATGGCCTCGGGGAGGGTCGTGCCGAGAATGGAGCGACGGGTGATTTCGTGTGTGCCAGAGCCATCCTCGGGACGGAAGGCCTGCTTGGTGTGGTAGTCGGCCAGGAAACGGGAAATGGGCAAAACGTTCGAACCAGTGTACATGAGGGCAAAGAAGAAGGCGCCGGTGAGGTAGAGCTTGGGCATGACAGGGTTGTCCGCCATGATGCTGTTGAGCAGCAGCGCGACTTTTTCGACCAAGGTGGGATCGAAGGTGAGCAAGACGTTGACAATGTGGGGCAGGCAGGAGGGTTCGGAAAGGAGGCGCTTGGCGCGGGGGAGGGGGCGAATGATGGCGCCGTCCTCGTCGCGCGAAGGGTAAAACTCGCAGATACGGTTGAGAATGTTGAGAATGTGGACAGCCAGTTGGGTCTCGTTGAACGCACCGGGCTCGGTGTAGACGAGCATCCACTTGAGCTGTGAAATGTCCTGCAGCTTGCGCCAGCCGTCCATGCCCTGGGCCCAGCAGCGAGTCGTGTTGGTGATGACGTTGGTCTTGTACTTTTCGCGGAGCTCGTCAAAGCCAAACGGTCCCTGGCGATCGTCGCTCGCAGCCGTGGCGGAGGCGACCGAGAGCGAATAGTACCACTCCTTCTCGCTGTCACGTTGCATGTCGCTGCCAGACTCGAGCACGTTCGACTGAAGCGGCGTCACGGCGCGCTCGGTGTGAAGGTGGCACAGGGTCAGCAGATCGACCAGGCTGCGCACGCCGTTGACGTCGAGGAAGAGCTTGACATTGGTCTTGACGCGGAGCAGCTTTTCGAGGAAGACGACCAGTCGATCGCGCTCGTGGCGGGAGGTGGCACTCTGGAGCATGCCGACAATGTAGGGAGTATCGTTGAAGGTGCCAATTTCCTCCGAGCACTGGTTGTACACGATGGCGAGCGCTTGGAGGCAGAGGACCTTCATGTTGAGGGTGGTGGCGAGCAGGAAACGGTGGTAGAGATCGTTAAAGAAGATTGGCGGATCGTGAATATCCACCTTGCCATTGGTGCCCTGTTCGAGAAGCAGGCGAACATAGTGGTCGCCAATCTTGAGCTCGTCGTTGAGCGACTCGTAGCGGACCTCAAACTCGATAAAGTTCCACGACACGACCTGGAGGCCGCCGAGATCCTTGTCAATGTTGAAGGCGCGGAGCTCGGCCTCGCAAGCCTCGCGCAGCTCTTCGCGCGTCTTGTGGTTCCAAATGAGATCCGGACGCGAATGGTCCTGCTTGAGTTGGTAGTAGAGGAGGGGCCAGTTGCGCTGCACCTTGACATGCTGGCGGCGACGACGCAGCACGATGGGCTTTTGCTGCGTTTCGGGCTTGGCTGCAATGCCGATGCGCGTGCGCCAGTGGCGAAGGAGAACCTGGAGTTCGGAGGGAGCCTTCATGAGGCTCTGGGCGGATTTGAGGTTGTCCTTGACCTGGAGCTTGACAATCTCCTCCTTTGGCGGGGGATCCTTTGAGTCGAGGTAGGTGAGCAAGCCGGCCGGGAGCATGCGCTTGACCAGGAGCTTGGCGTCTTCGTTCTCGGCCGTCCACAGGCCGACAAGGTTGCGGCTCAGCTCGCGATGGGCGAGAAGACGGGTGTCGAGCGAGGTGGTGAACATGGAGGTGTGCAGGTGCTTGAGCAGGGAGCACTCTGCCAGCGCAAGTTGCTGCATCTTGGCCGAGATTTCGGGCGTGCCCTCCTCGATGATGGCCTTCATGACCATGCCGGCACCCTTGACAATGGCCATCGAAGGGTGGAGGAAGAGCTTGAAGAGACGGCGGCCGAGGCCGGCAATGAGCTCGAGCGTGCGGTCAAACTGCTCGGCGTCCGTCGTTTCCGAGTACGGGGCGCACAAGGCAAAGGTGAAAAAGTCGAGCAGAGAGCAGACGACAAGGGCGCCGGTGCCGGCGATGGCGTGACGGCCGAGCAGATCGGCAAGACGGCCGCAAAAGTCCTTGGAAGTCAAGAGCGCGCCCTTGTTGGTCTGCTCCATGCCAAGATCATAGTTGTCGTGCATGGGCTGCATCAGCGCGCTCAGCATGTCGATGGCGGCGTACTGAACGCCCTCGTCGTGGCTGCGCAGGGCCTCGACCACGCGGCGACCGACCTTCTCGCGGAAGGAGGGCACCTGTGTGAACGCCTCAAAGCCTGCCTTGGAGGCAAACAGGCGACGGAGAGCGAGGAAGGTTTCTGACGCGACGGCAGCGGCAGCGCGGGACGTGCCAATCGCTTGCTGGACGAGCGCCGAAGCAGACTGGACGGTGCCGGCGACAGCCAGAGCCGAGGACGTGGGCTGGGTGTCCGCAGCAGAGGGAGCCGGAGACGGAGTGGAAGCACCAGACGAGGGCACAATGGCCGAGCTGCCAGAGCCACCAATGCTGGAGGAGGCACGAGCACGCTCGTCAAACGTGTAGCTGAGGAGTGCCGTCATGGCCGCAGTGATGAGCTGCTCCTTGTTGACGGCAAAGAGCTGGTCCTTGGTCTCGGCATGATGCAGACCAGAATAGTCAACGTTCGTGTTGAACGCAACAATGGCGTCGGCAAACGACATGCCGCTGCCAACCGACTCGTGCTGTGCAATCAGCCGCAAGTACACCGTCTCGACATTCTCTTCGACGGGAATGTACAGGGAGCCAACACGCGTTGGGCGCGAGGTGGGCACGAGACGAATGTAGGCATCGCGGTTGCCACAGGCGCGAACGCCGTCAAGCACGGTGGCCAGGAGCGAGTCGCGCTCGGTGGAAATGTACGAGCGACGATCGCCGTTCTTGTACTCGACGGTGAAACGCTGAATGTCTTCCTGGTGGCGAATGAGGGCGAAAACGTCGAGCAGCGAGCGCAGCGTCACAATGTTGTACGTTCCGGGATCACGCTCGAGCAGACAGCGCTCGGTCAAGCACAGAATGCGACCGATGGGGTCTTGGTGCCGAGGCGTCTCCTTTTGCACGATAAATTCGGCCATTGACGTGATGGACTCGTCGTCGCCAAAACGGCCCAGACGCTTGAGCGTAAAGTCGTTCATGGTGATGGTCTTGTCCTTGCTGGCCCGCAAAACGAGGCCAATGTACGTGTTGGCATGCTCGGAGAGCGACTTGAACAGATCGTCGCGCTTTTCGACGGCAAATACGTGCAGGCGGCTAAAGCCGTTGTATTGGATGGCAAAGCCACCGGGGTAGTCCGACACTGGGATGATGGCCTCAATGTCCTTGTAGAGGTAGATGCAGAGCAGCTGCTCGTTCCGCGGATCGAGCTGGGCCAGGCCAGCTGGTCCAACGCACAGCAGCGTCTCGATGCGCTGCTCGCTCCAGTGCGCCTTTCTCGCGCGGTATGGAATGCCGTACACCTGCGCGCCCTTCTTTTTTGTCGCACTCCCGCCAAACGACGGTCGGTGCAGATTCGCATCTGTGAGCAGATCGACGCGATTTTCGCACGAGAATGTCAAGTTCTTTTTGCCTGTTGGTAGAGGGGGATGTGTTTTCAAAAAAACAAAAGATGACACACACAAAAAAAAGTGCGTAGTTAGTCAAAAGTGGAACGAAGGTTTGGTCTTTTGTGGATGATGGTCTGAGAATTGGAAAACAAAACGGCACTTTGGTCACCATCGCTTCAGTGAAAAAAAAAAAAAAAAAAAAAAAAAAGGAAAAAAAAAAGATCTGTGAAAAATGACTTTTTGGACGCAATCGCCGGCTGTGCTCCGTCGGGTTCTGCGATGCATCTCGCTGCCGAGGCAGTGTCGATAGCATGCCAAAGTCGCTGGTGATGCATGCGCAAACGGTTGTGCTGTCGGGACGTTCGAGCTGAAGCGTTGAAAGGAGAAGGGGAAAATTGGGGAAATTGGCCAAAAAAAAAAAAAAAAAAAAAAGCCCAAATCTTCCTGCGATCACGCATTGCAGCAGCGATTGCAGCGCCAAAGCGACGATGACGACTGCGATGCGCAGCACGAACAACGCGCGGAACGGCGTACATTGACACATGAACACACACACTCTCTCCCTCAAAACAGCGAGCGCTGCATCACCGCCGATACGAACCAAAAAAAAAAAAAAATCAATTCAACCTGTGACTATTTTTTTTTTTTTTTTTTTCTGTTTGGCTGGATTGACTATTAGCCGGTGTGTTGAAGGACGGAAAGCGCGGGTGGACGGGGGGAGGCAGGAAACTGACCCTTGTTGGTGGCGAGAGTAAACTCGTTGGGGGTCTTGGAGGACGGCATAATGTCGGTGACGTCCTCGCCGTAGGGCCAAGTGTTGGTGACTTCCCAGCTCGTCGGGTTGATGGTCTGGATGCCCTTGAGGCCGATCGCCATCATGCGCTTGTACTTGCCACGCCAGCTGTGCTTGGTCGTGTAGTACCGAGCAACGGGCTCCACGCTCGGATTCGCGGCGCTGCTCATGATGCCTGCAAGCGAGAAAGAAGAAGAAGAAGAAAAGAAAAAGAAAGAAGAAAGCAGAAAGCAGAAAGAACAAAGTAAGACTGAGCATCTTGGATTTGTTCACCGTGGAGGTTATTGCACGAGACAAGCGAGAGGCAGTGAGCGAGATTGAAAGAGAGACGGTGGGCGAGATACAGTGGGCGAGAGCGGCTGGGATGGTAATTTTATTTGGCCTGATTGTGAATCGCCGAGGATGGTCATCTCGGAATCTTGGTGGGTTGCGTCGGGAAAGTAAATACACATGTTGCGTTCATTGTGCAAACTCTTGCTTTGGTGGCTGTAGGCTGCTCACAGGCGGTTTGCGATTTGCCAAGCATCACCATTTTCCTGAAAACTCAAAAACTCGGAGGCGCTGCGTTTGCGTTTGCGTTTGTCGCTTATCTTGACAACTCCAAAAGAAACAGTGCCCACTATTCTATAATATAGCTTCGTCACAGGGCCCACGGGCGACTTGCATCGACTTGAACAAGGCCCTTCCGCATTTGCAACCTCATTCTTCCAAACTGACATGCTCATGGTTGACTAGTAAAGTTGTATTTGCAGAATTTCTAAATACTTTGCAAAGAGAAAGTACACAAAGGAAAATGGCAAAACAGAAGTAATATGTACGCGGATAAAATGATTGTGGGGGGGGGGGAGCAGAATTACAAACACAAGGACGTCCAGATTCGACCCTTGAAACAAAATAGAATGCTTTTCATAAAAAGCAAAAAACGGGTAGAACAAGTACCACAGCGTTATGCGAGCTGACGCTGCTGAACGAGTTGGATTGGCTGCATCATCATGGTCGGGAAGACTGGTGATGGCTGCATTTGGGCCAGTTGCATGTGCGGCATGGGCTGCGACATGAACACAATTTGCGGCTGCATGAGTTGCTGCATTTGCTGCGGCTGCATTTGCACGAGTTGGTGTTGCTGTGCAAGGAACTGCGGCTGCATGTGTTGTTGCTGCTGCTGCAGTTGCTGGAGCTGATGTTGCTGCAATTGTTGAGGCTGTAGTTGGATCTGGACGGGGCGCATCTGTTGCTGTGGCTGTTGTTGTTGTTGTGATTGTGATTGCTGCGCGGGGATGGCAGTGGCCTGGAGGACGGGCGAGAGAGCCGGGTTGGGCTGAACGGCTTGCAGTTGAAGCTGTTGAAGCTGCTGCTGCTGCAGCTGCAGTTGCTGCAGTTGCTGCGGTGGTGACTGTGGTCGTGCAGCGTCGTTCTGCTTTTGTTGCAAGCGATGGGCAATTTGGAACTCGAGCGAAGCGAGCTGGGAAGCAGCGGCAAAGCCCTCGCCCTCGTCGTCCGTCGCGTCTTCATCGTCGTCATCGTCATCCTCGTCGTCGTTGTGGTCGACCTTGGCAATGGGGAGGGCGGGCGAGTGCTTGGCTTCGTCGTCGTCGCTGAGACGGCTAATGTCCGACGCCGGGGGCGACGGCGGGACGGCCGCAATTGGCACCATCGCGGGCGAGAGCGTGCGGGGAGCAGGGCTCAGCACGGCCATCATGGACTGCTGGCCGAGGCTGGGCGAGCCGACAAACGGCGAAACAGACGACGACGTGGACGAAATGCGTCGGACGCGCATTCCGGTCAGTGTCAGCGTGTTGTGGTGGGCGGGGTCCTGCGCAGGTGGCTGGGCGTCCGAGCCAGTCAGCTCTGCCAGCGGGGTTGTGCAGGCTCTGTCGTTACACAAAAAAAACAAGAAGGTTGTTGTTGTTGTTGGGTGAGCGCAAAGTCAAAACAGCAGCACGCGTGTTTTTGTTTGTTTGTGGAGATAATGAGGTGCCGCATCAACCACCGAGTGCTAAAAATAAATAAACAAAATTAAAACACACACACAACCACGCCCTTTGTTTGGCGTCGCCGAAAACGAAAAACGAAAACACTCGAAAATGACGCTAAAATCGCGAAAAAGCACGTTTGCTGTATAAATAATCAAAAAACGAATTCTCCAATTTTCCGTTCAATTTGCGCCAAAATGACGCCACAAAGTATTAAAGTATGGGGAAACCGAACCCTCGACTTGCAATACGTTGTTCACGACAGCATTTTTTGATTGTTTGCTTTGTTTGCTTTTGTCGATAAGGCTCGTAATCGAGAGGGAAAAAAAAAAAAAAAAAAAAAAGACAAAAGACTCGTAAAACATGCCTTTCGCGCATTGTTCGCGTCGACAATCATTGCAAAAATAGGGGGCGGCGATACCAAAGGTAAATAGAATAAAACGGAACAACTCAATTAACGAGCCTTTGTTCGCGCTGATGTGGTCAAAAAATAAAAAGTCGAAAATAAAGCAAAGCTCGCATCACAAAGGGGATGAAGCAAAAGAGCGTAGAACACTCAAATGCAGCACTATCACACCACCCCTCAAATGATATGGCACTCCGTCGAGATAGCGCCAAATGAGCGATAGAATGAAAAAAAGTCAACGGAACTTTTTTTTTTTTTTTTTTGAAAAATCGAATTGTGATTGACAACAAATCAATCTCCGCCCACAAATCAAATGCTGGAAATCCCCAGGATGAGAAACACAAAGCCACGCAGCGTATGGGCCGCGTGTGCAGTGGGAGAACGAGGCAAAAGCATCGTCGCCGCGTGATCATCGTGTGGTGTTTGTATGTGTGTGTCAGCTGCGAGGCGTCATTGTGGCGCGATATGCTTGATTGCCAAAAGATAAAAATAATAAATAATAAATAAAAAATAATAAAAATAAAAATGTAAAATCTTGCCATCACGTTGCGTATTCCACCTTCCTTGCTCAAAAGGCGGACGGTGCAGTGCACGCCAACAAGAGACTTAGGAAGGGGGGAAAGGGCAGAACGTGGAATGACATGGATGGGGTGGGAGGAAGGCGAGAGAACGGGCAAGCCTCCCGTATGAAACAGCGGTTGTTGACGACACGATCGGTTGCGCAAAGAAAAGAAATAATAAACATGAGGTTTGTGCATTTTGCGGTCTCACTGCGAGTTGTGAGGTGCTTGGCCATGCCCCAGGTGTCTATGGATCAAGAGTTGCCCCCACCCAAGCAACGTGTTGATACTGCGCGACACCACTTGGTCGAATCTCAACCGAGATCACCTTTTCAGCTTTTTGTTTTTTGTTGTTTTACATTTTTAACATTTTTCGCAGAGTTGCCAACAAACAAAAGCAACCTTGCCCCAACAAAGATCAACCGCGTTTCCGCATGGCAACCCCAGTGCGCAAGAGCAGCAGAACTCAAAACGGGGGTAGAATCACAAAAGAAGCCATGTCGACACATTTTTTTGCACCAACACCCGAACAGAAGGAACAAAAAAAAAAAAAAAGCGGAGGTGGCGGCGTTTTGCACAAGATTGTTGAGGCGAGATTGTTGAGGACCATGATAAGGGGGTTTGTGCATCTCAACAGCATTGTGTGTCCTCGACAGCTCTTGAAAACCGCACAACCGAAAAAGAAGGAGGAGGGGCCGAAACGATTATTAGAAAAAAAAAAAGAAAAAAAAAAAAGACGGCGGCGGGACGAAGACGCAACTGCTCTAATTAAGCAGGGGGAGAAGCTGATTCCTCATTGAAAATGATGAGGTTTTTTTTTTTTTTATCGGCTTTCACCCGGTTTTGCCCGGTTGTGGAAAAAACAGAAAAAAAATGGAAAGACCTTCGTCATGTGCTCGTGCTCGATGGATGCACGGAGGGAGCCGAGGGGTGGGGAGGGAAGGAGAGAGACGAGAGAGAGAAGGGGAAAGGGTGGCAGACGCGTGGAGACCAGTTTGACTGCGTGTGCCCACAAGAAGCGCGAAATGAGGTCCAAAGCAAAGCAATGTGACATTCCGGGACAACTGGGTTCGCTTTTTTTTTTTTTTTTTTTTTTTTTTGCCTCCATCGGAACAATAAACGAAAACGCCCCAAAATGAAAATAATTCTCCCTTCGCGTTGATACCCTCGCAAGTGTTGCAGCCCCCTTTCCTTTCTTTTTGTGTACAGCATTTCCAACAGGTGGCGTGTGTCACGAGGAGGTGGCGAAAGGGGCGGAGAGAAAAAAAACGGCGGGGGGGATAAAACGGGCTTGCAAAGCATGATGCCAAATTAGCAAAAAAAAAAAAAAAAAACTACTCACCGTGCAAACGATTGACCAGCGTCACTCTCGGCCACCTGAATGAGCCGCCAGATGACCTCGCTGACCGAGCTCAATCCGTGCGAGGCTTTGAGCTCGTTCAGCTTGGCAACGGCCGGCTTGTGGATGTCGAGGTGCGAGAACATGGCGTATCGCTTGGCGTTGTACTTGGCGTGATTGCGCCGCCGGGCCTCGCGACGCTTATCCCCGACGCTGGCTTTGCTGAGTACAGGTGCTGTGATCTCGTGTGTCATGATGAATATACAAAAAAAAAATAATAATAAAAAAATGGAAGACTGGCTTGTTTTTTGGTTTCTAAAAAGAAATAGAAAAAGTGAAATACGAAAAAATGAGGCACTGTTTTGGAAGCGACGTGATCGATAGTAAAAAAAAAAAAAATAAAAAATAATAATAATAATAATAATAAAATAATAATAAATAAAATGGAATAGCAATTAACATTCTGGGACAACCAGCGGCTGTTTGAGATCTGCGAGACCGCAGCGGAAAAAGGTGCGAGCAAAAACGAGGCGCCAACAACGTGGATGAACAGCGATTGCCACACCGCAAAAGGACCAGCAGAGGCGACACGGGGCAGTTGCAAGCATTGAACAAAAAAATGACAAAAAAGCCGAAGGCGAAAGTGTGATCATTAAATTACTCGCGATGAGTCGAGCCAGCAGCTTTTTTTTTTTTTTTTTTTTTTTTTCGTTTTTGATTGTGATTTTTCAACTTCCGTTCACATCTGATCGCCTCGGAAAGGCAAGTGAGAGTCAAACGGATCAAGTAAGAAAAAAATGTGAGAGACGACGTTGGTGAACACCTCACCCGATGCTCGTCACGAAAGCCGTGACTGTGGCTGTCCGACCCGAAAATTTACTTGTTGCGGCTGGAATCACTTGCATACAATGTTTCCGCAGGTGTGTGATTTTATTGTTGTTATTGTTTGTAGTTATTGTTTGTTGTTGCTGTTGCTGCTGTTTGAAAATTTAAAGTGCAATCAACGGGAGTCGGAGATCTGGCGCAACCGTCGTCATCAAAAAAAAAATAAAAAAAAAAGTCGGCGTTGCTGTCCAATCAAGGTTTCGGCAATGTGTCTACCTCCAAAGCCCTCCACAGCCTACTGCGCATCCGTGGCTGTGTCAAGCCTGCGAGTGCGCAAGTCTGCGAGTCGTCAGGATGGCAAACGCGCGGCAGTGGAAAAAAGGCCCCAAACTCCGAAACAAAATGAAAATCAAAACAACACGAAAAAAAACGAAACAAAACAACAAAAAAACCAAATCAATTATTCGACCGCGAAATCGTACTCGTCAGCCGAGCGGAAGTGTCGCTTTGTATGAAGGCGACTGGAGACATGCAATCAGACACAATGGCAAAGAAAACCGTCCTGACTTCTACGGTTTTGCAGAGGTGGGGGCTCCTGAATGTTGCGTCCTTCGATTGCAGATAAAAAAAAAAAATCGATTTGTCGGGGTTGTTGTTCGCGTTGTTTGCTGTTTGCTGTTGCTGTTTGGGTGTGGGTGCGCACATGGAAGAGCAACACAACTCTCGATGGATCGAAGTGTGTACCCCTTTCATGCATGGACACAAAGGGGCATCGGGATCACAGTTGGGCGGGAGAAGGGAAGCGGGACTGCTTGTCGTGGCGCGCAACCCGGTTGTTGAGCTTTGACCAAAACACCCAAACGTCACCCGAGCAAACAGGCTGACCCTGTACTCAAAACCCTCTTTGGCATTTCTTGCACAGTCAACGACACGAATTGGAATGAGTTGGGGGGGGGGAGAAAGCGCACCTTGTGCCGACTGCGCAAGCCCAACAGATCGTCGCGAGAGAGGTTTTTGATCTGCCGTGCTTGTTTTGGCTTGGAGGCAATGTTTCGCGTTGATCAACGATAGATCACAAAGAAGATTCGACCACACCCTTGAGAATAGATCAGTAGATCAGTAGTCATTCACCCCGCGGAAAAAAAGAACAAGAGAAAAAGAAAAAACAAACATTGCGGGACTTTTTTTTTTTTTGGTGTGTTTTTTGGCGGAGGATTTTGTTTTTTCTTGTTGTTTGTCTGTGTACAAAAGATTCCCCACCCGATACTGGAGGGAATATTGAAGGAGGATGGCAAAATCGCTTCATCCTGTCCGTCGTGCATCAGCATCGCTGGTTGTCCAGACAGCAACTGAAGCGTTTCTGCCGTTTCTGTTTGCAAGCCATCAAGCAAAAAAGACAACAGCAAAGTGACTTGTACCAGTGCGTTGTAACGTTGCTTATCGGCTGACAAAGCCCCTTGCCACGAGGCACTTCACCACCACTCCCTGTAGTTCTCTGATGACGAACGCTTCCCATGCAGCACTGCTCTTTCCACACCCACCCCGTGTCCGAACACCACGCTTGCACAAGGGTTGATCGAAATCAAGTGGCTGTATTTTTTTGTGATCTACACAGCCCCGCGGCTGGAATGAATGCAGTCAACAGCATTGGGCATTTCAAGCAGTCACAACAAAGGTGCGCGAGGTGCCCGAGTAGCGGGTAATCTTGCCCAGCTCGAGAATGTTCTTGTGTGCGCCGAAATGGCGAATGCGGTAGACACCGGGGGCGGTGCCTGCAGCAATGTTCCAGACGACCGTGGCGTGCGACTCGGGGCTCTCGGTGAAGGTTCGCTTCCACTCGAGAACAGTATCCCAGTCAGCGTCCGTCAGCACGACGGCAAAGGAGCCATCGGCTTGCTGTTGCTCGACAGTGAGGTACGACTCGTTGGTGTACAGGTCGTTGCGAGGGCAGCCAGACCAAAAGACAGCCTGAACCGAGGCGCCGACGCTGTACGAAGCAGCAGGCTCAGTCACCACATCGCCAAACTTCTTGCCCAGCGGCACGGCGTCTTCAATCACGGGCGGCAAGAACGAGAACTGGGCGCTGTCGTCCATGTCCGGGGGGTTGGGGCCTGGGGGCAGCGGCTGGTTGCGAGCCATCGCGCGAGCAATCTTGGTAAACTCTTGCAGGTATCCGTCGTGTGTCAGCGGGCCGTACGCTGTGCTGCCACCCTGTCATACAAAGAAGATGCAATTGCAGTCGTTGAGCAACAACCAAAGCCGTACGAATCAAATTCCGAGAGCGGACGACCGACACCACCATCACCGACCCGACTTCAACTTTTGCCACTTGAACAACATTTGGCACGGCATTTACCTCGTAGCGCTGCACTTGGTACTCTTCAAAGGTAGTGACATAGTCAGAATAAGTGTTGCTCAGACCGGAGATGAGGACAACACCGTTTTGATCGATGGCGCCTTCTTCGATGAGCGCTTGCTTGACGGCATCGCGGAGACGACGGCCAGCCATGGTGGTAAACTCGGAGGGGATGGCAACAATGAAAATCTGGCCGACGCGCAGAATCTGCAGGTCGACAATTGAAGCTTGCCACGCGTACGGCTTGTTCAGGTAGCCAGTGTTGAGCAGGATGGGCTTGGGTGCGTGGCAGGCAATCTGCTCCGAGCTCGGCTTGGAGAGGAAGCCGCTCACCACATTCCAGAAGGGGTTGGACGAGTTTTCGCCCTGGTAAAAGTTGAAGGCACCGGCGCCGTCAGTGGTGCCGGCGGCAAAGGCGTAGCCCATGGCGGGAGGGCAGGTCTGGCCAGAGCGGTTGTTGTAGTTGACGGTGAGGTTGGTAATGTCCAAGTACACGTGACGGTAGTCGATGGCGCCTTGCACCAGCGTCGAGGCGTTGGCGTAGAGCGCCTGAGCGGTGGCCAGCTGCTTTTCGGCAATGATGCGGGTCGAGTCCGTCATGTCCTTGCCAGGGCCAAAGCCGACGCACGGCTCGCTGCGGCCGTCGCACAGGGAGGTGTAAAAGTCGCAGGGCTTGCCGGCGTCCTTGCCAGAAATGCAGAACGCGCCAGCAGTGTTGGGGGAGACGTCGCCAGAGTTGGTCTGGGCAAAGGCAGCCACAAACTTGCCCTTGCCAGGCAGCGTCGCCTTGCCGTTCATTTGCTTTTCGAACAGGTACGAGGCGTGGCCCTTGTTGTCGCCGCTGACAAGACGGTTGGTGTTGTTCATCGAGGTGCAGTGGACGGCAAACCAGTTGAACATGGCGAGGTCGTTGTTGTTGGCGTCGACAGCCTTCAGCAGGACCATGTTGGTGTCGGTGTCGTACTGGTACTTGGCGCGCTCGGCGGCGGGGTTGTTCAAGTATGCCGAGGGGCTGCGGTTGATGTTGGCACCGACCAGCTCGCCCTGGTTGACAAACAGGTTGCCGGGCTGCAGGTTGCCGTGCGCCTGGACGATCGACGCAACAATGCCGTCAACGTACGCATCGAGCGTTTCCTTGACAAAGCCCAGCGAGGTGATTTGGAAGAGCACGTACTGGAAGAAGCCGGCAGGGGTCGAGTGGGTGTGGATGCCCGAAATGCACAAGCTGGCCTCCTCGTAGTCGGGCAGCACAGCAGCGAGCTTTTGCGACACTTGCAGACGCATAATCTGGGTGGCCATGCACGCATCAGCGCTCACGTAAATGACGCGCTTTCCAGTCGTCGGGTCTTGCACAATGAGCGTGCGCGCATACTGGCGGAAGTGCAAGCCGCGGCCAGTCTGAGCCGGGGCCGCATAGCCCATCTGTTGTTGTGCAAGCGTAATGGGAGGTTTTGGGTTAGCTTGTTGTTTGGGGTTTGTGTGTTCTTTGCCCCTCAAACAGAAACAAAAACCAAAGTGGCTTACAAAGTTGACGTCGACGATCGGACCGGTGCTGTTTTTTGAGGAAATGTAAGAGAACAGAACCAAAAACGAAATAAAGTTTCGCTTGATCAGTGAACAGACGACCATGACATCCAAAGTGCAAAGTGCAAAGTGCAAAGTGCAAAGTGGGGTGGTGGTGGTGCGTGTCGTGGCATGACAGCAGTGAGAGACAGATTGCCCCGCATTGTTGTGTTGGGAATCAATGCAATCAGAAGAACCAAGGGCGAGCACCTGACGTGCTTTTGGTTTTTCAATTCCCCACCGAGTTGCCGACCTGCCGGTCTGGCTGCGCTGGCTGGCTTTGTTTTTGATCTGGACGCTTTTGATCTTAATCTCCGCATGGCACCCGCCTTCACCCGACAAATCGCCCGTGGCAAAGAGCGCAGATCAAAAAAGAAGACAACGAATTTTCCGCATTGCCGATACCGATTCCGCTTTTGTTTACTGCTCCAAGCGGCCTGTGGGTGGGGTTGTTTTCCATTTTGTGATTTTTTGATCTATGTGTGTTTTTGGGTGTGACAACAACATTGTGCGGAGGAAGCGGAAGCGGGACGAAAGTGGAGAAAGGCAAAGCAAATGGGAAAAAAGGAGAAAGATTGAATGCACTGTTGCACGAGTGCGCAGTGGGCTTGTTCACTGGGTGAGTAACTGTCGACAGTCGCTGCATCACTAGTGAGATGGGGGAAGAGAGAGAGAGAGAGAGTGATGTGGGAGAGCGAGTTGGGTTGAGTTGTGGAGAGTCTGTTGTGGTGTTGTTTGGGTCCGCACATGTCATAGATGCCAGCACCGATGAGGTACTGCGGGGTGGCTGCGTCGGGCGCTGAGGCAGAGGCAGATGCAAAGGCAGACGCAGAGGCAGACGGCGCAGCAGGGGAGACGGGCGACGCAGGGGCAGCCGCAACGACAATGGCAACAGCTGCGATGACGCTGCAAAGGGTAGCCAACAAAGCCAAACGCATCATTAGAAAGAAAGAAGAAAAAGTAGGACTGAAGTCATATGTATGAAAATAAAATAGAATTGTTTATTTCTCGACAGAAAGCATGCGCAAATCACAGGTCAAAGGAAGCGAAGGAGGTCGGTTGGATCGAACAATGAAACGGAAAAAGTGAAAACAAAAGGAACAAACACAAAAAAAGGCGTTGTTGTTGTCTCTGAACGCTCGCCTCCTCGCTGGCCCAGAGGGGTGATGGCCAACGCTGACTGGAATGCACGAAGCGGCATGAAGGCGCCACAGCGGCAAACGAAACGCAGCCTGTCGCAAGTGGCAACTCCGCCCGAGTCAAGTTTTATCAACGTGAAGCTCGAGCGACGCCTGCCTGCAAGCAAAACTGGCTATTCGCCGATGCGGAACATCCTACACGATGAATCCGAACGTGCACTTTGGTATTCCAGAGCGGCAAGTGGGCAGTATCGCTACCACCCGAGCGCAGTGCAGAAGTTTTGTATCTGCAACGGGAACGTTAGCGATACCACGGGTCTGGCACGCTAAAACTTAAGTTGCATTGCTAGCGTCACGCTGATGGCGCGCGCCCTATATGTTCATGCCGAGCAGTTCAGAGAGAACACACGGCGGAAGGGGGGGGGGTCGAGCGTTGGCGCCCCACCTGCGCCCGCGCCACTCCCCGCATGTCCAAGTCCACTCGCAGGCTCGACGCGATCGACCGATTGGGAGCGCAAACGAGCTCGCATGGGGGAACAAGGGCGCGGGAGGCTGATATCGGCGACCGCGTGGCGACATCAACGGCAATTCCGCCTTTCCCTGTCGTTCCATTTTGGGACGCATGGACATGCTCAGACGCACCGGGAAAAGCTCTGTCGTGGTCAAACTTGAGTATGGGAAGCTACTGGAGACTGACAAGCAATTCTCTGAGATCTCGTTTGATGCGTGTGAGTCAGTATCCTGATTTTTCCAACCTTCCTCAATGAGGAACAGCCATCAATAGCGGCTTGCTCGTAGACCTGCGTGTGTCAGGGTAGAGAGGCGAAAATGGAGCATCGAGTCAGTCTTTGTTTCATTTTTGAAAATGCTGACTTACCAGAGTATGTCTGAGAGCCAGCGCAAGCTGCATGATTTCGTCAAGAATGCGAGTGGCTGGCTCTGGTAAGGGGAAGCCGAGTTGCAAGGTGGGAAAAAGCGTGACAGCGCGTTTGTGTTGACGAAAATGGAGAGACAGGTGGGATGAGAAGCAGATTGGTAACGATGGAGCACAAGCGGTTGCTGAGGCACTCAAAGTGAACACGACACTGACGCACCTCGAGTAAGTCATCTCAATTTCACTGACGCATGGAAGTGGGTGATCAAGTAGAGACAGCAAGAGCGGCTCACTGATGGAGGCGATGTGGACAGATTGCGTGAGAATCAGATTGGCGACGTTGGAGCGCGCGCGATTGCTGAGACACTCAAAGTGAACAAGACGGTGATGGAGGTTGCGTGAGTCTCGTTTGAACTGATGCATGTGAGTGGTGACTGCAGGAGATGACAGTGAGAGTGCTCACTGATGGAGAGGGACGGGCAGTCTGAGCTGGAATCAGATTAGCGATGCTGGAGCGCGGGCGATTGCTGAGACACTCAAAGTGAACACGAACCTGAGGTGGCTCACGTAAGTCATCTCACTTTTGCCGATGTATATGAGTGGGTGATTTCAGCAGCGGAAATCCAAAGTTCTCGCTGATGCATGGGATGAACAGTTTGAGCTCGAATCAGGTTGGCGATGCTGGAGCGCGGGCGATTGCTGAGACACTCAAAGTGAACACGACGATGAAGAGGCTCTTGTAAGTCATCTCGCTTTGTACTGATGGATGTGGGTGGGTGACTTTAGCAGAAGGTATTCAGTGTGCTCACTGATGGAGGGTGTGCGGACAGTCTGTACCACAATCAAATTGGCGATGCTGGAGCGCAGGCGATCGCTGAGGCTCTCAAAGTGAACACGAACCTGATTTGGCTCCAGTAAGTCATCTCACGTTTACTGATGCATGTGAGGGATTCATAAAAATTCCGAATGCTCACTGATGGAGGGGATGGGCAGTCTGAAAGTGAATCGGATTGGCGATGCTGGAGCACAAGCGATTGCAGCAGCACTCAAGGTCAACAAGACGCTGACTGAACTGACGTAAGTGCTTGGGTGCCTTGCTCGTCTGGGACATTGAACCAGCATCATTCAGACCTTGCTACGTGATCAACCTGCTAATACTTTGAACGCCAGTCTAGAGAACAACTGCATTGGCCAAGTTGGCATTCAAGCGCTTGATGAGGCACGCAAAGTCAACGGCATTCTGACTAAGCTTGAGTAGGTTGTTTGTTCTTGCAAATGAGAGCCATCGATGCTCCGCTCATGTTCCTCGAACCAATACTCAATGGAAACGGCTCTCCTGATGGTTCCTTTATCTTTTGCTTGTTCATTGCACAGCATCCAGGACCAGATAAACCCGCTTGCATTCTCCTTGCTTCCACGACTGGCAACCTCTGAAGACTGGCAGAGAGTGTTTCACCTGCTGACACGCCGACACGAGCTGGAGAATCAGCCCGCACTTCTCCCTGCACTACCAGCCGAGGTTGCCGAGCTCGTTATGCACGAAGCGGAGTACTTGCAAGGCGTGCAGCACATTCACCAAGCGCGGTCTAGTTACAATCAGATCGATTTTCTGAAACTTACAATGCCTCGAAGCAGCAATGGAAATTCAATCCGAGTGAAAGCGATTCAAGTCCTTCGTGAACAGTACGAAGCCAAATCGGACCCTTTCGAACAGTACGAAGCCAAATCGGACCCTTTCGATCTGATTGTTCGAGACGAGCACGGTGCTGTTCGATACAAATGGGTTGCAGAAGCGCTTGTCGTCGATTCGAACATTCAGCTGGTGACAATTTCGCCAACAGACCATCCTGTCATCCGCCAACTGCGCGCGGGTTGGGAGGTTGAAGTTCAACTCGGGCAGTCTTTCCGTTTTGTGCGACTTGCGTCGCTTTCTGTCGGGTATATCGAACGACAAGATTAGGGATTCAGATCTATGCGCTGTTGTTTCCAATACATTGAAAGAAAACATGAAAACCGAGCACGACTCTGGAATCTGAGAAAAAGCATCCAAGTTCTGCAATTTGAGATTGGATGCTTCAAGTTGTTCAGTGAGTGATCAACCACTTGGTGCAATGCTTCAACTCTGTCCAGTCGTTTCGACCTCCACCACTTGCTTATTGATAAAGTAGTCTCGACGCCGCTTTCGGTTTTGCGATGAGCCTGTCAAGGTCTTGCTCCGTCGTCCCAACTCGACACCCTGTATGTATTCATTCGAAAATATATTCAAAGTCACTCTTTCATTTTGTTGTGTAGCGTCTTTTTCGTAAGTGTTTCGCCTTCAAGCCAACAAAAGGAAGGCTCAAACCGCAAAAAGCAAAAAGAGACCAACGATGACAGAGAACAACGCTTGCATCGCCTCAGCCGCCGCGTCGCTGAGCAGCAGTGACACCAACAATACTGCCAATGGTGTGGTGGCAGTGCAAGACCAACTCGAGCAAGCGCTGTGGGTGTTTGGCTATGGATCCCTGGTGTACAATGCCGGATTCAAGTTTGCCGAACGAGTGCCCGGCTTTGTGCGCGGACTGGTGCGGCGATTCTGGCAGGGATCGACCGACCACCGCGGGGTGCCTGGGGCGCCGGGCCGCGTCGTCACGCTCGTCCACGAGCCGGATGGCGTAACGTGGGGCTATGCGTACCGGGTGGCGCCAGAACACGTCCAGGAGACGCTTCGGTACCTCGACTACCGAGAGAAGGGCGGTTACACGACCGAACTCATCCAGTTCCAGCCGCGCGAGTCCGGTAGAGCGCCCATCGTTGTCACAGTGTACAATGCCACGGAATCCAACCCGAATTTCCTGGGTCCGGCCCGGGCCATCGATATTGCCACGACGATTGCCTCGTCCGTTGGTCCCAGCGGCCCAAACATTGATTACTTTCGTCACCTAGTGGCTGCGCTCCATGAAATTGATGGTGAATGTGTGGACGACCATCTACGAGAAATCGAGCAAGCGCTGGCGGGTTTAAGTGGACTATGAGCTCAGGATTTTGACAAAATGAAACATGATTTGCAAACTCAAAGATTTTTCCAAAAGTGATTTACTGAACGAAACGCATGCACCAGGCAGGACAGATACGACACACACTGATGAGGAAGATGGAGAAGAACATACAAGCAGAAACAAAACAAAAAGAAGAAGCACGCCGGCATCAAGATGACGCTCCACTGACGGACAAACAGACTAGATTCGGGGACGAGGACAAAAGGCACCATGCGCGCGGCCCGGATTAACAAGAGCTGAATATACTTTTGCTTCAGGTAGAGGAGGCTCAAGCGGCCTCTTGAAGCAAAAGTGCCTAACTGAAAAAAAAAAGAAAAAAAAAGAAAGGGAATTGAAAAATGGGGAAAAAAAAAAAAAAAAAAGCTCGCCTCCCCTACAAGCACGTCTCCGGAACACTGGACGTTCCGGGAGGAAGCATGTCCTCTTGGCTCGTGTAGGGGGAGGAGGACACGTCTCCTTCGCTATTGCCAGATAGCGGGCTTGAAAGGAGACTACTAAGATGGTCTGGAAGTTCGCTGGCATCTTCGTTCATGCTGAGCGACTGGCGCTGAAGAAGGGCCGGAGCAAACGCGTTGGGGCCTGCAGACTGAGCACGCAGGAACCGGGCGCGAGCAGGCGAGGTTGCCCGACTGAGTAGGTCTGCACCCGTCGCTTCGAGCACAAACAGCGGAGGCTCCATGCCATCTTCCTGGGGAGGCAGGAAGACACTCTCGTCCGAAAATCGGATCAAGCCACGCGACGTGACGCAAACCAAGCGACAGTTTTCTGGCGCTTCGTGGATTTTGAGTCGCTCGAGAGCCTGAATAATGACACTGGCTTCCGTTGCGTTGGGGTTGACAACTATGGTCTTGATCTTGTCCGACTTTTTCTTGCTGAGTCGCTGCGTGATGGAAGGGCCTGCTCGCACACGAATTGGCACAGCATCTGGGTCGGTGGGGACTGAGGCCGCAGTCTCCACCTGGGCCAATAACTCGGACGATCCGGCACGGCTACTCAATGCAAGCTGTCATGAGGGGGTGGGGGAGAGAAAGCGACGAAAAGACGAAAAAAAAACGAAACAACACAAAAGCAAAGCGACAACAAGAGTCAGCAAGTGTTCCAACAAACAAACGAGCAAAGCACGGCACACAAAAAACGACATCAGCTAGTCCTTACCGGCTTGGACGACTTTTTGGCGCGCGGAGAGCCAGGATCCACGGGGGTCATGAAAGAAGAGTCTTGTCGACCGAATGCCTTAACATTGGTATCATAAAAGTTCCTCAGACTGGTTGGACGCGATGCGATAAATTTGCGCAACCGGTCCACAGCAGAGTTGCGCTCTTCCAGACTCGTGACGAGCTCGCTGGACATGGAGTCTTGGAGCAACAGCGCAAGCTTGGAAACTGGAGCTTCGGTCTGGGCAGGACCGAGCGAGGCGGATGGCGGAGACGTGGTGCTTGCTTCGCCAGTGTTGGCGGACGCTTCTTCAGTTGCATTGACTGGCTGTACTGCGGTGGGTGGTTTGTCAACTGCCGAGTTTGTTTGTTGTTGTTGTTGCTGCTGCTGCTGCTGCTGCTCGAGAATGGCACTGAGGGACGGCGCAGAGTTGAACGAGCGGCGAAGCGGACTGCCTGTGCTACTGGAGCTGGAATCAACGCTCGTCCCGAGGGCCGGCTCTGGTGCGGGAGATGGCGTGGACAATGTGGCCAGCGCGGACGTAGACTTGCCGGGCAGCGGTGTAGAAGCGCCACCGCTGAGCGCAGCAGCCAACAGCGCAGCCGACACGGCGGCAGAGCTGCTGTCTTCACGTGCTTCTCGAATCAAAGAGAGCTTGTAGCACTCATCTTCGTTCAGTACAAGGGCGTTTGAGAGCCACGATTGGAAGTGCGGCACGGGAATCAACGAGTACTGGCAGTTGCGCTGGAACCAACAAACAACCTCAATAATCTCAAACTCCTTGCGTCGCTTCTCGAAATTGATCAGCTGGGTCGATCCATAGAGGTCAGAGTTGGCGCTGTCAACCATCGTGAGGTCGGTCAAGAAGCAACCAAGGTACGGAATGCAGGGAGGGTTGGTAGTCCGCAACGTGTCGCGAAGGCGCTGGTAGTTGCTACGCTCCGAGACGAGATCACACAAGTCTTCGAACGTTGCGACGTGGTCCTTTTTCATCAGGCTCCAGGTCTTTTTGAGACGGTGCACGGGAGTCGATTGCAAAGCAGAAACGATCGCCTTGAGCGAGGCAAAGTTGCACAGTACTCGACACTCCTTGGCCACCTCGATGAAAAAGACCATTTGCTCGACGCGAGAGACGCGGTCTTCCGGTCGCAATACCTCCGTCATGACAAGAGTCGACACTCGGTTGAAGTGCTGGATGCTTGCCACAATGGACGGACTCTTCACGGCCTTGTCCTTTTTGGTCCAGCCGGATCCGAGACACTCGGAAGGCATGACATCACGGTACAGAGCTGCCTCAACGAGGGTGAGCTGCCGTGCAAAGTTGGCTGCGTTGATGTCGAGGTGACGAAGCGACAGGGATGGGAATGCCGCCACTGTCTGCTCCGAGTCACCGGTGGGGCTGATGGGATTGGCGGTGCCGTTGAACGAGCCAGAGGTTGAGGCCAGCATCATGGGTGACGGCAACGCTGACACGGCGGGGCTTGGCACGGCGGCTGGGTTTGGCGAGTGCGTGCCCGACCCGCCGGAGCTGCTCAAGCGCGACATAAACCCAAACGAGCCCGATAGCCGCGACTCGGACACGCGTCGTTTGTGAGAGTGCCCATGCAAGTGGGAAGAAGAGAGACCGGACAAGGCAGCCGACGGCGCGTGAGCCGAGAGCGACGCGATGCTGGGGGATGCCGACGACGCGGCAGAAGTCTGTGGGGTGGGAAGCTGCCACATACCGGACGTGGGGTTGGAGACTTTGAAATCAATGGTGCGGACGAGAAGCTGGCCGAGGTTGGTGGTGCCGGGATTGGCACACACGGTCGTTTCGAGAAACTCGCGCAACTGCGTGAGGCATTGCTGCCCCAGCGCATCTCGAAAGTCGTACCAATGCTGGTTAATCCACACTGAAAAGGCAAACGTGACGCGGAGGCGGACCATCGAGACAAAGTCGTCAGGAATGTGCTCTGGGGCAGACGCCGAGTGACCGCCGCTCAGTGCCTCGACGGAGGACGCCAACGCATTCGCATCAGAGCTGCTCGAGGTCGTAGACACATTGGAGGCGACAGAGTCCCTGCGGTCGCGGCCGAGTTCGGCACTCGAATAGCCATGCAAGTGGGCAAAGTTGACTGGTAGCGATGATGCTGAGAAGCTTCCAAGTGTGGGAGACTGGTTTTCGAGAGACTGGCGATGATGGCGATGCCCTCCAGACCGGACTGTGGCAAACGGGGTGATGGAGCTGTTTGGTATTTGCATCGGCAACGACGAGACCCGACAAAGCGGTGGGTGCGACGGCTGTTGCTGTTGCTGTTGCTGTTGCTGTTGCTGTTGCTGTTGCTGTTGCTGTTGCTGTTGCTGTGGTTGTGGCTCTGATTGTGGCTCTGATTGCTGCAAAGAAGAGCTGGCTTCTAACAAAATCGGGAGAGCACTGTGAGTGTCTCGGTGGGTGATTAACATGTCCTCCGAGCTGGTTGCTGCGGAGAGTGGTGGAGTGGGGTCAACATTGCGGGTGGCTTGGAGGTGACGGAACTGGGCCGTCATGAAGCTAAACAAGGAATCAGACGTATCGGCTTCAGCATCCGCCGGCGGTGCTGCTGAAGATGCACTGGTGCTGGAAGCGTCTGCTGCAGCTGCGGCCGCCTGTGCCACAAAGCGCTCCGCGTAGGCGGCAGTGGACACCAACACGTCCGCATTAATGGGTTGGGAGAATCGATCGCACAAGGCTGTGAGGACCTCGGGAGGACGTGCGAATGCGCGGTATGTGGTGAAAAAGACGCTCATGAAGAAATTATCGACGGCAGTCGCATCGTATGGAGCAAGTCGCTCAATCAGGCGGCCAAACGACGCGGCCTTCACCTTTCGGTCCACGGCCGTGTACGACGAGCGGAGGGACGCGGAAGAAACCGGTTGAACGGGTGCAGGCAAGGGTGCAGGGGCAGTCGAACTGGTACCCGCGCTGCTGCTGTCAGACGAGCTGGAACTGTTTGACGTCACTGAATCAATACTAGTGCGTGGTGGAGGCGAAGGCAGCGGTTGGGGCGATGTCGGCTGCTGCGATTGCTGCTGTTGCAGCAGCTGTTGCTGAACCTGCTGCGCCTGCTGTTGATGCTGGAGATGGAGCTGAGCAACGGCCGAGGCCTTCTTGCGGGAAAGCGTAAACACAACATCGGGCAGCACTTCTTCCGTTGCCGCAAGCATGGCCAGCGAGCTGGACGAGCCCGAGGACGAGAACGAAAAGCGGTCTCGGCTGGAGGACGCGTGCGAGGACGTGGCTTGCAAGGGCGTGGAATATATTGGCGTGCCTTGTGAACTGGGCTGTAATGGTGGCGGTGTTGGTTGCGCCAGATTGAGCGGAGGAGGGGACAGTGCTGAGCTTCGACGAACAAGGGTGGATGAGCCTCGAATCGCAGCATTGCTACTACTATGACTGTTGATGCTATGGCTTGTGCTGCTGCTGCTGCTGCTGCTGCCACTGTTGGTTGCAGTGACCGCCGCGCCTGCTGGTGACGATGATCCAGACCCTGGCGCTGATGACGACGTTGCTGAAGCAGCAGGAACAGGCGAGTCTGCCGAGGCAGCGGTACTCGTGGTGGTGGTGGTGGTGGTGGTGGTGGACTCGTGCTCTCGCTCGGTTTCGTCGTCCTCGTCCAGCCGCGGTGGCCGTGTCTGTGCCAGGCAACCAAAATTCGAGCCAGATGAATGAGAATGTATGGACTACGAGTGCAAGCGTCACACACACACACAAAAGCAAAAGACAAAAGCACCCTACCTCATCGGCGGCAATAGCAGTGGCAGCGGAAGCGAATAGTGGCGTTGCTGAGCCGCTGCCGCTCGCGCTGTCACTGCCGCTATTGGTGCTACTCATGACCGGACTCGACGACGTCGCACTCGTTCCCGTCGGAGTTGGCGGCGGCAGCGCAGAGCCGAACGAGGTCAAGCTGTTGAGCCGCGACAGCAACTTGAACGACCGTTTCTTTTCATTGCGCTTGAGCGCGCCTGCTGCCACACAAGGAGCATCCAGACAAAAAGTGGGGGGCGGGGATTCAGTTAGTCAAACACACACGCACACACACCCACTCTCGTGCAGAGTGTGAGTCAGGAAGAGTAGGAAACCAGCAGTGGGGAGGAGGGCGAGGGGGCGATGAGCCAATGGAAATTGAGCAGGACCACTGTTTTTCTGTGTTTTTTTTTTTCTTTTTTCTTTTCTTTTTGTTTGTTTTTTTGTGTTTGTTGGCTTTTTCGGCCTCTCCGCGCCAATCACTCGAAGGGCTTCCCCTCGGCAACGGATGAAGGAAGGGAGAGCAAGCGCTGATGAGGAAAGGATGCTGTTGGTGCAGGACGCGACGTCTGCGCACTCCGGGTCCCCCTCACACCCTGCCACGCAGCGGTAAACAACAACAACGGAGGGAAAAAAAAAAAAAAAAAAAAAAAAGCCAGACAAGAACGAGCTCGGCCGACTGCCTGGACGCCGAGGAACGCCCCGAGTGAGGCGCATGCGGTGTGGTGCAATCTTACCATTGGCAGCACCAGCATCCATCCCGTCGCTGGCCGACGCCATGATGTGGGTGTGTGAGACAAAAGAAAAGAAAAAGCAGAAAAAGCAGGAAAAAAAAAAAAAAAAAAAAAAAAAAACAGCGGCAAAGATCAAAAAAAAAAAAAAAAAAAAAAGTTAGACTAGTTCATCAACGAAACAAACAGTCGTGCGAGATGCTGCAGCCGCTCAGCTGCTCATGGATGGATTGGAAATATGGTTTGCTCAAGAGTTGGAGCACGCAGTGATCAAGCATCGGCGCACGCAGGATGTGGGAGGCACCGCGCATACGGCTTAACTCGACCACATGCGGTTTCGCGCCCTTGCGCGACTTTTCGGCTGATTTTCGAGTGTAGTATTGAAATAAAACGAATGTACATTACGTGGCGGTCATTTTCGTGTCTGTGTGACCGGAATGGGGCGAGGTGGGCCTGGTCACTCTGCTCCAATCCCATTTTTCTTGGTTGCTGGTTTTAAATTTTCCCAAAAAGTGCGATTTGGCGTGACTCTTGGCCGATTCCGCTCCAACTGGGCTCATTCGACTTGTCTCTATTTCCACTTGAATAATTTTGAAAACGCGATGCTCGTACTGCCCGCTGTCTGCCCGAACCAAACCATTTGTTTCAAACACGAATTCAATCCATTCCAAAACCAGTGCAACTCACTCCTCAAAACCCAACCACCAACAATCTACAATGGTGAGAGCTGCTTTTTTTTCGCGTCCACAACGACCGCCTGCTTCTTCGCCGTCTTCCCTTTTTGCACATCCTCGCCTTGTCCTTTTTGTTGATTCCATGCCTCTTCTTTCGCCTTGGGGTTGAGTGACGAGTGAGTGAGCGAACTGAAAGCAAAGAAAAAAGAAAGTTAAAAAAAAAAAGACGCAGATAAAAAAAAACGAAAAGAAAAAAAAAAGGACGGACTGCTGCTTCTCTGCTGTTCGCGCTTTGGCAACACTGCAAACAAGTTCGATAAGACACATGCCTCCATTATCGACTGCCGTTGTCTGCACTCGCACAGCGCTTGTCCGGCGCGATCGCTTCGAACAAAACGGTTATTTGAAGTCTGGAACGCGATCTCTTTTTTTTTTTTTTTCTGTATTATTATTATTTTATTTTCACTGTTGAATTCTGTTCGACGGCTGCTGCTCTACCCTCTCCAACTCCTCCAATCCTATCGTCTTTCGATCTGTTGGTTCGACTCGCATTCCTGGCTGCAGACCTGCTGTGGAATGAGCTGCTCAACCGGCGGTTCGTTTGATCGAGCTTTTTTTTTTTTTTTTTTTTGTGAAAGTTGTTTCTTCTCGTGCCTTTCTTCTGCTTGAGCGAGAGCAACGCTTTTCGCACGGCATCCTCCTGCTCTTGTGTCCCTACGCTCGCAACAACCTTCCACCAACCAGCACGAAGAGCGTTGCAGCAGTGCGATCGACAGCAGGAAGCAAAAAAAAAAAGCGATCTCATTTGATTTTTCTTTTATTTTTTCTATTATTTTGTATTATTTGGCGGCCTTGCCCGAAAAGGCAGGCGCCCCAAACAACAAACTTTTTTTTTTTTTTTTTTTCGAGTTGTCGACATTGCTTGTTTTTGTTTTTTCGCGATGGCGGAGGGACGGTGTCTGTCGTAGCGAAAAGGGCGAAAATGTTTTGCTAGGAGGAGCGATTCGATGGCGGGGGGGGGGAAAGGACGTGACATGGATTGCCTGGCACTGGAAGCATGAATCACGAGGAAAAACAAAAATTACAATGCAAGTTCATTGACAAAAAAAAAAAAAAGAAAAAAAAAAGCAAACCGCAGCATATCACCACACAACACACCCAAAGCCTCAACTCGTCAAACAACCTTGTTCACGCACCAAACCAAAAACTTAAACCCCCCCACCTTCTTCCACACGTCCCAATCGCTTACCCTCACTGTTTCCCCCACATTTCCCCTTTGTCTCAGGCATCCGGCGTTAAGGTCGACCCCGAAGTCGCAACCGTCTTCCAGGACCTCAAGCTCAAGCACACCTACCGTTATGTCATTTTCCAGCTCAACTCGGACAACACCATGATTGTCATCACCAAGAAGGCTGACCCCTCTGCTACCTACGACGAGTTCCTCGCCGAGCTCCCCCCGAACGACTGCCGCTACGCCGTGTACGATCTTGCTTACGACACCCCCGAGTCTGGCAAGCGTGAGAAGCTCGTCTTCTTCGCCTGGGCCCCCAACGAATCCAAGATCAAGCAGAAGATGCTCTACGCCTCCAGCAAGGATGCCCTCAAGGCTGGCCTTGTCGGTCTCCACGCCGAGATCCAGGCTACCGACGCCTCCGAGGTCGACTACTCGTACATCATCGAGAAGCTCTCCTCCCGCGACCGCTAAAAACCGTCCATCAGCGCTTTTTTTCTTTTGTTCCCCGGCTGCTCTCGGGCTTGTGAAATAAAAACAAGAGTGAAAAAGCTGACATTTGCAGAGGCCGGTCTTTTTGATGGTGACTTTGTCGAAGCTCATTGTGTAGCGTTTGTAATATTCGCCGGCGGTTCCCCTGTTGTTTGAGTATATACGTTTTTTTGCCTGTAAATTCACCACTTGTCTTTCGATTTCATCGATTGTCCCGCTGGTTTGTTGGACTATGTGATTTGGGGTGGAGAAGGTGAGGAGTGGATTGGCTTGAATTGAGCAGAGGTGGAAGCGAAAATACGAAACTCGAAACCAAATCAAAATTAAGAATTATGGAAAAACAAAAGCAAAATACAAAAATTGGAGCGACAAAATCGAAACCAAAGCTACCATGCTCCCCACCCCCCAAAAGCCCATTATTACTTGGGAGTGCTAGCGGGATGAGAGCTACTACTACTACTCGCAGCAGGCGTTGCAGGAGCACCGGTCGACAGCCGCTTTTCCATCTGTCGAACTGCCGCCTTCACAGTCGGTGCAGTGCTCGGCGACGATGAGGCCGAGTCCAGCGAAGCCGGAGTCTGGGAAGGTGCCGACAGGGGCAGATCTGCGAACGATACGTTGGGCTGTGTTGTCGGCCTTGTCGCGGGGTGGTGGTGGGCGGCGGATATGGCGCCAACCTCCGTTTGCTGCTGCTGCTGCTGCAGGTACGAAAAGACCTTGGGGGTGCCTTGAGCTGCAGCGACGGCAGGTCCAAACACGGAAGCTGGTCCCGAGGGCATGGCGCCTGGGGACGACGTGGACGCCGGCGAAGACGACGACAGCAGCGGCATGTTGGCCAGCGACGACATTCCGCCATTCACACGTGTGGGTGCGAGCTGCCCAACCTGCGGAGCCTGTCGCGTCTGCAAAGATGCATAGTGGGCAGCAATGTTGGAGGGTGGAGACGCCGAAACCATCGGTACTCGAATGCCAGCGGACGAAGCGAGTGCAGACATGGATCCGACCGTGCGCGTTGGAACATGAGCCGACGAGAAGGCTGCAGAGACGGGCAATGCGCCAACAAAGCCAGGGTGCGACGCCGGGGAGCTCGACGACGACGGCGGCGCGGATGCGCTGGCTCCAAACGGACCAGATTGCACCATGCTCGCGACAAAGCGCGAGGGCATGGGGGCGTTTGTGACATAGCCGTTGGCATTGACCACGACGGGGACCATGGAATGATTGCTGCCAGAGCCGCCGTTCGAGCCGCTGTGACTCAAACTGCTGCTGCCGTTCGAGGCGGTGGACGAGCCGCTGCCGCTGGCTGTCAATGTGGCGGTGTCGGTGCTGTTTGCAAAGCGTTGCTCAACGGCTGCAGCAGTCACTGGCACCGTGCCCTGAGCGTACGAGGTCGGAGACTGCGCGGAATGCGGGTCGTGGTTGTCTGTGGCTTCTGGCGTTGTGTCGTCCTGTCCCAGCTTTTCAAACAAATGATGCGAGGGCAGCACGTCGTTTGGCCGGTCACGATGCGCATCCAGCCATTGAACCACCTCGGCAAAAGTCGGCCGGGTGTCTGGTTCGGTGCGCCAGAGGTGCCGGACCAGGCAACTGATTGCTTTTGGGAACTTGAATCCGATGGGTGGGCGGCGGCCATGGTATGCAATTTCAGCAGCCGCAGCGGCTAGAGGAGCGAGGGAGAGAAAGAGCAAGAGAGGCAAAAAAAAAAAATAGTTGGACACGGGGGGAATTTCACAAAACCAACAACCTTACTCCCCCCCCCAAAACCAACGCCACACATTCTCGAACGAGAACAAAAAAACTCACCTGGCTTCAAATCGGCAAACGGAAGCTGGCCAGCAATGATTTCCCAGAGAGTCAGACCATAGCTGAACAGATCTGCCTTGCCGCTGTAGATGGTACATTGCGTGAACACTTCGGGAGCCATCCATCGCAAGTTCTAGAGTGGGCGAGAGGCAAGGAGGTTAGATCATTCAGCAATAGCTTTCCCTCTTTGAAAACAATCTCTCCAAATTTCAACAAAAGCAAACCACCAAAGCAAACCACCACCACCACCACCACCACCACCACCTCCATCGTCGTCTCGACGAAAATACATACCCCTGGCTGTTTCGTCATGTTATCCAGGTCGTAGTTGCTCTTGACGATGCGCGACTCGCCAAAATCAGAGACGACCGCACGAAAATGATCATTCAGCAAAATGTTGTGGCTGTTGAGGTCTCGATGAATGATTGGCCGGGGAAGCGTATGGAGGTAGTTCATGCCATGCGCCACATCAAGCGCGATCGATACACGCGTCGGCAGATCGAGGGGCGTTGTTTGCACGTGGAGCACATTGTAGAGCGAGCCGCCGCTGACAAACTCGGTGATGATGCAAAATTGACTTGGCTCCGACACGCATGCGCCCACAAACTTGACAACGTTCGGATGGTTGAGCTTGCACAGAATCGAGACCTCGCGGCAAAACAGCTCAATGTCTGAGCGTGCTCGGAAGGTTTTGCCACGCAGGCGCTTGACGGCGACAAGGCGGTTGCGGTACGTGGCCTTGAAGACTTTGCCAAACGAGCCGGCTCCAATCATCTCCTGGAACTCGATCTCGTGCATTTCGACCTGAAAGTCCCGAGAGAGCAGCTCGCGGAGCTGTAGGATCTCGGCCTTTTCGCGAGTCACATTCCGGATTTTGCCCAACGGCGAAGGAATGGTATAGGCTTCGATATCGCCATCAATGGACGAGGACGAGGAAGAGGAGGCCGAAGGCATCATGCTAAAGAACGTGTACGCGTCGAACGAAATGGACGTAAAGCTGTTCGAGCCACCGCCACTGGCACTGCTCAAGCCCGAGCTGGCCCCACTATTGGAAGAGCTGGCTCCGTTGCCGTTGGCACTGCCATTCCCGTTGTGAATGCCGTTGAGGTGACCCACGGAGGCCTTCTCGTTCAAAATGTCGCGGAAGTGACGCTGCAGGCCGTCGACGAGCTCGTCGTAGCCTTTGTCGTACGCCCACTTCATTGGGGTGGCGCCGTCCTTGGTCTTGAGGCGCACGTCAGCTCCTCGCTCGAGCAACGCGGTGACGACATTCAAGTGCCCATTCCAGCAGGCGCTGTGCAGCGCAGTGTGTCCGTCGTTGCCTTGGTAGTTTACTCGAGATGGATCGAGCATTAGCAAGAACTTGACGAGCTCTACCGACGCACCACTCGTGCAGGCGGCATGCAACGGCGTTTCGCTGAAAATATTTTCCATCTGGATGCTTCGTTCCCCAGCATACTGTAGATAGCGCTTGACAAGCTCAAACCGACCGTGATAGCACGCGCTGCCAGGCCAAGCAAAGGTGCGTGAAGGGGACGGTCAAACAAAGCAAGGACCAAGGTGAGTCAAATTCCAACTGTTCGCAAACATGCCAAACACCCCTACAAGCCTTAGGCCTCCTGAACCTCTCCTCCCCTTCCAAAAAAAAAAAAAAAAAAAAAAAAAAGCCCCTTTCAACATTCACACCGTCCTCACACACCAATGCAGAGGCGTGTCACGGTAGCTATTCAGCGCATGCATGTCAGTCTTCCAGATGGGCTCCAACAGCAGCTCCATGGTGGGAATGAAACCACGGCGACATGCGTAGTGCAGTGGCGTGTGGCTCTCCTTGTCTCGCGTGTTGGGATCGGCTGGCGCAAAGGTATTGGCGAGGAGAAGATGCACAATTTTGCGGTGGTTCATGTATGCGGCAAGATGCAACGGGGTGTCTGCGTTGGAGGTGCGCGCGTTGGTGTCGGTGCCAGTGCGGTTGATGAGCATTTCCACAATGGACTCAAAGCCACCGTGGCATGCGTAGTGCAGCGGAGTGAATCCGTTGGTGTCCGCTACGTTGATGCTGACGCTCGCGGCGAGAAGCAGCCGAACGACGTCTGCGTGACCGAGAATGCAGGCGACATGGAGCGGCGACAGATCGTGGAATCCCTTGACGGCGAGGTTGGCTTTGGCGTCGACAAACGCCTTCAAGAGGACAGTGTCACCCGAGTAGCAGACGAGGTGGATTGGGGCAAAGCCGTTTCGGCTCAAAACGGTGTCCCGAGCACCACGAGCCAGCAGGCACTTGACACCACGACTGAGAAGGTCCTCAACCTGCTTGGACGCGGAGCTGAGCGGAACCGGCACCGACAGCACGGAAGGGCGGCGCGCGAACAAGGTTCCGAACGATTTCGACGAAGTCAATCCTGACCCTGCGGAAGCGGCACCTTGGGAGGCTGCTGTGGGACCGACGGCAGCCTTCTTTGTGAGCACGGGTGAGTGGGTGGCATGCGCCGGACTTGCTGTTTGGGCTGTGGTGGTTGTGATGGCGGAAGGCGGCTGCACGACAGACCAGCTGGAAGGCTGCTGCGCAGCCGGTGGCAGAGCTGCAAAGCTGGCTCGACATAGCAAGTGGAGAGGCGTCAATCCAGTGTCAACGATGCGGGTGTTGCACGTGGTTTCGTTGGCGATGGATTCTAGCGCGTCAATGTTAATCACCGCGTTTCCTCCTGCTGCCGCAGAAGCGGCAGCATCGGCCCACGTTGAGCCTGGCGGCAATCCAAGGCAAGCAGCAATGATATCGGAAAAGTCGCCCGTCCCGGATGGCGCAGCAGCGGGTCCGGTCACACCAGCAATGCTGGCGAGAGACGAGGTGGACGAGGAGCTGGACAAGGACGGAGCGCCCTCACGATCTCGAGCATCCTTGCCCACGAACGAGTGTCGATGGGTTGGTGTAGAGACCGGCGACCCTGCTACAGGACCATTCGGCTGCGATGGGATTGCAGAGGCGGCAGAGCTTGACGACGACGACGACGACGACGAAGAAGCAGAAGAAGAAGACGACTTGAAGCCGCCGCCAACCGCGCCAAACTTGCTTGCCGTGCTCATCACACCGGACGTGCTGTTGCTATGATTATTGTGCAAGGTGCTGTTTCCGTTACCGTTGCTATTACTGTTACCGCTAGGGTTGGGATTGGGAGTGGAGTTGCCAACTGTGGTCAGGTTTCCCGAGGACGAGGAGAGCGCCGCCGATCCATGCAACCCGCTGCCTGCAGCGAGAGAAGCAAGGTCCGGCTTGGACAGGGAGGAAGGCAGTCCGATGCTGGACGGTCGTGTGGATGATGGCGAGACGCCGTTCGTGCCCACTTGAGCAGCAGCAGCAGCAGCAGCATTCGCAGATGAAGAGGGCGACGTCTGCATTGCGCCTGGACTTGCCATTGCAGATGGAAGGACAGAGCCAGCGGTTGGCGTCCTGCGTAGCGTGCCAACACTGCCAGCGCTCGACGGCGAAGGCGCAGGGGCAGCAGCAGCAGTAGCAGCAGTAGCTGCAGTAGCAGTTCCATTCGAAGCAGCAGAAGCAGCAGCAGCAGAAGCAGAAGCAGCGGATGCCGTTGCGCCGCTGCTTCCATTGCTCGTCAACCCAGATGTCGACGGCGATGATGCTATTGACAAGGCGGCAGTCGCAGTCGTCGTCGCAGCAGCAGCAGCAGCAGCAGCAGCAGCAGCAGCAGCAGCAGCAGCAGCAGCAGCAGAAGCAGCTCCGTTCGTTGACAGCAAAGTCGAGCCGAGCGATGAGGACGGCGACGACGCGGACGCAGCCAGACCATGCTGATGCTGCTGATTCAGCTGCTGACTGCTCTGTTGTTGCTGGCTCTGTTGCTGTTGCTGTTGCTGGTGCGGGTGAGCGAGCGACCGGGCGTCGTGCTCGAGGCGCATCCGTGCGACAGTCAGCGTCTTCTCCCACTCGTCCCGCCAGACGTCCTGCAGGCACGAGGCCGGCCGCGACGTGTACGCGCCCATGTGGACCCCACGCCTCGAATTCCCGTGTGAGCCTGTTTTTTGTTTTGTGGTGTGAGAGACGGAGCGCGCTGCTGTTGTCTGGGCGTTCCTTTGTAGTGGAAGAGGGTGAGGTGTATGTGGTTGAGTTAGGAAAGCGCTTTCAAAAAAAAAAAAAAAAAAAAAAAAAAGAAATTAAAAAAAAAAAAAAATGAATGGAAACTCAATGGAAAATAATTGTAAAAGCAACAATAAATTAAAAAAAAAAATACAGCCACTCGAAAAAAAAAAATAAATAAAAAAAATAAAAAAATAATAAAATAATAATAAAATAATGGAGTTGATTTTGATGCGAGCGGGAATAAAGGGGGGAGGGGAAGGAGATACGCTGAGTTGATTAGAACCCATTGAATGAGGTGGCTGGAAAGCGCCCCAAGTCAGTATTTTCGTAGGAACGCCTAACCACACTGACTGCCCCAAGTCCGGTTTTGATCGCACGTCAGTCCTCTTGACACCATTCAACCCCGTTCTCTATAAATTTGATGTAGCTGACCTCCATTGGAGTAACTTGCCAAAGCGGTGGGGCTGGAGGAGCCTCCTGAGCCGATTTCGATTTCACTTCTTTTCCAAAAACAGCAGTGTCCGGCAGGATCGCTGCGGTTGACAGCAACTCGGAGAATCGAATACAATTTAGAAAAAGGAACAACAACAACAACAGCAATGCCGACAACCACAAAAAAATCCCCCACCAACAACTACAACAAGACGCCAGACTCTGATCCTATACCCCTTCATCTCAAGCATGAGAGTGCCCGTGAGTGTTGGAGCCATGCGCGTGGCCATGAGAGTTGCCGTTCTGATGCTTGCGTCGCTCCAGGACATTCAGCTCGTTGGCGGCGCCGGGGACATCCTCCACCTCAAAGATGGAAAACCAATTGACACGACGGACACGCTGAAGACACACCGTCCAGCGGAAAAAGTCAATGCAATTGTTCAATGCGCCTCGCGAAAACGGTTGGCCGTTCGCCAGGTAGCTGTACTTGTACTTGTTCATGGTTTCGTTCGTTGTCATGTCGAGTGCGACCTGGACGAAAGGCGAGTTTAACGTGAGCGAGAGCGAAATCAAATCACACTGATCAATAATGCAATGGGCACCAGAGTGCGATGGGAAGCAGATGAAGGGGGTGAGACTGAAGAACGCACCATTCGCAGCTGCTGAGCCGTCAATCCACCGACCCAACATCCGTGGAAGGCGCCCCACACGGCAAAGAAGAACACCCAGGTTTGCTCGGAAATCATGGCGCCAAGCGTGCCAAAGAAGCCCTCGGTTGGCGAGGTGAATGCCATCAGCCCTAGACGCACACACACAAAACCCAGCCGGAACTCGAAAATCAGTGCACGACTTCATCCAAGGCAAAAAAAAAACTTCAACGCGCGTCAGTCACGTACAGCAAAAGCTCATGTACACAAACATAAAGTCACAAATGACAAAGGATGTGCAAAAGTACAAAAACTCTCGATGGTTGAGGCTGCCCACGCAGTTGTACACGAATGGACAGTGATGGTCGAAGCGAGCGACGCAGACTCCGCATTCGGTGCAGTGCTTTGAGCGGAGGGGCCGTCGCAGAACGCACGTGGAGCAGAACTTTGAGAAATCAAGACCCTCGCTCGTTTCAGTCAACTCGATGATGGTCTGGCCGAGTCACAGACATAAAAGCGCGTGAGCAACACCCGCAGCCATCGCGACCAATTCGAATCAAACAACATCCTACCTTTCGCTTGACATCATCAGAGGTACGGATGTAGCCCGGATCGTTCCGCATTGTTTTGTAAAACATGATGTACATGAACGCAGACAAGCCGAGGAAGACTGCCTTGAGCCAAAAGCGCGGCTCTCCAGCCATAATGTGGGTAAAGAACGTGATGTGAACCCAGACCACGGATGCTGTAAACAAGCCAGCGGGCGCCGGATTGCCGCCCACGTTAATCCACGCAGCTTTCATGACGTTTGAAGTGAGCAGCACAAGGGCAGCCAGCGAAAATACGGCCCAATAGAACGTAAAGTGCGAGATAATGTAAACGAACACCGGCAAGAAAATGTATGGAGTAAGCAGCAGCGTGGGCTTGCGGACGTTCTGGAAGGTGAGCAGCAAAGTCACACGGTCGAGCGAAAATGAGGAGGAATGCGAAAAGCAACCCCCCCCCAAACAAACAAAAAAACAACGTAGCAATCTCTCGTTCATTACCATCTCTGTCAACTTGGCGTAAACACCAGTCTTGGGACGCGAACTCTTGCCGTGAAGAAACTTTTGGACCCAAGTATTGGCCTTTTCGGCAGCAACCGCTTCGGCAGTCTGGTTCTTGGCGTTCCGCGCGTCAATGTTAGCGTCGGCATTGACAAGCAAGTCGACAGCAGTCCGATTTCCTGACAAGGCCGCCCAGTGCAGAGCTGTCAAGCGAAAAAAAAAGGGGGATGAGAAAGGTGAGATATGTGGACAAAAATAACAAAAATAACAAAAATCAAACAAACAAAAGAACAACGAAAAGGGTGGCAGGCCTATCCTACCAGTGTTGTTCATCAAATCCTTAGCGTTGACGTTGGCATGGAATGTAAGCAACAGACGTATCAGATCTGGCGTAAAAATGCGATACGACGACCACATCAATGGGGTGCGGCCTTGACGGTCGGTCGTGTCTGCTGGCATGCCTCGTGCAATAAAGTAGGCAGCAACGCCACTTCGGCCGAACTGAGCGGCGAGAATGAGCGAGTTGAAGCCCTCGATATCGCAGATCGAGGGATCTGCGCCACACTTGACCAGGTAGACGACAATGGCGATATGGCCCTGTCGGACAGCCCACTGCATTGGCGTTGACTTGAGATCGCCACCAATGGCGTCCACGATGGCGCCGTTCTCCACGAGATACCGAACCACAGGCAAGTGGTTGTTGATGGCAGCCCAATGCAGCACCGTGACGTCCTCATTGTCGCGAGAATTGGGCGTGTGCGCGCCGGACTGGATCCAGG
Organism: Capsaspora owczarzaki ATCC 30864; assembly: GCF_000151315.2. NCBI lineage: Eukaryota > Filasterea > Ministeriida > Capsasporidae > Capsaspora > Capsaspora owczarzaki. Next base: position 374,871 of record NW_011887294.1, on the reverse strand, counting down.
AACTGAGACGAAAACAGCAAAACAACAATCGAATGAGTTTGAGCAAGCACGGATCCAAGCACGCCTCTTTGCATTTTATGTGGCTAAATCACGCCGCGTCAACGTCAAGGTGATGAGGGGTGACTTTTTTCGCATTCTGGATTCTGGGTGAGTAGATGTGGAAGTGACGTTGCATTGGGGTCCAAAACGATGGTTTGTGTTTCGCAAAGGGACCGAGTTCAAGCCGAGAGTGAACTCAAGGGGATGAATGAGAGTCGACAATGATCAACAAAGGGGGCGATCGATTGAGTGAGTGAGTGAGTGAGTGAGTGAGTGTGCTTACATGACGAGATCGAGCAGACCGCGCTGCGCAGCGGCAAAGATGGAGAGCTGCTCCTGCTGCTGCTGTTGCTGCTGCTGTGATTGTGACTGCGATTGCAGCTGAGGTGGTGGCTGACCCTGACCCTGACCTTGACCTTGGCCTTGGCCTTGCTGCTGCTGTTGTTGAGCTGCTGCCGTCGTGTTCGGCGGGGCGAGGGCGTGCGAGCTGCCACTGCCAACAAGCAGGTTGGACGTACTCCCACTGCTGTTGTTACTAACAAGCGAGGACATCGGAAGAGCGAGAGACACACACAGAGAGAGAGAGAGAGAGAGAGACCGAGACAAAGGGAGACAGAGAGAGAGAGACAGAGAGCGGGGAGACGGAGAATGAAAGGAAAAAAAAAAATAAAAAATAAAAAAAAAAAGACTGAAAATCAAAAACTGAGACCTACTGCTGTAGATCTACTCTGTGGATTCAAAGTTGCAGAAGTTGAACAAAAGTTGAAACCAATTGGTGTGTTCTGGAAGTGAATGGCATGCTTGACATCAACCCAACTATCAACAAGCTCCGGAAATCAACTGAGAGAGGGGAAATTTTCAATGTACTGTCATTTCCAACCGGAAAAAAAAAGACCCAAAGCCGAAAGCGTCACTGTATTGGTGTAAGTGCAAATAAATAGGTTGTGCCTGCAGAGGTTTGGGGGGTGGGTGGGATAGATTGAACTCAATCACACTTCACTGGGTTACTCGAGCGCAATGCTGGTCAACTGCTGAGCAACCTCGGCAGTCAAGATTGCCGCTTGCAGATGCACCTTCACCAACAGCGGAGGCGCGCCGGCAGAAACGGCCGCAGTGGCAAACAATTTGGCGAGAAAGGCATTGGCGGCTTGAACAAGTGCGTCGACCTCTGCCGACGTCGATGGGGGAAAGTTGCTTGGATGCGGCTGGTGAAAGTCTGGAAAGACGCTGGCAAGGGACTTTGTACACAGCCGGTGTCGCAGTAAATCCATGCGTGTTAAGATGATGTGGAGTGTTGGAGGGCCTGTTGGCGGCGCTCGCGGCACATGCGAAAACTCCAGCAGCCCGTCATTCTCGGCCGCTCGGGTTGCGGTGAACAGGGGCGCATACAATCGTTTGCACAATGCTTGAACTTGATCAATGGCGTCGTGCATTGCTGTTCGGCCCGATTGCGCAGCTGGCTGTGTGTAGGCGACGACAGAAGTGGAAAAGGTCACCTTCATCGTCCCAGCAGGCCGCTCCACAAAGCATCGTAGCCACTTGTCAGAGGTGTGCTTTGCAAGAAGACTGTGACGCTGGCCTGGCTCTAAAACAATGACACGACGCTGCTGCTGCTGCTGCGACGTCGTGCCAGAACTGTCGTTGGCTGAAGAGTCTGGCGCTTCAAACTCTGCTGCATCAAACAACCGAGAGTACTGCCGGCTACGAATGACGTCCTGGATGGTGGGTGCATAGTCGACTGCTGCGCAAATGCGGGCAGCATGTCGAAACATGTACTGCGCAAACCAAACATCATGAACGTGAGACAAAGTAATGTTCGCCTTCAAAAGCAAATCAAGCAGGCTTGGCGCCGCCGGTATTGCTCACACACCTCGGGCGGATCGTTCATGGCCCAGACTTGCGATGACACTAGGCTACCACCGGCGGTACGCACACCCGCGTCTTGAATGAGCGAAAGCAGATTGGACGTCGCAGTCGACACGTCGGCCCGTTGTTCCGGAGACAACGGAGGGAGCCCATAGAGGGGTCTCAGACCCGCTTGTTCCCATGCTTGCCATTGCTCCACGGTTGGCGGCGCCATGTACGGGTTGACAAACTCTTCCTGCAGGTGCTTGGCAGCGGCTGCTTTGGACGCCTCGTCGCCGACGAACGACACGCCCAGCTGACCCATCGTCTTGAGCACGACCAGCATGCTGTCGATGGTATTGCACTGAATCACGGGCGCGAACGCAGACTGGAGTCCGGCAACGTCGCTCGGCGGACTCCACAGCAGCCGGAACAGGCGGACGAGCGTGCTCGCACCGCCGCCAGGACTGCCCAGCGCAACGACAGTGCATGTGCGGCACAGGGCTGCGTAGTCTGCCTCCAGTTGCGCGAGCTCGTCGGCGCTTGGCTGGGCAGCGACCGGCGCTGAGCTGTGCTCGTCGACCAGTTGAGCTGTCTGCGAATGACTCTTTCGTGATGACTTGAGCTTCAGCTTCATTTAAAGCATGGTCAGATGCAAAAATGCAAGACTGAGAAAATGGTGTCAACTCGCGCTGCAAAGCAACAGTTGTCAAATCAAAAACACAGTTGTATTTTGGGCAACCAAAGCATTGGACGAGATCAACACAGAAACCATGAGCGCAGAGCCTAGTCTGTCCGGTCGTTGAAGGCTGCAGCTTGGGCGTCTTCTTCAACGGGTGCTGGGGGAGGCGACGCGGGAGATTGCTGCTCATCAGCGCCAGTGGATGGCTCTTGTGGTGGCGCCGAAACGGTTGGTCGGATGCCGCGCTTCTCGAGCAATCTGAAAATTGCATTGTGTGTCTCGTAGTTTTGGGCATTCTGTGTGGTGATGGAGACCTGAAGGGCGTTCTACGAAGGGCGGAACAAACGGCGATTCGGGGAGGTGAGGACAAAGAAATCGACGAGCAATCCAGCAAGCAATCCAGCAACAATCCAGCAGCAATCCAGCAACAATCCCCCCCGCATCAGAGCTTCAAAAGCCCTTTACCGAAGAAGACTCAAAGTCGTTACGGAGGGCGCGAACATCCTCGGCAAGAGCAGCGCTATTCTTCAGGCTCTGCAGCTCGCGCTCGAGCGTGTGGATTTTTTGCAGCGACAGGGCCACCTTCTCGGTCGAACGCTGCAGCTCGTCCATCTTGCGTCGCAACGAACGCGCCGACTTGTTGACGTCTTCCATCAAGTAGTAATACGCAAAGACTCCGGAGGCGACAAAGCCCGTCAAAAAGCCAAACACCCTACATAACAAAAACCGCAACATGTCAAGCAAAACGGTAGTGAGCGCACCGAATGAATGGAAAGGGACCAGGAAAAAAATCCCAGGAAATCTCAGAATCTGAGAATTCACACAAAAATCCCCCGTTTAATGAAACTGCTTAGCTTACGTCGCCGTGCCAGTCGCACGAACTCGACCGGTGGTCTTCTTGTCATCGCCATGATTTGACTCTGAACGCTTGCTGCCGGACGAGGACGAGGACGACGCCGATCCCGACGAAGCGAGATCTCCACTCTTGGGCGAGGCGTCGGCGGTCGAAGCAGCGGCGGCGGCCAATCCAGCACCACTCGCCGAGGACGACGATGAAGACGACGCTTGCACGCCTGGGACGGTCTGACTGAACGGCGCAGCGTCACGGGCGCGCGGCGGCGGCGGCGGATAGCGCGGCTGCTCCTGCCACGACGCTGCGGATGTGGACAGCGCCATACGACTGGCAGCTGAGATCGGAGCAGCAGATAAAGTAGTAGTAGTAGCAGCAGTAGCAGCAGCAGCAGCAGCAGTGATGGCGCGGGTGGCCGAGTGAGAGTTCACACGGATTGCTGTCAACATGATGTTTGACTGAGTTCTATTGAGTTCTATTGAGAAATTGGAGACTGGATTTTTCCATTCATTCATTCATTCATTGCAGATTCGCTTCATGCGTGGTAGTTCATGGCTGGTGCTGCACATCTGAACAGTATTAAAACACTTGCGGTGTATTTGTGTTTGGAAATACAAACAAACAAGCACATCCAAACGAACAAGGCAAAACCAAAAAAACAAGTCTCACATCGCAGCAACACAAGACACAACTCTCTGTACACAATGAGAACAAGGATTGGAGGGAAACGGAGCTCAACAACTCCATCCTTTTGGAAACTCAGGTACGAGACCACGCAAGAGTCGCGTTGACCAGCCCAGAGATGGCCACGGGATGAATCAAATCTTGCTGCTGAGTAAAGATGGAGGACAGCCGCGCAACGAGACCTGCCAGTCCGATACGCGTGCTGTGCAGAGTTTGCGAGTTCATCCACTGTTTCGACAGACACATGTGCTTGTTTGGGCACACCTTGTGCTGCGATGGCGACGAAACGCGCAGCGGAGCGTGATCCACCATCGAAAACCAGTGTGGGGTGTGGATACAGGCACGACGCATGCTGCTGCACCCGGAAGCCGCTTGGCCAGTGGCGTCGCCGGTCGGGAATTGCGAGCAGATGCTTTCGGAGGCGGTCACATTGTCCATGCCGGTGCAAGCCATCACCGAGTCGCGACAGTACGTGCTGTCCATCAGCTCGGATTGGCACATGTCCAGCATGCCGCTGTCAAACAAAGGCTTCTCGGACAAGCATTGCTGAAGCCCCATGGTGAAGAAGACCGAGTCGAGCAGACTGAACGATGCATCCGCGCCTTTGTGCTGCGCGGCAAGAAGCTGTGCTACCCCTTGCAAAACCTTGGGACAGCGTTGCCCGAGCGCGTTGATGGATGCTGCGGCAGCACATGCGCCAAACTCACAGCTCGGGAAGGCGGCATGGCACATGTATCGCTTGAGCGTTTGGAGGCAGGGCATGCAAACCTCAAATTGGCCGTGCTCTGCTCGCTGTGCGGCCTCCAGCGATTCCTTCATCCCGTTCCAGGCCAAGTTGAGACTGCGGTCGAGGACGTACGCGTACGAGATGGGCAGCGCTTGGGAAGCCTTCGGTGTAGCCATATCATCGGCCAATGCACGCCGACGAGGAGGAGGTCGCCTGGCTTGGAGCGCACGCCTGGCCGGCTCCGCTTCTGCTCTGCGGTTGCTCCGTCTGTTTGCCGAGGACGGCGCGGCGCTAGGCGGGGCTGCTGTGGGCGGAACAGCGGTAGGTGCGGGACCACTCGTGGCCGGAGGTTGAGAGGGATTGAAGGCGTCTCTGAATTGGCGAATGAGGCACACAATCAGCGGCACAGCGCGGGGAAGGCACTGCGAGAATGAATCAAAGTCCGTGTAATTGTTCTGGGTGCAGTAGTTGTAGCAGTCCGGCAGGTCGGAAAAGGCGGCTTCGCAGCAGATGGTCGCGTTGACGTCTGTAAAGTTGCCAATGGGGAACTCTGGCACGTTTGTGGGAAGGATTGAGGGCAGGTCGGTCGGCAAAGCTGTGGGAAGGGCTGTGGGAAGCACCGTTGGGATGGTAAAGTTGCCGAACAGGAAGCCCGACTGGAGAACGCACAGGAAGAAGGACGGCAGCTGCTGCAGACACGTAAAGTCTGACGTTCCTGTCGCGCCCGGAACCGTGGAAGGTGCGGCAATAGCCGAGCACAAGGAAGAGCACGAGCCCACAAAGGATCGAGTGCAGCACTGGTCGATGGCATTGTCGAAAGATGTGGGCGATGGCGCAGCCGAGACAACGTTCGTTGGCAAAATCCCGCTGGTGACGCACAGACCAAACGCAGGCAGGGCAGCCAAACACGCAAGGTTGGGACTTGTCGAGATCAACGAGGGATCGGTGAGACAGAGCTGCAGGCAGTCGGGAATGCTCCCAAAGTTTGTTTGGCAACATTGCGTGATGACGGGCGTGATGATGATTGGGTTGACTTGGCGCACACCAATCTCAGAGACGGCCATACTGTCCGCACCAGTGCCAACGCAAGATGCCAGTGAGGAGAACTCGGAAGCACAGGCGGGTTGGGCGGATAGGGCTTCGAACCCTGCGTGGCACCTCGAGTTGCACAGGCGGCTACTGGCATAAACGCTCGAGCAGCAATCCGAAATGCGCGCAGCCACGCTCTCACGGCGCGCACGAACCCCGTTCATTTCGTTGGCAGCGTTCAGTTCAAACAAGGACGAGCTTGAGTGCGACGAACGCCGGTGCACGGTCGACTGGAGAAGTTGCTCGAACGCCCCAAGAGGGTTGGCAAAGGAGGCTCCGGCCATCTCGGAGCAAAATTCGACATCTGCCGGCACCGTGTCGCATGTCATTTGCTGTGCAAGCAGGGTTGAAAGTTGCAAGGTGGCGGAGGCAGCTTCGCGGCGAGGCTTTGGTGGTCTGGCAGCTGTTGGTTTTGAGAGGAGCAAGAAGAGGGCAGCCGTGTGATGAGTTTGTTACATGCGTGTTGGGGTAGGTTGGAGTTGGTTTGTGAGAATCGAGAACGCAGAGGGGGAAGCGCATATCGCGAGAGTGCGTGACGGAGAGCGAATCGAATGGCCAATTAAGGAAGTGAGCGATGTGCAGCAACAACGTGCAGCAGTTCAGTGAACGCACACACGCGCAGCTGGCGCCGATCGGTTTTTCCCCTCCGTTACAGCACATCCACACCAGCGTAACTTGTGATGGGGGGGGGCGGGCGAGGGTAATAACTACGGTGGAGGACGAGGCTTTTGCACAGAAAGGGTTTGCACACCAACAAATCCAAGTCTCGTGCACGATGGCGAAATACATTTTTTTGTTTACCTGTCACCACGCCCGCCGCGATGGCGACAATCGCGACAAGCACGGGAATCAAAAAGCGACAGGAACGCATGGATGGAAAGGAAGAGTGAGAGCAACACGACAAGCAAATTCTGTAGACAAGACCCAAAAACAGTACAAAAGCAACAATCTGAGACGTCCACTCGCTTCTCAGAACTCAAGCATCATCTTGCTACAGTTCACAGCTTGTTTTTGCTTTTCTCAGTCTCTTTTTGTGTTTAGTTGTTTCTTGGAAGATGGTCGACCGCGATTTCGCGTTTGTGCTGGTAAAGGAATCAAAAAAAAAAAAAAAAAAAGTGTTGGATTGCATGGGATGAGATTGGGGGAAAGCGAAAAAAGGGGCCAATCTGGGGACACAGTGCTTCCCCACACTCACACTGCAGTGCTCCCGTTGTGTGATATCATCGCATCGCATCGACTCAGGAGCGAGGAGGGGGTGGGTGTCGGGGAAGAGCGAGAGATCGGCACTGGATCAAAAAGCATTGAGGTGAAACGTTGAGAGCGTCGAGCGTCGAGCGAGAAAAGACAGGGCAGCATGAACGAGCATTGAAAAGTTAGCCGACAATCCCAGCTGACTGCGGGATGACGATGCGAGGCGAGCCAGAGCGATCCAACGGCAATGGAAAGTCCATACAAAACGATCACCCAACGACAGCTCCTTCTCGCTTGCCCATCGTGTCGTACAACCATAGCAGACCACGAAGACTCACTTGGACACAAACAAACAACCACCATGATCAAAACCCCACCCCCGAAACAGGAGGACTCGGACGTCATCTACGAGGAGGACATCCTTCGCAATCCGCACAGCGTGCAGGGCTGGCTGCGCTACCTCAACCATCGCAAGCAGCGACCAGGACGCAACATGATCTACGAGCGTGCAGTCAAGGCACTGCCGGGATCGTACAAGCTGTGGTACATGTACCTCACGGAGCGCAGGCGACAGGTCAAGGGCAGGTGCGTCACCGACCCGTCCATCGAGGCGCTCAACAACACGTACGAGCGATGCCTCGTCTTCCTGCACAAGATGCCCAGGATCTGGATTGAGTACTGCCAGTTCATGGTCGAGCAGCGCAGGATTACGCGCACCCGCCATGTGTTTGATCGGGCTTTGCGCGCCCTGCCCCTGACCCAGCACGACCGTATCTGGCCAATGTACCTCAAGTAAGGCTTCATTCAAAAATTCATCGTGTCTCCAAAGATGAGGGACATTCGCATGCGAATGTTTGACGAGGTTTCGGAAGCCCTGATTTTTTTCTGTTTTGCTCAACGTCTTGCTGATTTCCTGTTTTGCTCTTCTACCTTGCTAGATTTGTTCGCTCGCACCCAATCCCCGACACTGCCGTCAAAGTGTATCGTCGATACCTGCAAATCAACCCGCAAGACGCCGAAGAATACATCAACTACCTCGTCCAGGCTGATCGGTTGGACGAGGCATGCCAGCGTCTTGCGTACGACTGCGTCAACAAGGAAGACTTTGTCAGCCAGCACGGCAAGTCGCAGCATCAGCTCTGGGTCGAGCTGTGCGAGCTCATGTCGCAAAATCCGGACAAGGTGGTGTCGCTCAAGGTTGACGCGATTATTCGTGGCGGCCTCAGCCGGTTTACGGACATGACCGGCAAGCTGTGGACGTGTCTGGCAGAGTACTACATTGGTCTTGGTCTGCTTGAGAAGGCGCGCGACATTTACGAAGAGGCCATGCTTGTCGTCTCGACGGTTCGCGACTTTAGTCAAGTGTTTGATGCCTATGCCCAGTTCGAGGAGCAGTTGCTCAATGCCAAGATCAAAGCAGCAACAGACGCGGAGGATGATGCGCCCGACGAAGCTCTGGACCAGGACATTGACTTGCGCATGGCGCGCTTTGAGTTTTTGATGGACCGCCGTCCCTTGCTGCTCAACAGCGTTCTGCTGCGTCAAAACCCGCACAACGTGAACGAGTGGTTGAAACGCGCCGAGTTGTACAAGGGTCAAGACGACAAGGTGGAACGAGTGGTTGAAACGCGCCGAGTTGTACAAGGGTCAAGACGACAAGGTGGGGTGTCTGCCGGAATTTTTTGCATGAGATTTTTTGTTTTGGCTGTTTTTTTTTTTTTGGTGTGCTCACTTTGGTGGTTTGACGCTTCGCGTATTTCGGGCTCGTAGATTGTCGAGTCTTTCACCCAAGCCATCAGTACCGTTGACGCCACCAAAGCCGTGGGTCGACTCGCTGACGTGTGGGTGGAGTTTGCAAAGTACTATGAAAGCAAGAGCCGCTTGAAGGACGCGCGTGCCACATTTGAAAAGGGCTCCCGAGCGCCCTTCAAGACTGTGGACGAACTGTCCCACCTGTGGTGCCAGTATGCAGAGATGGAGCTGCGTCAAAAGTACGTGCTCGATCTTGCATTTTGCGTTTTGTGTTTTGACCATGTTTTTGAGCATTCTGTCTCACGTGATCCTGATTGTTCCATTTCACCTTCTCAGGGCTCCTCAACGTGCCTTGAGCCTCATGCAGCAGGCTACCAGTGCGCCGGCCCGAGCTGGCAAGAGCGTGGACTTTTTCGATCCGGTGCGTTTCCATGCGTGTGTGACAATTTGTCGCATTTTTCTTTGATGGCAGCGTCTGACATCTTGATTGTTTTAATTTTTTGTTTGCACCTTTTGAACACGCGTAGGCTGAGAGTGTGCAACGCCGTCTCCACAAGTCGGTCAAGCTCTGGACCTTTTATGTCGATTTGGAAGAGAGCATTGGAACTTTCCAGTCGACAAAAGCCGTGTACGAACGAATTCTCGAGCTTCGCATTGCCACTCCTCAGATTATCATCAACTACGGGCTATTCCTGGAGGAGAACAAGTTTTACGAAGACGCATTCCGCGTAAGTTGCTGCCGGCCGTTCGTCATTTCGTTGTTGTAGTGTTGCCTGTGCCCTCACTCGGGACTGGCTTTCCACTTTCAATCGCTAGGTGTATGAAAAGGGCGTGGGCTTGTTCAAGTGGCCTGTCGTGTTTGACATTTGGAACACGTATCTGACCAAGTTTGTTCGCCGCTATGTAAGTTACTCCTCTCTCGTCGCGACAGCAGTTTGCTTGCTTGCTTGCTTGGTATCGGTGACGCTGATGTTGCTCGGTGCGCCTTCATCTAGGGTGGCAACAAGTTGGAGCGCGCTCGTGATCTGTTCGAGCAATGCCTTGAAGGCTGTCCTGCCAAGTATGCCAAAACCCTGTACTTGCTCTACGCCAAGCTGGAAGAAGATCACGGTCTCGCGCGCCATGCCATGGCCGTCTACGATCGTGCCACTCAAAATGTCGAGCTCAAGGAGCGTTATGAGGTGTGTTTACTCGCCTGAATCGTAAAATCAAGTGTGTCTGGGGGGATTTTGCCAACGCCGCAGCTAACTTCTTCATTCCTTTGCTTTTTCGCCCGCAACAGATGTTTAGCATTTACATCAAACGCGCTTCCGAAATTTTCGGTGTCACGCACACTCGTCCCATCTTCGACAAGGCCATCGAGGTGCTCAACGACCGAGAATGCAAGCAGATGTGTGTCAATTACGCCGAGATGGAGCGCAAGCTTGGAGAAATCGACCGAGCCCGAGCCATTTATCAACATGCCTCGCAACTGGCCGATCCTCGTGTAAGTAGAGCAAGCCTTGCCCATCATCAGAGCTGTTCGATGCGCTCGCTTGATGAAACTCATGTTGATGTCGCTTTTTTTTTTTTGGTTTTGGTTTTGGTTTCGCAACCCGGCTCCAGGTGGACCCGCAATACTGGTCAACATGGCAAGAGTTTGAAGTTCGTCACGGAAACGAGGACACCTTCCGCGAAATGCTTCGCGTCAAGCGCAGTGTCCAAGCGCACTTCAACTCGCAGGTCAGCTACATTTCTGCGCACATGGTTGCAGCCAAGCAGGCACCTCCCCCGACTCTTGCTTCAACCATTCCCACCGACAAAATGGCTGCATTGGAAGCCCAAGTCACCGCGGACGCCGCAGCAGCTGGTGCGGCTGGCGGCAAGTCGCTGCAATTTGTTCGCGCAGCTCCCGCTGCCTTTGACAAAATGGGCGACAGCGTGCCCTTCAACCCCGCCGAAATCAACTTGGACGTCGACGACGATGAAGACGAAGATGATGAAGATGACGGCAGCGACCAAACGAGTGACGCTCGTCCTTCCGGTATGCCTTTATGGAGTTTTGTTTGCTTTTGGGGGTTGTCGCCAATTGTCTTGACTCACTCGCGTGTCTCATCATCTCGTGTTCTTCACTCAGGAGTCAAAATCACCGAGAAGAGCATTCCTGCGGCCGTGTTTGGCGGCATTGCAAAACAAGCTTCGAGCGCCATGAATGACAGTTCCTAGACTGGTTTTTAAAAGAATGTTGAAGCAGTGTTTATTCACTCGAGTAGACACACACACACACACTGCAATTCACAAATACAAGGACAGGGTTCAATCAATCCGCTCGAATCGCTTTGACGCAAAACATAAGGTACATTCTAAGCCGCTTGGCCGTCTTTCGTGATGGCCTCGACCGGGGGTGGCGAGCGCGATGGGGACGGAGACGGGGTGTCTGACGTGGAGCTGGAGCACGGAGCCCAGGCATCGTTGGCGGCGATAACAAGCTCGTCATGGACGCAGCGCATGGCCAGTTGCGCTTGTGAGCGGTTGATGACGCAGGAAATGTTGATTTCCGAGGCACCTTGAGAAATCATTTCAATATTGATGGCTAACCCAACAGACAATAGCAGCGGAAAGAGAGTGAGTTTGCGTGTTCCAGTCGCGACTTTGCTTTGTGTGTGTGTGTGCGTGTCTGCACCGTACCATTCTTGGCTAGCGTGGTGAACATGGTGCCAGAAATACCAATGGTCGACTTCATGTGAGAACCAACCAGGCTCAAGATGGCGAGCTCGCTGTGCACAGACACGGTGCCGATTGCTTCGAGCTCGCGCTTTGCCAGATCCAGATTTCGGGACTTGGCGATTGTCATGGAGACGTCAACCTGGCAGGAAGGGTGATGAGAAGTCAGATCGGAGCAAAAAAAAAAAAAAAAAAAAAAAAGGAAAAAAAAAAAGGTACCTCAGAGGTGGAAACGAGATCAATCTCAAGACCATACTTGGCCATAATACTAAAAACAGACGCAAGAAAGCCGATCGAGCCCAGTTTTCGGTTGGACCGCAGGGTGACGACAGTCACATTGTCCTTGACCGTGACAGCAACCGCTCCGCGCTTCGAGATGGGCTCGAACGCATTGGGATCAATCACAGTGCCAGGAAGGTGCGGCCGGAAGGTGTTTTTGATGCGAATCGGGATGCCACCGCGCACCACCTGCTCCATTGTGAAGGGATGGATGACCTCTGAGCCATAGAAGGTCAGTTCGGCTGCTTCTCCGGGCGAGATGCGAGGAAGCACCTTGGCAGTCTTGACTTTGGAAGGGTCTGCGGAAAAGATGCCGTCCACCTCCTGCGCGTACAGCAAGTCAACGAGTTAGCGCTGAGCACGAAGGCCTTCGCAAAGATTCAAGAAAAAAACAAGTAGCAAAAAACAAGCCCCGCATCTCTCCTCTCCTACCTTCCATATTTGAAGCTCTTTTGCTTGCACTCCCGCTGCAATAAGTGCGGCAGTGAAATCAGTGTAGCCGCGACCGATTGTTTCAACAATACCGCCTGGAACAAACCCAAAGAAGCCTCCAACCACGGGGACTGTCAAGCATTTTTCGGATGGTGAACGGCTTGTGAGCAAAAAGAACCTTCCCATCAGTGCTCCTTCAAAACACGCGAATGAGCTCGAGCGTACCAACATCAGGCGCTTGTAGGTGGCTTTGAATGACGGCAGCCATGCGCGTTTTGATCAAGTCGTAAAACGACTGGTCTCGCAAATGTCCCGAGGCTGCGGCCTGAACACCAATCACAGAGGAGCCTTGGCCGGTCGCATCCACCTTGGGATCAAGAATCTGCTCGAGCGAGACAAAGACAGCGTTCAACTGGGTCTTTTCCTTGAGCACCGCCGCAAAGAGCTTGGCAGACAGGCGCTCTCCGAGGCTAATAATGACGTCGTGGGATCTTGGTGATATCTCATGGATGACGCTGATAGCTTCGAGGAAGGACTTGAGCTGTTTCGAGAACAAGAATGCGAGCATGAGCGGTGGCGGTGAGGTCAGATCACAGCAGTAACACGACGCACGGCTCGCTCGAATGCTACAACAACTGACCTGGTCGAGCTCTTCATTCACCACCTCCTGCATCGTCTGCGCCATTGACGACTCGCCAAGGGCCTCGTGAATCGCTACCAAGTGGGTCGACTTGACCTTGTTCAGCACCTTGATGCATTCTGTCGGTTTCAGACCACAAAACAACGGAGGATTGGTCAGAAAACGAAATCGTGATCACTTCGACACCACAAAATACTCTTCGCCGCAGCTTTTGTTGGAGGGAAAACCACGTACGACGCAGATCGCCTTGAACAGCGCAGGTCGCGGCCTCCATCAGCCGGGACGTGGTGCCCTCGAGCTTGACATACGAGGACATGGCAGACAAGACCACAATGGGTCGCTCGCCACGCACCACGGAGCCGCTCGGAGCATCCTGCCCATCACCCTGGGCCGAGGTCGGGTCTCCTTCTCCAAGAAGCGCAGCAGCAGCGGCCGCAGCAGGCTTGAATGCCGCCCGCACAATCTCGCATACGTCGAGCATCCGCTGCCCGCTGCCGACGCTCGTGCCGCCAAACTTGAGCACGACAATCTCGGCCGGTGCACTCGCTGGGACATCCGCCATTATCGATTCGGATTGTTCTTTGTCTTGTTCCTTGGCTTGTGATGAGTGGTTTGGTGGTTGTGCAGTTGGGCGAGCGAGACTTTTTTTCGTAAAATGCTACCTCCAGCAAAGATTAGAAAAAAAAAAACCGCGAAAAGCAGAGAAAAAGAAAAACTGTGCTTTTTGCACTTTGCATTGGAAAATTCAATCCATACAAGTCCAAACCATTTCAGCAATTTATTAGTTTAGGACGATTGCTATAACATCGAATCGAGCTGAATATGAATCGTGATGAGAGCGCAGTCAGTCCGCGAAAAAACAACGAGTGAGTCGTCCAAAACGCGCCAGTTCCATCAGCTTGTCGCATTGGCTGCAGTTTTCGTTGGGCTTCTACGTGCTGCTGCTGCTGTCCCCTCCCCATTCACCAATGCTGCGATTGCAGTACAAGCATCACACCTTCATTGACGCTCCCACCGCAATGACCTTCCGCCTGAGCTCGGACTGGGCTTTGTTCGGACTGGTCGTCCACGCACTTTTTTTTTTTTTTTTTTTTTTTTTTTGCATCATCGCGCTCGTCGTTTGTCCCAAGGCTACATCATGCAGGCTAAACCTGGCAGACATGCAGACAAGCCTATGAGCACCGCAGCGACGGCAGATACAGAAGCGACCCCGTTAGAAGGAAGGAGAAGGCAAAAAGGAAACGAAAAGAAGGAAAAAGTCGAGATCGCGCCATTGTTGAGGACCAGCGACCTTGCATTGGGGGGCTGCTGGGGGACTCGAAGGGGGTAGGGGCGTGTTGCTAATGGACGTGTGTGCTGACTGCTAAGAGTATGGCACTGGCGATGGAGGGCGACGGCCTTGGCGTCAAAGCCCTGAGCCTTGAGCCTTGAGCGTCCTCTCCTCCATTGTGACCTTTCGTGCTCCCCCTTGTCATCGTGGCGACGCTCTGTGGGACGTAAACCTTGCTAGTCGTTTGCCAATCCTAGTCACTGATTCCGCGTGGAACTTGCCCCTTTTTTGCACAGACAGTTTGTCGTTCCTTTCGTTGGCCCCATTATCCATCAACTTCCCATCTCGTCGAAGCCTCGCAAAGCCAGTCTTCCATCCAAACAAACAAGTCGGCATCGTTCGTGTGCGCTGTTGGGATAAAACTCGTTCTCGCTGCGTCATTCCATCTGTCCGGGGTTTGTTTTGCGCGCGCCGTTTCGCCCGTCTTTCGTTTTGCCTTTGTGTTGTCGTTTTTTTAGCGCGTGGAGTTGATTGCGTGGGCCGTACGACCCGGTCCGCTCAATTTATCCACCCCATATACCACCAGCACGACGTCGTCGTCCCAGTCATCTTCCACTGGCAGCAGTTCCTCGGGCGGCTCCGAGACAGACTCTGACATGAGCTCCGACGAAATTTCGTGGATTACTTGGTTTTGCAACCTGCGAGGGAATGAGTTCTTTTGCGAGGTCGACGAGGAGTGGATTCAAGACAAGTTCAACCTCACGGGTCTCGCAGAGATGGTCCCGCTTTACCGACAGGCCATTGACATGATTCTGGATCTCGAGATGGAGGAGGAGTTGCTCGAGGACCAGCAGTCGGCGATCGACTCTTCTGCAGAGATGCTCTACGGCCTGATTCATGCACGTTACATTCTCACAAATCGCGGCATCATCCAGATGCTAGAAAAGTATCGAAACGGCGACTTTGGCGTCTGCCCGCGAATCTACTGCGAAGACCAAGCCGTCCTGCCCGTCGGTCTCACCGATGTGCCCTCCGAATCCACTGTCAAACTCTTCTGCCCTCGCTGCGAAGAAGTCTACCAGCCACGGTCGGCGCGGCACCAGCAGCTCGATGGCTCGTACTTTGGCCGCACTTTCCCGCACATGCTCTTCACCGTTCATCCCGAATTGCGCCCGCAACGCAACCCGCCAAAGTACATTCCGACCATCTATGGCTTCAAAATTCACCCAACAGCGTACGACGTCCGAGTGTCGTCCACCGCGTCGCCGCTCCCTCCCATCATTGCCAATGCCGGTCTTGCTCAAGCACAACATGCTGCCCAGCAAGCCAACTCTGCGCAACACGGGACTGCCATTTCTAACTCTGCCGCTGCAAATCCAAGTCGAGGGACATAAGAGACTGTGTGCTCTGTGATTTCTGTTTTGCATTGCATTTGGTTTTTCTGAGGGTTTCGCGTGTATTTCAACGCACGCCATTCCCTCTTTTCTCTTTCTCTTTTTTTTCTCTCTTTCTCTCTCTCTCTCTCTTCTCCTTCTGGAGCCGTTAGCAAACACGACGCGAGAGTGAAGGCCCTGGAGCTTGTTTCATCTTTGAATGCCGATCGGGCCTGAAATGTTTGTCAATGAAAAATACACGTTCTTCTCGCCCCAAGCTTCTCTTTGCATCTCGCACATCTTGCTCCATCCATGAGGTGCTCTTGTTGTTGAATTGCGACTCGAAACAACGCTATTGGCATTGAAGAGAGACGAAATGCAGTCATCGTTCAGAAATCACTCCTACAGAGACACAGGGGCTGACCTGATGCACATGTGTTTATTGTTCCATAGCAGTGGGTTCTTCAACTGGTGCGTCTTCTTCTGCTTCTGCCGGGGGAACTGGCGCATCGAATGCGTCGACCAAATCCGCATCGTCGGCAGCCTCGTCACTACCAGCAGCGGCACTCGTACTCCGTCCATTGCTGCCCGCAGATTGGCTCTTTTTGTCCTTGACGGCAAGTTTGAATGCTAAAGAGGACACGCACCAACAAAGGGAGAAGAAGGGTAGGGAGACGGCGGTGAGCCGCAAAACCTCCACACCGAGCATCAAATCACAACTCCCAGCCAACAGCCAACACAAGTCCGAAGCAGCATCAACATGACCAAAAACAGCCACAGCCACAAACCTTCAAGCTCCTGTTGCAGCGGCTCTTGGAGATGGGCGAGGTCGACTGACTCGAGCGCAGCCATCACATCGTTTGCATTGATTGTCTTCCTGTTTGCCTTCTGTGCAATCTCGTTGGCTCTGGATGCAATGCATCAAGGACGGCAGGATAGAGTGGCGATCCACTGCAATGTGAGCTCACAGAGTTGGCGCCAAAAAAACCTATGCAAAACTCTTTACGCAGCAGTCAGGTAGAGGATGAACACGGTGGCCGACTTGGTCACTGCGGTCTTTGCGTCCTTGTTGATACTCAACCCATCAGCGATCTGCTCAGAGAGGGGGGGGGGAAGGGGCAAGCGAATACGATACAAGACGCAGTGAGGCTCTCGAATGCAACAGCGTCTGCTTGGCTCGTTTTTGCTGCTTGCTGCTGTCTCGCTGGCTCAGAAGCTTGCGCAAGTACGTTGATAATACAAAGAGACTCACAGCTTCCTTCACGAGGCGCTGCAGCACCGAGCGAGGCAGGTCGTGCTCGTCGCCAGGTCCAACAATCAAGTCTGCCATTTCTTGTGTGAGTTTTGTGCTGTTGATCTTCTTTGATCGCTCAGACTAGAAGACTGGAATGACTGGTGGGTTTTTGGAGGGAGTGGAATTCATAAATGTACAAAGAGCGTTTAATAACAAGAGAAAATAAGAAAACGAAGGAGAGAGGAGTACTGAGAAAACGAGCAAAAAGAAACTAAGAACGGGATGGCTTGGCAGACACGGCGCAGAGACGCATCCGCTGGGCCAAACGCACGGGGAGTCGCTGCAGCGCACGCTTGGACAGTGTCGCATACCACTCGCCGATGGCACTCACAATGGTGATGGCGGGATGGTCGCGCACGGGGTCGATCGCTTCGCCTTGATTTGGAACAAGCATGAATGGATCGGTGGAAACGGCAGACCATAGAAGTGGGAGGCAATCTTCCAACGTCTCGGCAGCTGCGGCTTTCATCTGCACAGTGACAACCGGATCTGGAAGGGCGGCGAAAGGGAATGTGAGTACACGCAGAACAAATGCACAACCAACAACCGCCTTCCACCCAAAGTCAATGTCGTACCGGGCGCGCGCAAAAAGCCCACGAGTTTCTGCCGGATGAAATCGCCAGTGCTGGCAACCGGGTTGCTTTGAATGGAAATCTTGTGCATCAACCCGAGCAACGTCACCAGGCCCACGACAGACGCGTCCGACAGCTTGCGTGCGGGTGTTCTGCTGTGCTCGGGCACGGCGTTCTCCGACTCTGGATCGGGGTTGAGGTGACCACGCAACCATTCTTGGAACGCCGGCCAAATGTGACCCTGCAGCACCAAGTCGAGCACACGGAGGTGGGTGTGTGCCAACAAGGCAAGAGCCTTGACAATGGTGAAAGTCGCGTCGTCCAGCAACGCATGACCTAGAGATGCAAGGTGAATTGCAGTGAGCGAGCGCCAAGCTCAGTGGCTCAAAGTGTCGAACAACAAACAAGCAGAGGCGCGGCTGTTTTTCGAGTGTCGAATCGCAAATGTTGCATACGACTCACCTTCAGGCTCAATGGCAACGGTGCCCGAAAGTAGCAACTCGGTCATGGCAGTGATGATTGGGCTGACAAGCGCATCCATGACGGCGAGTTCGTCGGCGGCAGCTGGGAGGGTGGCATCCCAGTGTGCCAGCTCGCAAATTTCCTTGAACTGAGCTCGGGCGATCTAACGAGGAAAGCACAAACGGTCGCCGAAAATAACAATCAGTAACGATCACAGTTGGCAACTTTGCGATTCGAGAAGTTTGGACGTACCTGCGAGTCATCGCCGGTCTGCAGCCCAATGCTTTGGCTGGCTCGCATTTTCAGTGCAACTTCGAAGGCTGCCATGATTGCATCCATGTCCGTCACAAGCGGCCGATCCAACCCGTTGTAGCTTTCACAGAGAACGACAGACGGCCAGACGGTCGCGACAGCGTGAACCAACGAAATACGGAAGCTGGAATCCTTGGACAGGAGGTCGTAGAAGAGCACGCGTGCTCGTCGCAGATGACCAATTGCTCGACACAGCCCGGTAAACAGTCGGCTGTGACGGCAAAAATCACGCCAAAATACCAAAGAATGAGTCGAGGCACGACCACGGTGAAAATCTTTCATCGTACTTACCAGACAAGCACGAGTTCCATCATGGGCGCCGAATGCTGTTCGTTAATGATGCGAATGTGGAGGTTCATCAAGGGCTTCAACACATCCCAACCCTGATTTCGGAAACAACAAGGATACCCAACGATTGTCAGCATGCTGGACCGCAACACTCATTTGACAGCGCCAAGACGACAAATGGGGCACTTTCGTACCTGAACTTCGAACGTTTGAACGATCGCATAAAGCAACTGATCTTTGAGCAAGGACAGAGCCTCGCCTTCGGCCTCACGCAGCAGCTGCGAGCCCCAGTATGTCGTGCAATGCGCACAGAGGGATTGCAAGCCGTTCATGAACAGCGACGAGTCGGAAAAGGATTGGGCTGACTGCCACGCCTGGAGCAGCTCAGACATGGGGGCAGAGCCTGAAAGCACGAGTGAAAAGGTCCGGATCATGTCTAGTCAAGGTGATTACCACAAACAAACAACAAGTACTTTTGGTCAGCACCAAAGCCACGCAGAGAGAAGCAACTCGTCACAGAATTCGTTCGCAGCGAGCTCGTACAGGCACCAGCTGGCGTTGACTTGTCTCGAGCGCCTGCCAAAAAAAAACAAACAAAAAACAAACAAAAAACAAATACAAACATCATTCAGGTCCAAGGTCGACAAAACAACACGGAAAGACTCGAGCAGTTCGCGTATGCTTACCAATCTTGCTGGCATCCAACCGGACTCGCTTGGGGTGCTTGGCTATAGGAGAGCTTGGCGCCAATTCCTCTGCCTCGCTGTCGTCGGAAAGGACTGCTGCTGCTCTGCTGCGGCGCGAACGGACGGGAGACACGGGCGATTGCATCATGTCCACACCAAGAGGCGAAACAGGAGGGGACAGTGCGCGAAGCTGAGAATGAAAGTCCTGCGTCCACGCGACCGTTTCGTCGACCGTGAGATTGGCGGCGTTTTGTTGAGCAGTAGTCTGCCCCGCGCGCCGTCTCGACGTCGGTTGAGCAACCTCCTCTTGAGCCGGCGTTGGCGACATTCGGTCAAACCCTAAGGGAGAAACGGAGGGTGAAAGGGCACGCATCTGATGCCCAAATTCGTCGTACCACGCACTCGAGGCCGCGGGCTCGCTGGATGAGCTGGCCGTTGCTGCTGCTTTGCTGCGGCCCGTCGGCTTGGCTCGCGGCGTCGACGACGAGGAGGTTGCGGCGGCGGACGTCCGGCTTGTGGTGGTTTTGGGCAGAGCGGCGGAACTTGACACGGCCCGCGACTGGCGGGACGAGCTGCTCGTTGATGGGCCATTGTACTCGTTCGAACTGTCGTCACTTGAATCAATGAACTCGCTACTAACAATCTTTGGTCGCTGTGGCGGAGCCACCGCCGCCGCCGCCGCCGCCGCCGCCGGTCGAGTTTCGCGTGATCGCGTTCTGGTGGATGCTTGCGCGCGAGAAGATGACGATGAAGTGCCAGCCCGCTCTGCTTGTAGCTGCGCAGCGAGTGCGACGGCTCGTTGATACACTGGATCGGATTGGTCCATCAAAGCAGAACGCGACGCACGTTCAGGTGACGAGGCATCGCTGCTCGAGTCCTCACTCGCACTATCGCCGCTAGCAAGCTCGTCGAATTCTGACGCAGCTCCGGTGCCTTCATCAGAGCTTTCGCTATTCAGGCGCAACCGCACAGACCCTCGGAGCCCAGCAGAAGAACGTTGCTCATGCTGGCCTTGTGGAGAAGCATGTCCGAGCAACGCTTGCCGCGATCTTGCAGCGTCAATGTCAGCCTCCTCGTCAGACAAGGTAGAATCAATGCGCACATTGAGTGCTGCCCCCGCGGAACGAAGCTGTCGTCCGACAGAGCGGAAGACATTCGAGGGCGAGGAGGCGTCGCTTTCGGCCTCGCTGTTGGTGCTGCTATTGCTGCCACCGCTCGTGGCACGACTCCCACTATTACGAGCACTGGCATTAGCATTAGCGCTGCTTCGACTACGGGCAGGCACGGTAACGTCGCTTTCGTCTTCATCCTCGGACAGCACGACGTGGCGGCGTGCTCGTACTTTTTCTGCTCGCGCTCGTCGGGCTGATTGCGTGCTCGTACTTGCGGGCACCTCAGGTGCAGCAGATAGAACTTGGGGCAGCTCGGACTCCGAGGCGGACGATGCCGAAGCGGACGACGAGTCAGACGAGGAGGAAGACTGGGAACTGGAGGAGGAGGAGGAGGAGGCGGAGGACGATGACGACGATGATGACGATGAGGATTCGGAACGAACCCGCGAGCTACGCTGTGAATCAACTCGTAGAGGTCGGGTGGCGCCAGATCGCTTCGGAGAGCTGAGAGTGGGGAGGACAGCTGCTTCGATCGAGGACACTGACGAGCCACTGGATAAACGAGTGCGCCGTTCGGAAATCACAGGTCTGCGAGTGCTCACCGCATGGCTGGTCGTTGCAGAAGGCGCGGCTGGAGCAGACGCAAACTCAAAGCGAGGCAGCACGGCGTCCGCTGCATCATCGTCGCTGATTGAAGCCGCAGCCGCCACAGGAGTCGCTTCTTCAGCTCCCCGACGAGCTGCTGCGGCAGCTGCGGCACGTGGCCGAGATCGCGGAGGTCGCGCTGAATTCAAAGCCTCCGCCGTCGCAGCGGAATGGCGTGAATCCTTCGCCCGACCACTCCTGCCGTTGCTGGATGACACGCGCGACCTTGCTCCGCGTCCACCCACGCTAGTGGAGGCGGTGGACGGACTTGCGGCAGTCACGGAAGGCTCTTCGAACGAAATGCTGGCCAAGGAGAATAAGGGCGAAGCGATTCGCACACGGCTTGGATCGTCCTCTACCGTGACAAACTCGGATGCGTCGGCATCATCCGACGGGCGAGCAAAATCGCTGTCCAGCAAATCAAACTCTTCATCGCTCGTCTCATCGTCGTCGCCACCACTATCCGTGTGATCAGACTGACTGCCTGTGTCTGCAGCGTCCTCCGCTTCAATGTCAGCTGTTGTGCCCTTGGAAGAGCTGGGCGTGGCAGGCTTGGACACCTTTCGAGAAGCGCTGGGTGTAGATGTAGCTCTTGGCGACTTTTTCCGCGGCTTTCGTGGAAGCAGACTTGGCATGCGCGGTTTCCGAGGTCGGCGAACGGGTTCGGGAAGGCCCGTGTCTGCGGCTGAATGCAGAGCTGCTTCGAAATGCACCCGCTGCGCATCAAGGGCCTGCTGCTTTTCGCGACGCACGAGATCGAGGGGTGGCGGCCGGCCTTCTGTCACTTGCTGCACCAGCCGTCGAGCCATGCTGTCCTGCACCCAGACGACAGGGGGCGATGCGGCTCGCTGGAAGTGCCGACCACTACTATGGCTAGTACTGCCCAAATCCATCTCCAAGTCATCCCAGTCAGCTTGAGCTTGTGGTACATTGAAGCGCACCATCGTGTCTGGGTTGAAACTCTCGGCCGCCTCGCGAAGGAGCCGGTAGTCTTGCGTCCGCAGCTCCAAATCCTGCTGCAAGGACCGTATTTGCCGCGCACGCTGGGACAATTGCTGGCGCATGTTCTTGGCCACCTCCTCGTGCTTGTCACGGTCGCTGCGAAACGCCTCAATCTCCAAAATGTCGCGCTTCAGCTGGTCGAGGTGGAATCGCGACGCGACCAACTTGTTGTTGCGAACCTCAACGTCGTGCTTGAGCTGTGCAATTTCGGCGTCCTTTGCCGCAATGGTCTGTTTCAAAGGCAAGTTGGACTGTGTCGAACAGGTCAAGAAGTACGCATGTAAAAGCATTGTATGTTCAGACAGGGTGAGGATGCAAAAGTCACTTTTGGGCAATCGTGTACGTAGCTTCATGACGCTCACCTGAATCACCCGCTCGAGCTGGATCTGCAATCCAATGACCTCTTCTTGCGACTGTGCAAGCTGGAACGTCGTCAGCGCGAGGTGGTCTCGCAGTAAGATGGTCTGCGATTGGGATTGCTTGAGTTCCTGCTGGTTGCGCGAGTACAGTCCCAGCAGCTGGCTTGTCTCGACGACCCTCGACTTGAGCTTGTTGTTCGATGCACGCACTGCGTCCAAGCGCTTTTGGGTCGCGACGCACGCATCGCAGCTCATCATCGCGGTCGTCGTCGGCTCGACCTCGTGTGGCGTCGGTGGAGCAGCCGAGTCGGGTCGCCACTCAGACCCCGCACGCGCTCGGTCGTCCATCCCGGCGCCATCCTGCACACTTGCTGGACGGTGGTGGTGAGTGACAGTCGTGTTGCCGACGGCAGTGTTGTCCACCACCAGCAGCGGCGGCGGCGGCGGTGGTGGTGGTGGTGCATCCGATGTCGTCGGGTCTGTCACCGCGGGCGGCACAACGTCCATGGCTGCAACACACCTGCCCACTCCCGCGCAGCTTCAGCTCGGAGGAGTGTTGTTGTTAGGGTAGTAGTTCTGTAATTTATAGGAAGCTTCCCAGAAGTCAAGTAAGACCCCACAGGGATATTGGAAGACCTGCTGAACCCAAGAGTAAGACTGTCCTCCATCGCTCAGTTCAAGTCCAAGTCCAAGTCCAAGTCCGAGTCCCAAAACCGACCTCGATCGCGAGCTCGCTTGAGTGTCTCGTTCATCAGTGCCTTCCATGATGACCCATTTTGTCGCCAATCCCAATCCGAATCAGTGAACAGTCTCGATTCTTGTTCCATTGTCTTTGGCTTTGGATGGCTGAACCACTTCGCTACAGCGGCGCCGCGTACTTTCGCCAGCGGATTGTTCTGTCCGTGCTGAGTGGCCGGCCAGTGCGCATTGACAACATTCGCTCCACCGAGGACAGCCCTGGGCTCTCAGGTAAAAGCGCGGTGCGACAAGGACAGTGCATCGGCATTGACTGAAGGAGAAGGACCGTCTCGTTCCCGCTGAGCTGGGGGCGGCGCTGGGATCCGGACTGGGGATGGTCCACTTTGCGTGACTTTGGATGTCGACGGAGGACATTGCTTCAAGCACTCGTAGGGTTAACGGGTGGCATGCTCGAATGGAGCGCGCGAGAGTGAGAGTGAGGCTTGGGCAGTGGATCAAAGTCCACGTGTGGAAGAGAAAGGATTGAAAGCACACATGGAGAAGAGTCCAAACCGTACCATCGATACAAGCCCCGTCCCATTGCATTCTGAACACTGAGCAGCTGTATCATGCTGAAAGACCGCGACCGAGGGCAGAGGAGGACTCACAAAAGCCTCTGCTGCAACTGAACAGAATACGAGGCAAACTTCCTCAAGCTGATCGACAAGCTGACAAACGGATCGCAGACGGACATCAACTACACGGGTACTGCTGTGCTGTTCAAGCCAGGATTCTTTGCAGGTGGGCAGGTTGAGCACGATTGCGGCACCGAGCGCGCTGTCGGCTACTACCTCGAGCCAGTCATCTCGATGGCCCCGTTCGGCAAGGCACCGCTGTCACTGACGCTGACAGGCATCACAAACTCGGCACAAGATCCATCAGTCGATGTTCTACGCACAGTCACGCTGCCCACATTGAAACTGTTCGGTCTGGAAGACGGTGCCGAACTGCGTGTAAGCTCTCAACGCTTGCGTTTTCATTCCGAGTGCTATTGGAGTCGGTGTTGGAAATAAGTTGGTGTCACGTGCTAGCTCGGTAATGCTCAAAAATGTTGCATCCATTTGCTGGATCTTGATGGCTTGGCAGATTGCCAGGCGAGGCGCTCCTCCGCTCGGTGGCGGCCAAGTCTTCTTCTCTTGCCCCGTTGTCAAGCAGCTGAAGCCAGTCCAATTACTCGAGGCTGGCAAAATCAAGCGTATTCGTGGCATTGCGTACGTCACCATCTGTTGCTGTGCATGAGCCGTGGTGTTGCAACACTGGCTCACGGTTTTTTTGTTCCTTCCCACCCCTCCCCCGCTTCCCTGGTTCTTGTCATGCACCCTGGGGCGTGCTTTTTTTCTTGCTTGCTTTGCGATTGCGTATCGGCGCCATTCCCGTCATCCCAGTTACTCGACACGCGTCTCGCCACAAACGGCCAATCGTATTGTCGACGCTGCTCGATCTCTGCTTAATACGTTCATCCCTGATGTTTATATTTACACCGATCATTACAAGGGTGCTGAATCTGGCCGGTAAAGCATTGCTTTTGGTTGGGTTGTTGGCCTTATACTTGTGCTTTTGCTCTTGTACTGACGCTACCTCTTCGCTTTTGAATCGCATCAGCTCGCCTGGCTTTGCACTGTCTCTTGTGGCTGAATCGACAACCGGCGTGCTGACCTCCGCAGAATGCGCCGCCGAAGCAGGAATGCTTCCGGAAGATTTGGGACTCAGAACTGCCAAACTCCTGTTCGAAGAGATTTCACGCGTAGGTTTATCGTGATTTTTGTGGCCACTCTTTCTCGGTTATGCTTGGTGTTTGGACAACAAAGTGGCAAGAAAGAAAGAGATGCTACGACTTTCGATGCTGACCTCTTTTCGATCAATAGCTCACATCACACCGTTACACCAATGTAGCATCCAATTCCTGAGGCATATGCGAGATTTCCTTGGTGTTACTTTCAAGATCAAGGCAGAGCCAGAGTCCCAATCACTCACATTGACGTGCATTGGCATTGGTTTCCGAAATCTCAGCAAGCGACTTGGCTGAGCAACCTCGGCTCGTTTTGGGTTTTTGCGTTATTTCGTTCTTCAACTTGGAAATATACAACATACTTGGATACACATCAATCCATAGCACGCACACACACACACGATTTGTCTCTGCTGGTTTTTGGCGCCAAAATGCACTTTTCAAACCGAAAATCCCAATTTGGATTTGTTTCATTCTTTGATTTTTGTTTCTTTGACTTTTCCCATTTTTTTCTTTTCAAAAAGGACATTGCACAGTTCCTTCCAGACCGTGCCTTGCTTCCCTCTCTGATCACTCCTTGACACAAGACCTTTTCACCACCTTCGGGCAGGTACGGCGCTCGGAATCGGTTGTGCAGCGCGATTTCTCGGCAGTTTGCAATTTTGGCGCCAATTTCAAATATTTCGACAAAACTGTTCACTTTTCATCGCTTTGTTTCTTTGTTTGCCTCGTCGCCAACTCCTCTCATCTCCTCATCTCCTCGATAGACTCTTCCGCTTTCGTTCTAGTCATCCAGTCACCATCCGACTTGCCAGCCCGCATCCACAAGGAAACTCACACACACACAAGCATGAGCAAAAACCAAGAAAACTACCACGATCTGGTTTCAGACGATCGAAACCGTTTGAAGCAGCTGTTCGTGACCCCTGCCGCCCAGCAGACGCCTATCCCAGTCGCCAAGTCAACCTCCCAGCGCAATGCCGCGTCTGTGTCACCCGCAGTGCCGCGACGCCCGCTGGCTGTCAGCGAGTCGCCCAACGTCGTCGCTGTCTCGGCTGCTCCTCCTGCCTCTGCTGCTGCTGCTTCAAGCAAGGCGACCCCAGTGGCTTCCTCAGCGTCTTCCCCGTTGATCGCCTCCGCTGCGACCCTCCGTCAAGCGCCCGTCTCGCCGTTGGGCACCGCAGTGTCCGCTTGGGACGTGGCTGGAGAAGCGCTGTCGCCGGTGGCTCGCGCCTCGCAGCACATTACAACGCGCAGGCCTCGTTCCCAACGCAGCACAAGCAACAAGGAGCTCACTCCGATCGCGCTGGCCGCGCTCCCGAGCCCGGGACCCGTCAGCCCAGTGTTGGACAGCTCGATTATGAGCACTGGCTCGCGTGCCGGCCGCACCAACTCGACCTCGCTCGCCCGCTTCACTCGTGCAAACGAAGATTTGCAGCGTCAGCTGGCCGAAGCCCGTCGCTGGTCGTTTGGCTCCGATTTGAACACGAGCAACATGTCAGGACTTGGCGCACCCTCTGACCCTCTGACTCTGGGTTTGAAAAGCTGAAAACTTTGGTGAGTTATTGTTTTTCTTCTTGTTGTTGTTCTTTTTCTTTCAATTGCTTGACAAGCGCCTGCCATTTTGTACGACACGTTGCTCACAAAACCAATTGTTTTTTGGAACGTTATGCTTTGACAGCTTGATTCGCTGCCCAAAGGAATTCAGGCCGAATGCCAGCACCTGTATTTGGCCGCATTGGACATTGCACAAGACAACAAGAAGCTTCGCACAGACAACGCAGCATTGCGCCTGCACGACGAAATGCTCAAGCAAAGCGAACTTGACATTGCCAACGAGCAGCTCGGCGAGTTTGATCGTCGTTATTCCGACCTCACCCACCAGCACGAGCGCGACATCAAGCAGCTCGCTGAGGAGCGTGATCTGGCACTGCAAGAGTCTGATGCTTCGCGCAAGCGGCTGGAGCTCTTCAAGGACACTGAACTTGACATTTATCAAAGCTCCCTGTCGCAGTACGATCGCCGCCTGTCCGAGCTCAACCGCAACAACAGCGCTGCTGAAACCCGCTGTGTTCAGCTGCAGGAGCAGGTCGCTGAGCTGACCAATGCGCTGGAACGCACCAGCACCGAGTACGTTGCCATCGAAAAGGAGCTTCAGGAGCAAATTCAGGCTCAGCAACAGCAGTGCGACGACACCGAGCAAAAGCACGCCACATTGACCGCGACGCATCAGTCTGTCGTGCAGGAATGCGCCATGCTTCGCGACAAGCTTGTCGAGCACGAGCAGATCATTAACGAAATGAACGAGCTGATTGACGCCACCCTCCTTGAGCGCGACGCATTTGCCCGAGAGAGCGAGGAGCGCAAGGCGACTCTTGACAACCTTCAGACCAAGTTTGATGCGCTGAATGCTGCAATCACTGCGCTGACCGAGCAGCATGCGGCGCGCGTTGTTGAGCTGGAAACCGAGCTCGCCACGAGCTCAACGTTGGCGGAAACCGCGGCCAAGACACACGAGGAAGCGCTCAGCAACCTTGCTTCCAAGCACGCACAGGAAATGCAGGAAGCTCGTGCAGCTTTCGATTCCCAGATGAGCGTTGCTACCGGAGCACACGCTACCGAACTTGCAGCCATCCAGCAGACGCAATCCAACCTGGAGGAGCAAATCGCCACGCTCATGAAGCAACTCGACGCCAGCAACGCAGCTGTGCAGACACTGACCGAGCAGCAGAGCTCTGAAATGCTGGCCCACCATTCGTCCACTGAAGAGCAAGTTTCCATGATTGCAGCCCTCAACGCACGGCTTGCCAGCGTCCAAGCCGAAAACGCCGCGCAAGCTGCAGCCCTCGAGGCAAGTGAGCAAGAGTTGCAGGATGCCAACGGTGCCATCGCTTTTGCACAGCAGCAACACAAGGACGCCGTTGACCAGCTTTCTGCTAGCCATGCTGACGCTATGGACCAGCTTGCGGCACAGCACATCACACAGGTGGCCGAGCTCGAGCAGACCCTGCAAGAATCCGCCGCTGAGGCGATAAAGCTCACCGATTCAATTGCCACGCACCAAGCCCGACTGGACGAAGCCGCTCGGACTATTGAACAGCTGTCCACCGAGCGTGATGCTGTCAGCGGTAACTTGAGTGCGGTCACGGCCGAGTTGCAGTCCCTCAAGGCAACCCATATCACGCTTTCCGCCACCATCGACCAGCTGGCTGCCTCCAAGTCGCAAATCAGCAACGACGCGTTTGCAGCAAATCGAGAGCTGCTTGATCTGCAGCTGGCTCGCGATGGGCTTGTCATGGACTTGGCCGCTGCGAATGAGCAAGCCTCCCTCGCCCGCGAAGCTGTGCAAA
Source organism: Capsaspora owczarzaki ATCC 30864 (assembly GCF_000151315.2). Classification (NCBI taxonomy): domain Eukaryota; class Filasterea; order Ministeriida; family Capsasporidae; genus Capsaspora; species Capsaspora owczarzaki. The sequence goes on along the minus strand of NW_011887294.1, from coordinate 346,766 downwards.
AGCTCCAGAGTGAGTTCTCTGCCTTCCGCGAGGCCAAGGCGCTCACATTGGAAGAACAACAGCTGCAAACCAACCAACTTTCCGCGACCGTCCGCAACCTCGAGGTCGAGCTCCAGGCGGCCAAGGTTCTCCTTCCCATCTTGACCGCGCACGAGGCCTCTGGTGCCCACGTTTCAATCCTCATGCAAGAGGACTCTGAGCTGGTTGGAGAGTATACCTCGCGAATGGATTCAGCGGTGAGTGTTTTGCTCTGCATGTAATGAAGAGGTTTTGTTTTTTGCAGTATTGTGGGTGACTGACTCGTTGAGTGTTTTTTTTTTTGGGTCGAACTACACGACAGATTGTCAGCATCCCGGCTCAGGCTCTCGTTCTCCCAGAAGTCCAACAAGTATGCGCCACTGCACGATCGATCGCCCAGAGCACGGATCGTCTTGCTCGCGCCAACCAAGAGCTCTATGCCCACAACGAGAGCTTGAAGGAGAGGGAGCTTGATTTGGCCAACAGCGAGCTGACAGAAATGCAACGCCGCATGTCGGATGCCGTTCGCCAGTTCTCCAGCGACCGCGAGACTTCAGTGCAAAAGCAACAGGAGCTTCAGGCGGCGTGCGACGATGCTCATGCGGCACTGCAGCGTGCATCGGAGGCGCTGGATGCGACCCAAGCAGAACGAGAGACGCTTCGTCAACGCGCCAGCGACATGGCCAAGCAAATCGAAGCATCATCAGCTGTTGTTCAGCAGCAAGCTGCTCGGGCAGAAGAACTCGAGCGGGCGATGGCCGCGATGACCGAGCAGTTGAAGGATGCCCAATCCTTGCTTCGGACCAAGGAAGATGAAGTGTCCGGCATGGCTGCTCGCCAGGCCGAGCTGTCAGCCAAGCATGAATCGACCACACAGCAGCTCGCACAGCAATGCGAACGGGCTAGCCAGCTTGAAGCGTCCTTGAATGAGGCCACAGCGGCTGTCCAATCTCTGACTCTTCGTTGCCAAGAGACCGAGCAGCGGGCAGACCAGCTGGATCAAGAGCTGGCCAAAGCCACGGATCAGCTGGCCCAAGAGTCCCAACGGATGGAAAGCTTGACGAGCAAGTGCGAGTCAGCCGAGGAACGTGTTCAAGAGCTTGACGGAGAGCTGGCGGAAGCCAGCGAGCGAGTTCAGGACCTGACGGTTCAAGTCCAGGAGCTTGTCTCGAACGCTTCCAAGCACGCCGAGCAACTCGAGCTGAACCTGACCGAGGCGAAGGAGAAGGATTCCTTGCTGGAAGCGTTGACCTCCTCCGTGGAGCAGCTTCGCGAGCTTGCCGTCTCCCGCCAACAGGCTTTGGACGAACTCTCTGCCAAGCTTCAGCGCGAGCAGCTGACCTCCATGACGCTGGATGAGCAACAGCAAAAGCTGCAAGAGGCCCTTCAGTCCTTGAGCGCTGCTTCTGCCAAGATTGAGCAACTCGAGTCTCAGATTGTGGTTTTGCGAGGACAGCTGGACGAGCGCACGCTGCAAGTGCACGATTCAAAGCAAGAAAGCGCCGCTGCAAGCGTCAAGCTGCAATCCGCCGAGAGTGCACTTGAAGCTCAGCAAATCCTGCTGGAAGAACAAGCAACCCTGTGCCAAAAGCAAGAGCAAGAAGTCGCCCACATTTCTCAGGAATTGCAGACGGCCACGCTCAAGTACGCCCAGACCGCCGAGCAGCTCGAGGAGCAACGCCGCGCTTTCAGCGAGTCCCGCGCCCAATTTGAAGAATCCGCAGCCAAGTCTGAAGCGCTGGAAACGCAACTCGGCACTGCCATGTCTGAGCTTCGCGCTTCGGTCGACAGCTCCATTGCTCGCGCCGACAGCGCCGAGCGCAAGTGTGCGCAGCTGACAGCCGAGCTTGCCGCGGTCACGTCGCATCTCGACTCGGAGGTGACTCAGTCGCTGACGCTGACAAATCAAGTCGAGGCTTTGGGCAAGAGTCTGACTGAGGCTCATTCTGAGCGCAACGCCATGCAAAAGCTCCAAATTGAACAACTCAACAAGATGACTGCCGACTCGAATGCACACGTTGAGGAGCTTCAACAAGAAATGCTGGCCATGCAAGCGCAGATGGAAGCGCAATACCGCACCGCTGCCGAACTTGCCAAGCAGCTGGAGGCCACCCAGCAAGTCGTTTCGGAGCTGACTGCGACTCGAGACCAGCTGAGCGCCACTTTGTCGTCTTCGCGCCAAGACTCGCACACTCTGGCCGAGAAGCACCGCATTTCGACGGACGACTTGGACGCCATGCAGCAAAGTCTCAGCAGCAAGACGGCCGAGCTGGAACAGTTCAAGCTGCAGCTCAACCAAGCGACGGCCAGCCTGCAAGCCCTTCACGCTGCTTCTGAGGAACAAGGTGCAGCGCAGCAAGCGTTGATCGTTGAAAAGGCTGGCCTCGAGACCAAGTTGCAACAGAATGCCGAACGGCATGCTGAGGAGGTCCGACGAGCCCAGGCCATGCTCGAGCAGCTCACTTTGCAACTCGCCGAAAAGGATGCGCGCTTTGAGACCTTGAAGGATCGTGAGCTGGACTTGATGTCGGGCGAACTCGAGTCGCTCAACCGCCGCGTTTCCGATTTTGCGCGCGAGCGTGAGGTGGTTGTGCAGGCACACAATGTGGATCGCGCTACCTTGGAGGACGTTCGCCTGGAATTGGCCACCACCTTGGCGACGAAGGACAAGCTGACTGCCGACAAAACCGAGCTGTTGGCTGCTCTGGACGAAAAGGAGCAGGCCTTTGCCGTTGCGACCGCCGCGTTGGCTGAAACCCAAGGCCGCCTGGACATGCTGCTTGCCTCCAGCACCGCTGACGCTGCCCAGTTGCAAGAGCGCATCGATCAAGCGCACCAGGCTCTGCACAATGTTCAGCAGCAGTTGGCTTCTGATCAAGCGTCGGGCGCTGAGCAGCTTGCCGCGCTTCAGGCCAAGTTGGCTCTTGTGAGCAGTGAACTTGACGCAGAACGCGAGACAGCCACTGTCAACGGCAATCTCTTGGAAGAGGAGCGTCTGTACAAGGACGAGCTCGAGCAAGAGTGTGCTCGTCTTGACAAGGACGCTGGTGAAAAGAACGCGCTCGTGCAACACTTGCAGCAAACTGTCGCTGCCTTGCAAGCTCAAGTCGCTTCGCTCGAGACCAGTGCGGTTGCGATGACTGCGTCTGGAAAGAGCGCGCTCGCCGACGCCCAGGAGCTGAGCGGCAAGCTCAAGCAAACTGAAGCGTGGCTGAGTGCGGCACAGGCTCAAGTCGTCCAGCTCACAGCAGTAGCTGCCGAGAATGGAAACGCACGTGAGACGAGCGCCGGGCAAGTCAACGCGCTCCAGTCCACCATTGCCAATCTCCAGAGCCAGGTCTCCAGCCTGCAGACCAACCTCGGCGTCCTCGAGTCGGCAAAGAGCGTCGCTGTTGCTGAAGTCCAGCAGATGCAAGCGCGAGTGGCCCAACAGACCAGCCGTCTTGAAGCCCTGGATGAGGACAAGCAGAAGTTGGATGCTCAGCTGATGCAAGAGCGTCAGCAGCGCATGGAATTGCAAGTCCAGCTCAAGCAGGTCGCTAGTGACAGCACTCGCGCCACGCAGACTCAGAACGAAGAGCGCCTGTCTTACGAGCGTGCCAGCTCGCAGCACGAACGCGACGTGTCTCTTCTCAAGGCTCAGCTGCAGTCCTGCACGTTTGATCTGCAGAGTGCCAAGACGCAACTCAACGAGCAAGTCTCGACCGAGCGTACCCTGCGTGCCGAGATGGACAAACTCTATCGCGATCACCAGCGCTTGCAAAACGAGTTGACAATTGCCTCCACGGTGCAAGCACGCCTTGCTGCCTCGAGCCCCACTCCTGCACCTGCGGCTGCTGCTGCTGCTGCTGTTGCTGCTCCTCCTCCCGCCGTTGTGATGCCAGCACCTGCTCCTGGTCCGTCCATTGAGGCAATTTCCCAGCTCATCCGCTCGGAGCTGACCTCGCAACTGAGTCCCGTTCTCCGCCATGTGCAAGAGTACCAGCACTACCACCAGCAGCAAGAACTGCAGACCCACATGGCCCAGGTTGTGTCGTCTGCCGTTGCAGCTGGCCAAGCAAGCATCGCCGCTGCTGCCGCGGATGCCGCCAAAGCTGCGTCCGCCGCGGCCTCCGCTCAACAGACCATGTCGGAGCAGGCGCATGCTGCGCGCGTCGCCTCGACCCAGCCACCAGTTTCGGCTCCAGCTGTCGCCCTGCCCATCCCTGCAAGCGCATCGCCCCAAGAAATTGTGCGAATGGTTTCTGACTGCTTTACCTCATTCACCACGACCGTCACCGGCGTGATTGCACGCGAAATGCTGACCCACCAACAGTCGCACGCTGCTGCTCCTGCTGCTCAGTTCATTCCGACAACCGCAACCATGTCGAGCGATGCTACGGCAGCCATTGTCTCTGCGGCCACCAACGCCGCACACGCGGCAAGCTCTGCCCAAGCCGCAGCGGCAGCAGTGTCGCAAGCGGAAATGACCCGCGTCAATCGCGAGTTGTTGCTGGTCTCGGCTGAGCGTGATCGTCTTGCAGCGCTCAATGCGACCTTGTCGGCGAGTGCAGAGCGCGCTCAGCGGCTGTTGGACACCAGTCAGCACGATGCCGGAGAGGCGGCGCGCGAGCACCAAGCGGCCATCCACCAACTCCAGCTGCTCCAGCTGCGACTTGATGCCGCCAACACGGCCACTGGCGCCGCGGAAGGCCGAATGACAACCATGCGGGCCGACATGCTTGAGGAGCGTCGTCGCATGGAGGCTCGTCACGCCGAGGATCGCCAGGCTGCTCTGGCCGCCCAAGCGACGTTGCAGTCCGCCTTGACCTCGGCCATGGACAAGATTGAGCGGCTGCAGGTCGAATTGGAGGCGGCCAACGTGCGATGCAACGAGCTGCAGCAGCAGTTGCGTACGCACGAAATGCAGCAGCAGTTTGCCCTGGCAGCACCCGTTGCGCAGCCTTCCGTCGGTGAAATTCATGCATGGATTGTTGCATCTGTCGGAAGCAATGGCGCACGAGCGAATGGCCTCCCTGCGCTGATGCTGCAGCACGGAGAAGCCGGCAGCATTGTCAACAGCAACTGGATGCAAGCCTTGCACCTCTTCTTGGGCCAGGTTCAACAAAAGTACGCTGGTCGCGTCGACACGTACAAGAGCAAGATTGCAGAGCTGCAGTCCACTGTACACTCGATGGAGACTACTCTGGCTTCCGAACGCGATCAGCGCGAGAGCGAGCGTCGCCGCGAGTCCCGCGCCAGGCAGTCTTGGGCGCAACAGCGTGATTCGGTTCTCACCGCCCTGACGACCGCACGAAACAGCACTGCCAACTCTCCGCTTGTGCCCTGGGCGACGCACTACCAAATGCACAATGCGACTCAGCAACTCCCCGCTGCTGCAGGCAACGGCACTGTGGAAATGCTGGCTGCCCAATGCCAAGAGCTGAGCTCTCAGGTGCAAAAACTCACCTTCCAAAAGCGGTATTTGGCCGTTGAAAACACGCGCCTCGCTCACATTGAAAGCCTTTGCCTCAACATTATCGACCAGGCCGACCGCGAGGTCGATCAAGTCACGGCTGTCTGCACCGGCAGTGTCATGCCGCCGGCCATCCATCGCCAAATGCTGACTCCGCTCCGTCGTTTCCGCAAGGGTGTGTTGGCTGTCATGGCTGCACGCCGTCTGTTCTACGGCGGCAGCAAGTATCAACACGCTGCCAATCGCAAGATGCACGACCTGCAGACCGCCTATTCCAGCATGAACGCACCTTCGGCGAAAACCCACCCAGCATCCTGGTTGCTGAATCAGCCTGCACGCCAGCCCTTTGCCACCCCGTTTCCCTTCATGTCTTGAATTGATTTTGTAAATGTTTCTTTCCATGTCTCTCGTTTGTGTGATGTTGTGTGATGTGTTGTACATGAAACAAAAAAAGTTGAACATTTCCCCTGAACGATTTCCACCATGCAAAACGCATTTACCACGGGCGTTGAAAGTTGTACTCGTGGAACTATCCATTGACAAAACAATCATCATCATAATCAACCTCTTCGCTGCTACCGTCGATTGGAGGGGGCACGATTTCATCGGTCGTAAATGCGGTTGTTACACTTTCGGATGGACTCTCTGAATCAAAGTAGGCGTCTTCATCGTCCTGCTGTCGCTGCCTGGCTCGTATTTGCTGCTCGTGTTGCTCTGTGAGTTGAGAAGATGCGGCCTAGAATAACCGCCCACAAAACAATAAACCAAACGCAAACATCAACAAGTCAACAAATTCGGTAAACAGCCAACTTGTCAAAATCGGCTTTCGAGATCTTAGAATCCCAGCACTGACCTCCTCGACTTCGCGATGCAGCCGCTCCCGTGTAAATAAGACGCGCATGGCGCGAACGAGCACATCGCGATACTCGTCATCGTTATTGTCGTCGTCGTCGTTGTCGAGGCGTTCGTGAGTGGAAGACGAAATCTCGCCATCCACGTCGTCCACCTCCATCCGAGACGACTCGTCCTGTGGATGTAATACCATTGCATTTGTCTGTTGCCTGTGTGTTGATGGCGATGGTGATGACGATGACGGTTGGTGCGCTGTACCATGTGAAACACCACCTGGTCCAACACCAGCACCAACACCAGCACCACCACCACCACCCTGCCGACTCTGTAAAGACATGGCGCTATCGCCATTGCCATCCTTGCGAAACTCGACACCAGAGTGCGGTGTGGCGCTGCTGGGCTCGGATGATCCAGCCGGTTGTTGCAGCTCGCCGAATCGCTTGGGCCGCGCGTCCGCCTGTGCGTACTGGCTGTGCAGCGCGAGTCTGGCGTTACGTGCTGCTTGGCGCTGCTCGTCGGATCGTCCTGCGGGTCGAGTGGCATCGCGCGAGGCCAGGTCGAGTGAGTCATCGTCGTCCGAGTCGTGCTCGCTCAGATTGCTCAGATCTGCGTCCGCGTTTGGTGGATGCGTATCAAGAGCCATCTCATGGTCTATTGGATCCATGGTGAACTCAGCAAAGTCGATGTTTTTCGTCCAACAACCAACAAGCGAACGAGTGAAAACAACAAAAGTGACTGAACGAAAGGTCGGATTTGACTAACTGATGATTTGACGAGGTAACGCTGCACACACTGACAACTTCAACAACATACATGGTAACATGGTGTGGCGGAACCAAGCGATAGACAAAAGGAAGGGACACAGAGGTTTCCCCCATGTACACAGATACATGGTCGAAACAATGACACTACTTCAACTTGGCGGCGCAAGTCACATGCAGACGCTTGCCGTTCACTTCCTCGTACACGTCCGTGATGGGCGTGTCGCAAGAGCCACACAGCAAATTCTTCAGACGGAAAAAGTCTTTCTTGCAGTACGGCATTCCGGCGTGGGGATAGTAGCCACCCTCGAAAGGCAAGCGACAGGTCTAAGCGCCGCGCAGAAGAGGCAAAACAACAGTGAAGGTGAGAAACGTCATTGACAAGCTGCGGTCATTGCATCGTTCCATCGTCCAAAATGCAAGTCTCTTACCGTGCACACAAGGCAGGTCGGATGCCATCGCTTCTCCATCGCGTCAACATACGTGTCGACAAGTGGTTTTTGACAACCGTGGCATGTAAGCGAGCCAGAGCGCTTGGCATAATGCTCTTGGCACAGAATCGCGCCATCGACGACAAAATGAGGCTGCGAGTCGAGAGCGGTGCTGCAAACCTACAAACGGTGTCCATGGGGCTGGTTAGCAACCATCAAACGCCCACACTCAAGCGACAGAACCCAAAGCCAAAAAGCAAAAAGCAAAAAAAAAAAAAAAAAAAAAGCAAGAAAAAAAAAAAAAAGACGAAAACAGCAAACAAGCAAGCTCTGCACATTCTCCCTGCTGGAAAGATCGCCATTTCTCTATACCTTGCAAACTAGGCACTGGCGATGGTAGTACGCTTGCCCTGTGGTGAGCGCGCCCGAGCTAATCGGCAAAGTGCACAGCTTGCAAATCCGTTGATTGCGCTCTTCATAGTGCTTCTGGCACAGCGGCTGGCCATTGTGCTCGACAAAGGACGAGAGGACTTGCTTGCAGACACCACATGTCAGGTGCTCGGGGCACCAGATTTTGCCGAGGGCAGAGACATAGTTGCCTGCCTGCGGCTTCTGACAGACGTGGCATCTGGGCAAGAAGAGCGACTCGTAGTCTTCGCTGCAGTAGACCTTGCCATTCAACTCGAAGAACGGCGTCTTTCCCAGCGGCTTCTGGCAATGGGCGCACACAAAGTGATCATGATGCCACTTGCGGCCTGCTGCCGAAAGGGCGCGCTCGGCCATTGTGATGTCCTTGCCGCAACCACCGCATTGGCCACGAATCTGGGCGGAGGGCTTGTCGGCACTGTCCATGTTCGAGGACGAGCGCGAAAGCGATTGCTTGACAGAAACACCGGTGCCCGAGCTGCTCGGTGTGCGACTCAAGGAAGACCCGGACCGAGACTCCAGAGCTGTGAATGCGGCCATCGCGGTGGCCGACAGCTCTGGGACGACATCGTCGGCCTCTGTAGACGCTGACGCAGAAGTGTCTCCAGCAGGAGCTGCAGCCGGAGACTTTGGGGTCGGGAAGGCGGGAGCAGAGGGAGTGCCAACCGGAGTTGAAGGAACTGATGTTGCTGCCGCCGGCTGGACTGGCTTGTGCAATTGAGTGGACGATGTGGCAGGGCTGGGCGACGATGGCAGTGGAGATCCTGCAGCGCGGGCATGCGGACTGACATACGACGAGGTGATGAGACCGGCGGGGCGATTTGGCGTGTTGGCAGCAGCGGCAGCCGCTTGCGTGGCAGATTGCACCGACCACTGCCTTCCCAGAGAAGGGTTGGCAGCCGCTGTGGCCTTGATGGACGGAGCGGCAGCGGCCGCTGCTGCAGGTGCTGCGACGGTAGCAGTGACCTGCGCCGACTTGTTCGGAATCAGACGATCGAAATCGTCCAGCGCGGAGAGAATGTCGCGCTCGGCAGCGTCGTACAGCTCGTCCTTGCGCTTGATTGGAGTGAATGTTGAAGTCGCTGGCGACGAGGCGGCGGGTGTTGCCACAGAGGCAGCAGGAGTGGCAGCGGGAGTTGACGTTTTGGGTGTGGTTGACGCGCTTGGAGAGCTAACCTGCGGCGCAGAAGTAGAAGTAGCGGCAGGAGCAGAAGGGGCGGCAGCAGCCGCGTTGATGGCGTTGGCAGCACGCAAAGCAGCAGACCCATTCGGACCATTCGGACGCGATGGGGAAGCCCGCGGCACGTTGGTCGAGTTCACCCAAGAGGCGGCACGCGATCGAACGCTCTCAACGGGGCTCTCTGGCGCTTCGGCAACCGGAGCCTCTGGCGCTGCAGGCTTGGAGATGGCAGAGGCATTGCTGACGGAGGGGGATGCACGCCAAGATGCACGGGCTGCTGCTGCTCCTCCGGTCGGCGTGGAAGGCGTAGTGGACGCGATAGAGTTGGCACGCCACGAGGCGGTGGTGCGCGAGCCAGAGACGGTGGGAGATGCTGCGGACGGGGTGTTGCTCGTCGAGGAGGCACGCCAGGACGACACGGCTTGGCGCACGGAACCGGCCGTCGGGGTAAACTCTTCGACAGGCTGCTGCGTTGCTGGCGTAGTCGAAGTGGCGGCTTGCTGCGGATTGAAGACCATGGACAATCGCTTGGAAGGAGTGGTCGGTGCAGGCTTTTGTGGCGTTGGCGAGGAAAAGCTGCTCTGTGCTGCGCTGTAGAATGAATTGCGACGGTCTTTGACGGAAGGGAAGATGACACCCGATTCCGTGACAGAGACGCCAGGAGCCTCCGCAGCGTCGCCGGCAGCGGCTAGATTGGACGGATGAACAGATGATGCGGCAGCCGAGTCGCCAACTGCCGTTGCCAGACTGCGGAAGGATGGCGACCGGATTGAAGAGTTGGGCTGCGGTGTACCGACATGGACTGGCCTCGTGGCCGCAGGAGCGGGCACGGTTGGAGCGGGGGCAGCAGCTGCTGAGGATGATGCAGCCACAACCGCATCGGGCGCACGCGCAGGCATCACGATTGCAGACGGGTGACGAGCGGAAGGGGGCGATTTGACGGGGACGGAAGCCGGAGACACTGGCGACGCCGCCGGGGAGGGCAGTTGTGCTGGCTCAACGGCGGGTGCCAATTCGGGTTCAACCGTCGTGTGCGAGGCAACAAATGCAGAACCAGGCTCTGGAGGAACAAGCTCGTTGGGATGGGGACTGGAAGGAACGGGACTGGTGGACAGGCCAAACGAGTTTTCTCGGCTGGCAGTCCGGCGATGCGAAATCTCAAACAGACGCGACCCAGCCGGCGATGCGCGGGCGCTTCCGGGCAGCCGGCGCGATGCTTGCTCCCGTTCAATCATCGAGACGTCAAGCACGCCGATGGCCTCGTCCAAAGCGTCGTCCAAAGCGATGGATTCGTCAGGCTTGACCAGAATGGGAGCGCGCGGCGAATCTGGAGCCTCCGGCCCGCTCGATGGAGGAGAGTGGGGAACAGAAGGCGTGACCTCATTGGACGGACGGGCTGGGGAGGCCGGTTCGGATGCAGCAGCAGCAGCAGCGTTTAGAGCGACGGGAGCGACTGGAGCTGCGGGCTCGACTGCGGGCGGGATTGCAGGCTCAGCCACCAACGTTGTTGGAACCTCAATCACCGTAATCGACGACGAAGACGGAGGAGTCAGAGGCGGCGTGCACACCTCCACTGTAGCGGCAGCAGCAGCAGCAGCAGGTGCCGACACGGGTTCGGACGTGAGAGGCTCGTATTCCGAACCCACAAAATCAAAATACAAGCGTTTGAGGCGCTCCACCACAGCCTCCATGGAGGGTCGTTTTGACGGCTCGTCTTCGACGCAGTCGACGGTGAGCTGGATGAGCGGCTCAGGGCAGCCTCCATTTGCGCGGTCGTAAATCTCGCTGCTTGCAATACCAAACCCAGGAATGACGCGCTCGAACGTAGAGCTGTGCTCACGGCTAATGAGTTCGCACAGTACCATTCCGTAGCTAAAGACATCCACCTTTTCATCGTAGGGGATGCAAAACATGATTTCGGGGGCGAGTGTCCAATCCTGTTTTTTTTTTTTTTTTGTTTGTGTGTGTGTGTTTGATTGTGGTCGTGCCGAGACAGACGTTTGTGAGTGCTTTGCGATCAATTGGCCGGAAACAGAAAATTACCAACCAAGACAAGGCGAAGCCAGCAACGCGACAAGGTCGACCGACAAAAGTCCCCGCTTACCGTTCCACACATTGTCATTTGCTTGCTCAAGTCCAAATGCCGAGAAAAGCCAAAGTCGCACATTTTCGCTCGCCATTTACTCGTCATCAGATAATTTTCAGTTTTGACATCTCGGCTGTGACGCACACGATGGGGGATGGTTTCGGGGTGAGCAATCCTCAAAGGAATGGAACAAAATCCCTCCTCATCCATGTTCGCTTCAACGACACCCATTCGCAAGATACGAACGTACTGGATCATTCTTTGCGAGTGCAAGTGTGCCAACGGAATAGCGGCATCGATCGCAATAATCAAGCGCTGAGGCCATGGGACGTCGTGGTCCTCCATCAAGGCGTGAAGATCGCCACCGTCGATAAACTCGGTCAGAAGGTAATAAGTCTTGTTGTGAAATGCCGCACCAATAAACTTGACGACGTTTGGGTGTTGGACCGACCTGTCAGATCGAAAATGTAGAAACGAATTGTGAGGTGAGAATTGAATCGCCATCCGCTTGGTCCATGATTTTTTAAATCTTCTCGATGCCGTTCGTGTTTGAACAATGTGTGATTCTTCCGAACAGAGTCATGCTGTGAAGCTAACGGTGTGGTTGACTCGCAACATCCGCATTTGGATGGACGAAACAGAGCCCAATCCAAAGCGCACTCTTCACCACACCGAGCGACGCATCGCTACAATAATAGCAGCATTACAGATGCTGACTGAATGACTGATGAAACGACCAAATCATCAGCATGATGACGAGACACCGGTTGTCGGGTAAACCAAAAACAAATAAAAATAGAAAAATAGAAAAAAATAAAAAAATAAAAAAAAATAAAAAAATAAAAAAAAAAATAAAAGAGTTTGCTTTTGGTTCGCTGCAACAAACTCCCATTTTTGAGATTTGGACGGCGCCCCCGGCTGCAGCGAAACCAAAGCCCCACTGGGACCAGTCCTCTGAAGCGCACAGCACTCGTGTGGCCAAAAAGCCAACGTCCGAAGGCGGCGGAGACACCTCAACCGCAACCCTCAATCCATACACTATGGCAAAAGAACCCAGCTTTGGATTCAGTCATTCAAGAGGAAGTGCGTACCCGAGCATGAGGATTTCGCGCTCCGTGTACTTGTCAGCCTCCTTGTTGTTAAAGTTGGCGCCTTCCTCGGGGGCCATCTGCTTGGCGGCGACGACCTGGCCGCGGTAGAGCCCTCGCCAGACAACGCCAAAAGAGCCCTTGCCGATGGACTTTTCCAGCTTGACCTCGCCAAAGTCGATCAGCAGGTGCTGGATGCTGCTCAGCGACATGGCTCTGGACACGAAGACGAAGACGAAGGGTCGAGGGTGGGGGACCGGGTTGGTGGAACAAGGGGGTCGATCACAAGAGATGAGAGAACTGAAGCGGAAACAGAAAAAAAAAAAAAAAAAAAAAAATTCTGGCTTCTCAAAACAAAAAGCAAGATTGTAGAAAAAATATGGAAGAGTGCTTTGTTTCAGATCCTGTTCTTGTTCGAGTTCTGAGGATTGGAAGAATTCACACAGTGCAGGGACAGAACAAAGCAAAAAAGGACAAAGGGGAGCGAGAATCCCTAACGTTGGACTGGTTTGCAGTTCAGGCACAATTCGAGCAAATTTTTTGACAGTTGCAAAATTTGAGGCAAATTGTTGATGTTTTTTTGGTGACTGCTGGTTGCGAGTTGGATGAGCTGGGGGAGCATACTGCGAGGTGTTTGTTGCACATGCAAGCTGGATCTGCTCGCTGGATGGAAGGGGGAACTTGGCTGCAACTTCAGAGAGCGACGTAACAATGCAACAAAAACCAACTCGTTTGTGCTGCGGTTTTGTTCGGTGCGCGTTCATCCTTTCTGCGCTTCACTGATGTCACGACGGAGTTCACCGAAACAGCCGCTGTTTAGCCCGCGAAATGGTGGTTGCTCGTACTATACGAGTGCGTGTATGGATGCGGAAAGTGTAACATTGTAAAGCAAACACACCAAAATCTGCTCAAACTCAGATTGCGGGATCAGCCCCTTTCCATTCCAAGCACTCAATCCACTCTGCTACCTGTTTGAGTCATCTTCCGTTTTTGAACAAAGTGTGTACACGCAGAAAGCGCACTTATCGTTGTCGAGCAGCTCCCAATCTGCTCGTCCTCAAATTTACCAATTCGTGCACTCCATCGTCGCAACCCTCTAGAATCTACCACCCGATTCAAATTCAACTTCACCTTCAATATCCAGTTTCAGTTTGAGTTTGGGTCTGAGTCAGTCCTGGTTATTCTTCCTCCTTTCACGACGACGATGGACGCACTTCGCGGACTGGCGAGCCAGATCGCCGTGCTGGTTGTGCCAGCGTCACCTCCACCCAGCACACCCGGCGATTCCGGCAGTCTCCCGCCGCTCGATGCACTGCTCGAGCAGCTCTTGTCGACCCGCCTGGGCGTTGCCATCGCTGCAGCTGCGTTCGTCGGCGCTTGCTCGGGCATTGCCAGAGTCATGCTCGCCAATTCCCTACCAGCCGTCGTCGGAGGAGTCCAAGTCCCCGCGACGACCCCTCCACCGCCGTCATCGACACCGACATCCGTCTCGCCTGCTGCTGCTGCTGCTGCTTCTGGACCTGCTGCTGTGGGCGATGCAGCGGCGCCAATCTCGTCCAGCGGTGGACTGATTACGGCGGTTGCGTTCTCACCCTTCCATCTTGCCGCTTGGGCGACCGAGCAAGCCGCCAAGGCCGTCGCGCGGGTTGCTGCTGCTCCGAATGGCCAAGTCGGTGCTACTGCTCCTGCTGCCTCGGCGGATGCGGTGGCCGCCGCTGGAACGGGATCTGGCACGAGCCAATTGTTCAGCGTCATTCGCGCTGCAATCCGAGGCCTCCTTGTTCCCGTACACGTCGTCAATTCCGTCCGTCGAGCAGTCCACAATGCTGCGTTCCATGGTGCAAAGCTGCTGGCAGCTGTTTTGCGCCAGTCACTCCCGTCCTTTTCTCAAGTGCTCGAGAACTCGCCCCGTCTTGGCGGACTGCTCTCGCTGCTGTGCGCGTCTTCGCTTCTTTGGCTTGTTTCGGTCCGCATCAACGACGTCTCGATTGTTGATCCCTTCTGGAGTCTCGGTGAGTTTGTGACGTCGGTGGCGGGGGGACACGGTTCTTCTTCCGTGATGTTCGCGTTGTTCGTGTTTCCAAGTCTCTCTCATCCCGATTTGACGCTTTACCTTCCAATCCGTTTTCTTATGCTTGGCACCCACAGGTTTTCTCATTCTTACTGCAGTCTTCCGCAACCACCGCGCTACCGCCACCGGCTTTGCTGGTCGCAAAGATTTGATTTTGCTTCTCGTTTCGCTCTGGGCAGTTCGGCTCTCGGCCTATCTGTTCTACCGCAACTACGGTCAAGGCGAAGGTGAGTTCCATGCGTGATTGAACAGTTGTGTATCTGGCTTTCGTGTCCGGGGTTTATCGTTCGACGAACGGCGTTTCTTCTGGTTTGGATCTGTCGCACTCGCTCGCTTTCATTCAACTCTCACTGTGACTTTGCCTCGCACAGACTTCCGCTACCAAGCCTTCCGTCGTCGCCATGGCCCCAAGTACTGGTGGGTTTCGCTCTTCCAGACCTTCTGGCTCCAGTCTGTGCTTTGCTTCTTGGTGGGCTTCCCGTTGCTGACGGCGCAACGCGGCTCGGCGCCAATGTACTTTACCGACAAGGATTTGGTGGGAGCGACCATGTGGGTGGTGGGCTTCCTCTTTGAGGCGATTGGCGATCTGCAGCTCACCCTGTTCAAGCGCAATCCCGCCAACGAAGGCAAGCTTCTGACCACCGGTCTGTGGCGCTTCACCCGCCATCCCAATTACTTTGGCAATGCGCTCATGTTCTGGGGCTACTATGTGATTGCCTGCAACGCGCGGTTTGGCTGGACAACCATCCCGGCGCCCTTGCTGATGACCTATCTGCTCACGTCTCTGAGCGGAGTGCCTATGCTGGAGCGCTCGCTCATCCGCAAGAAGCCCGAGTTTGTGGCATATGCTGCCCGAACGAGCGCCTTCATTCCCTGGTTCCCCGCCAACATTGACTCGGCCAGCATTGTGCTGTAAGCTGTGTGTGGTCGGCGCGCAGAAATAAAGGCAAAAAAAAAAAAACAAAAAAAAAAAAACAGGAAGTAATTTCTTGGAGATACAACAATCATAACGAACAAAACCC
>NW_011887294.1:274077-331172 GCF_000151315.2 Capsaspora owczarzaki ATCC 30864 | reverse complement strand
CTTGATGGCTGTGGCAGCAATCACAACAGCAACGGACAACCAAAACCAAAATGCCAAAGCACGTACAGGAGCGGTCGAGGAATTCAGCACGACAATCAGTCGCCAGCTAAAGTACCCAATGATAACCGCGAGAATCAAGAAGGTCGATGCCACGAATGCTTCGCGGACCTCGACGAGGTCTTCCGACACGGTGCTCGCGTCGCCAATGTAGGCAATCCAGAGTACGTTGAGGAAGAGCAGGAAGAGGTTGAGGGCGACCCAGGCGGCCATGACCCGCCGATGGATGTCCCGCCACGCTTGCTGGTGGATGATGCGCACAAAGAACACTCCGAGCAGCGAGAACGTGGCAAACTCGAGGTTGACTGGGGGCCAGTAGATGAGCTCCTCGACGAGATTCGACCAGCGCGTCGCGAGCGCCTTGGCAAACCAGATGCTCCTGAGCAGCGTCCACACGAGGCACAGCGACTGGAAGCCCACCTGGAACGATCCCAGCCGGTGTCGGTAGTAGACAATCCGCGCGAGCTGCGAGATGACCGTCAGGAACAAGGCCATGTACAGCAGCGCGAGCACGAGCGTGAGGCACCGATCGACGCCCCAGTCCGCGTACGGGTCGGCATTTGTAGGATCATCATCATCATCATCATCATCACCAGCATTATGATGGATCATGGAGTGCTCCTGATGAAGAGTGGTGCTGGACATGATGTTGGCGTCCCCTTCAGCCACTGCTACTGCTGCTGCTACGCCCATCGCCACCGCTACTACGACTAGCTGCAGCTGTAGTAGTCCCGCCGACCGCCACCACCACCCCCGCCACTGCTGGCGTCGCATGAACGTGGTTTTTTTTGGGGCTGGCTGCTTTGGAATCGGATATACAGCAAGGGGAGCAACCGTCCCAGAAAAGTAGGAATGAGCGAGGAAAACTACCTTGGGGAAAAGTCTCAGAAACCCAGCAACTAAAACAAATCTGAACTCGAAAATCAAGTCGTTCATGCGACATTCATTCACAAGGCGTGTTGACGAAGCGTGTGGGAAAACGTCAATCAACCACAACAGCTCATTCAACTGTTTGAGTGCAAGTGGGTCTCTCGGCGTGCTGCTTTCACTGGAGCTTTCTCCGCATTGTACAACGAGTAATCTTGCGTTTCTTTTTCCGCATGCAGTTGCCGCACTTGGTTTAACGTCGTTCTGTCTCTTCAAACCATGACTTGCGGCACAATCCTTTCTTCCATCCCCCCCCCTCAGATCGTGCCTCTCCACGTCTTCCACACGGGGAGCAAATTCCTCTTGGCGAACTCTTCCTCGTTGACAAATCATCTGTGAGAAGAGTCTCGTTCGTCGTGTCGCGTCAAGACAAATGTGATTCGTTTATTGAATCTCTTGCAAAATGCCTCGAGCTTGGCACTGCATCCACTCGTGTGCTTGGACCTGTTTGCAAAACACCTCGAGCTACTGGTTATGCAGACTTGCTCTTGTCGTCGGCGGCGGGCTTCGGAGGGGTTGTGCGCGTCTGGAGGCGCATTCCGTGCATGCCCTTGATCTCGTCCTTGAGGATTTCGTTGACGAGTCTGTGTTGCTGAACAAGCGAGAGGCCCGCGAACATTGGCGACTCGACGCCAATCTGGTACATTGAGCCGCAGCCGCCTGAAATGTCATTGACGCCCAGCGCGGTCGGCTTGAGCTTGTCCAGCAGAATGTTCGAGATGCGCTCCTCGCCTTCCGTCATGCCCCCGTGGTCTCCGTCGCACGGCTGTCCGCCATGTGTGTGTCCGTGCAGCGACGCGGCCGACGAGTGCAGCGGGGCAGCGCCGGCAGCGGCAGCAGCAGCGCCAGCTGTAATACATGTGCGGACTTGGCCAGCGGACGCCACAGCGCGCGCAATGCTCTGCGGATGCACACACACACACACACCAGTAAGATGCATCCATCCATGCATGCATTTATACATTTGGTGAGTGACAAAAAGCGAGGTCGGTTCGACGCTTTGAGCTTTTTTCGATGCTTCTATGGTTCCTTAATCTCCCCTCCCTGCTACCACTCAACGATGCGCTTACAGTTGACAGGCGAGAGAGCATGGTTTGTGTAATGTGTCGTTCTCGTGATTGTTGCACTGATTGTGTTTTGCTGCACGGGAACTGAGCTCGCTTCCTAATCTGGGATTTTGGTCTCAGTTTTCATTTTTTTGTTGTTATTTTTTCCAAGTTTTTTTGGCAACCATGGCTGAGGTATCTGTTGTTATTTCTGCATAGTCTGCTGATTTTACAATGGTTGGAGGCGAGAAAAGAGCGGGGAAAAGGGGAAAAGGGGAAAAAGGGGAAAAGGGGGAAAAGGGGGGTAGGACGGCGGAGTGTTTTTAGTGAATGTCCTAGTATCGTTCTTTTGTTTCGCTTTTACGCAGCCTCACTTCTTACCCCTCTCTGACTAATTTCCCTTCCATGTGCTACAGGCTCTTCAAGGGTTTTTCGATCGTCTTCTGACTCGGTAAAGCTCTCAGGCAGACCATCCCAGTCCAGCGGCCGCTCGTTCGCTTCGAAGTCGTGCTTGATCTTATTCAAGACGGTCGCATTGAGTGTTGCTGAAGCGCATCAGCGAGAGACAGAGCAGCGAGAGAGAGAGAGCGACCATTGAGCTTCCCAGTCATGAGGGCCCGCTGACCACTGCACTCACCCCCCCCCGCCTCACTGCTGTGCGTCTTGCTCTGTGTGTGTCTTTGGGGACAGTGTTCCTGGTCTCCTCGCTGCCATCGTCACGGACCGCGACGGCGTCATTGTCGTGAAAGGTGAGCTCCAACAAAAGTCACTCATCGCTCAGCCAAAGCACCAGTAGACTTGGTCCCACTGCGATGTGCAGTCACAAACCAGTCATATTGCTCCAAATGGCGTCTTCTTGCTTTTTTTGTTGAATCCGCGCGTGTGTTGGTGCAGCGGAAGGCCTCACTTTTCGCGCGCTGATCCTGTTTTTTGACGGCAGCCACCACATCCGCCAACCCCCAGGCAACTCTGCAAGCCGGATACCTCGCTAGCTTCACTGCTGCCATTGAACAGGTAAACTGACTTCTCCCCCAGGCTGGATGGACAATGAAAGCAGCCAAGTCCGAGCTCATATCTGAATTGCTCTTTGTTGGATTGCAGGCGAGCAAGATTGGACTCCAAAAGAACACCGTTGTCGCTTGCTCGTACGAGTCGTACCAGACCGTGCACTTCAACCACCTGCCGATCATCCTCACCTTCATTGCTTCGAGCGAGGCAAACATTGGTGAGTGAAAGTGCTGGCCAAAATGAGAGCTCTCAATTCTCAAAATTCTCACCTTGTCCCCTTCCCGCTCTCGGCTTGCTTGCATGACAGGTGTCCTTCTCAGCCTCGAAGACGAGCTGGCCAAGGTGATTGAGCCGATTGCCAGCAACTTCCGTAGCCGAGCTGCTGAGCTTGATCTCTAAAAATCCACTTTTCCACTTTCTTTTTTTTTGACAAGTTTGATGCAATTTCCTTCTCCACTTTTCTTCTCGTGCTGATTGTTCTCGCTGTTAGATGACGTCGTTTTTCTCCTCTGTTGATGGTGTCGATGAACACATCTTTTCTTCTTCATTACACCCCATCCTATTGCTTCGATTTGGACAAATCCACAAAATCTTATATTTCGCTCAGAGACAATCAGTACACTGAGAAGCAATCTTCCTCTACAACATGCTGTCCGAGGAGACAGGACGATAAATGGTTGAACAGCAACAACGCGCAACACAAACCAACAAACAAACAAACAAACAAACACGCAAACAAGCAAACATCAACCAAAAAAAGCAACGAAAAGCGGAACAACGCAAACGAAAACAAATCTAGACTACAATACAAGTACATCACTGGGCTGACCGCCAATGCTTTCAAAGCGAAACTTTACAGCAGCTGCAGTTGCTTGGCAAATCGGGGATTGACGCTGTCAAACTGCGCAAACAGCTGCTCGCGTCGCTCTTGGCGCTCCTTGCGACGCTGGCGTCGACTGGCTTGCTGCAAGTCTTGCACTGTTCGTGTGGCATGCTCACGACACATCTGCTCGTCAGTGTCGCTGCCGAGCGAAAGGTCAAATCCCGGCTTGTCCGGGAGTCGCGTAACAGCTTCGAGGCCTGGCATCGAGGCCTGCGACTGCAGCGAGCGAAGATGGTCGTGTCGGGCCTGGGCAAGCGGGTCGTACACGTCACTGGCCGCTTGCTCAATCAGCTCGCTCAAGCAGTCATCGGTGCTTCCTTCGGACAGGTCGGAGCATTCGGTCTCTGTCTTGTCCTCGACGGCGGCGCCGAGGGAAGCAGTCTCCCTGCGCCAAAGCTCCCATTGCATCTCTTCCTGGGCATCGTCACAGGGGCAGAACATGGATGTATCTTCGGAACTTTCGACCGGCGGGATGAAGGGCGGGGTGCGAGTGCGCTGCTTGACCACCTCCCAGTCGACGCCTTCAAACCAGCTGTGGTTTTTAATTTCGGAAATGGTCAATCGGCGCGAGATCGACGAGACCAGGAGCTGGGACACGAGCAAGCGCGCCTGCGAGTAGATTGGCACACAGTCGGGGAAGCTGTACTTGCCCGTGATGATGTTCTCGTACATTTCAACATTGTTCGAGCCATGGAACGGTGGGTAGCCCAACAGCATTTCGTACAAGAGCACGCCAATGGACCAGCAGTCCACCTCACGCCCGTGGCCCTTGTTCAGGATAATCTCGGGGGCCAGGTACTCTGGGGTGCCGCACAACGACCAAGTACGATCGGTCGCCCTCATCGTCCTCGCAAAGCCAAAATCGATGAGCTTGATGTGACCAGACGAGTCGAGCAGAATGTTTTCCGGCTTCAGATCACGGTAGGCAATGTCCTGAGAGTGCAGGTAGTCAATCGCGCAAACAACCTCCGATGCGTAGAACTTGGCAGTCGTGTTGGTAAAGCGCAGGGCCTCGCGCAGATACGTAAAGAGCTCGCCGCCGTTCAGGTACTCGAGCACAAAGTAGAGGGCCTTGCGGTCTTGGAAGGTGGCAAACAGGGTGACCACAAACGGCGTGTCGGTGCGCAAGAGCAAACGCTGCTCTTCCAGGACATGCTCGTCCTGGCCCTGCTCGACGATGGGGAGCTTTTGAATAACCTTCAATGCGAACGGCTCCTTGGTGGCGCGATGGCGCACGACCGACACTTGGCCGAACGATCCAGTGCCCACCAACGCCAAGACCTGGAAATCGGCCATCGAAAGGTTGGCATTGCTGGTTGCGACGCGAGGTGCGGTGACCGGCAGCTGCTGTGGCGATTCGGAACCCACGGGGAGCGGCGTCTTTTGGAGCTGGACTTGCGCGTGCGTGACAACCGTGTCAGCCACAAGAACATGACTATCGACGACCTCGTCGTCAAGCTCTTCCGCTTCCTCGGCGATGGGTGCAGAAGGCACCACGAACAGCTTGCCAAACTGAGCTGCTTGCTGCTCGGGGGTGGCGCAGTTGGGCGTGAGGCTCCGAAGCACGGCAGGGCTGGCTGAGCGACCCACACGACGGCCGCGAGCGCTCAGCGTCGAGCCAGGCGTGGACAGCTCAGGGAAGCGGGGGTCGACGGCAAACCCAAGGACATGGCGTGCAACAGAGTAGACTGGGCGCGGGGAGGAAACACCAGACGGCTCGGAAACGGACACACGGAGCTTGGTCGAGGTAGCAGGCTCGGTGACCACGATCGAAATGCTGTCCAAGCCTGGCATGCTCGTGGTGGAGGCAGCAGGAAGCTTGGAACCGACGGCAGTCTCGGGCTGGTCGTGAGATTCAACAACAGTTGCGGTCGCGGCGTTGACCGTCAAAACAAGCGGCTCGGCCACTTCGGCAATGCTCATGACGGCTTGCTTGCGCTGCTCCAGAGATGGCTTTCGGATTGCGTTGCCTGCTGGTTGACTTTGCTCGACAAGGGGTGGCGAATCTGGGCCAAAGCTCGTCTCCATTGGGCTCACAACTTCGAGCGGCAGCTCCATCATCGCCCTCGCGTTGGCGACAGGCAAAGCAGCGGCAGCAGCAGCAGCAGTAGCAGCAGTAGCATTGCTGCCCATTGCTTCGCCGAGCAGGGCAGGCACTTGGAGCGCGTGGGCAACGTCCTCCATGGGGCTCGAGCCTTCCGAGTGACTCGTGTGCATGTTCGAGCTGCCCGAGGCGGAAGGGGTGGCAATGTCGTGCTCGTAGAACAAGGAGACGACGCCGCGACGAGCGGGCTTCTTCTGGCGCATGCTGCGAGAATTCCACGTGTTCTTGCCACTGCCTTCGATCGATGCAAGAGACGAGGTTTCGCTCGAGTGGCCAGAGTCGGTGCTCGATGAACCATGTCGCGTGGTTGATCGCGTGAATGTGTGCCACCAGCGCTTCTTCCGGCCCCGCTGGGTGTGCTCATCCGTCTGGCTCTTGTCCAAATCGCGGTGGTCGTGGTGGATGGACATGCCGTCGTGCTGGGCGTAGTCCACGGCAGAAATGCGCGACATGTGCACGCCGCTGGCCTCGTCGTCCATCGAAAGGCGCTCCCACTCGTCGGTGGTGGTGCTGCCGCGCGTGAGCTCGTCCGAACACACGCTGCTCTGCAAGTTTTGAGAAGTTTGCAGCGACTTGCTGTTGCTGTTGTTGTTATTGCCGTGGCGCTTGCGACGACCATGCGGCTTGGGAGTGGTTGGGGGCGTGACTGGGCGTCCCAAGAAGCGCAGAGCACGGTTGCCGATCGAGAGCTTTGCCGGGCGTTGCTGCTGGTGCTTGGGAGTGACCGCCTCCCCGCCATCGTCCTTCAGGCTGCCTGCTTTGGTGGAGGACAGGCGCTTGGGTGTATCTGAGATGGTGTCCAAGGTGGTGTCCGGACGGCTTTTTTTGGCGAATCGAAACGTCCACCAATGCTGCTGCGTGTGATGGTGGGAGTGGTGCTCCTGCTGGTGGCTGTGGTGGTACGCAATCTGAGCGACGGAGGTCATGTTTGATGGATGGGCCGGAGTAGAGTGGTCGGGCAAGGTGGTGAGGGAGTGCTGCACGGAGGATGCGTGGTGTCGCTGAGAAATGTCGTGATCGCTGGAAAGAACGCTTGCCGCGGTGACCAGAGAGACGCTCGAAGCTGCAGTGTTTGACACGGAAGCGGTCGAGGAAGCGAGTGAAGCTGGGGGATGGAGCAAAGAAGAAGAAGAAGAAGATGATGATGATGAAGAAGGAGGAGGAAGGAGCGCCGAGGTGGAAAATTCAGCTTGGTCTGACGTTTGCACCAAAATCGATCTCTGCGGCTTACGGTCGCTGGTTGGCGAATGCGGGTGCTCTGAGTCACTGGAACTAGTAGCTTGCAAATGCTGCTGAGCACTGTCGTCGGTGTCTGTGGCTTGTTGGCTACTGACGCTGGCGATGGTTGTTAAAATGCTGCCGCCTGTAGCGCCCGCCGATGTCAAGGTCTCGAGAAAAGACGAAAGAGAAAATGAAGAATGCCTGTGTCCAGATCCGCCATCCGAGTTTGGACCCATTTGCGAATCAGTAGGAAGGTCCTCCAAACGTCCTCCGATCGGTCCGGACCAGCTTGCATCTCGCGCACAGCTTGTCTCTTGTGTTGCCAGCGACCACGACTCGCTCAGGGGCGCCGATCGACTGCTGTTTGTGTTTGCATCAAGGCTGCTTGAGGATTCAGAAGCCGCAAAATGCCCGCCATTTGGAACGCGCAGCAGCGTGGAAAGTGCGGGGGCGTTCATGTGGTTTGCGTCGGTTGGATGTGCCGTCGCTGTCGAGGGCAAGGCCGCCAAGTGCCCGTCACTCGTCCCACGGGGTTGATGCACCTTCTCTTGTTCCTGCTGCTGGTCTGAGCGGGTTTTAGAGGAACGGCGGCGAGGGGACGAGGGACTTGTTGCTGATGCAGAATGATAGGCTGTGCTATGCTTCCTACTTTTGACAGGAGGGGTTTGCATCTTGCCGACACCACCGCTGTTGCAGGTGTCGCCAGTGTTGTTGCTGTGCGCAACGTCTTCCGTGTTGTTGCAGTCGGATGCAAAGCGCACGCCATGATGGGTGGCGCCAGAAGCGTCGGTGGTGGCGCGCGGGGGTCGGGACGAGTTGAGACCGAGTAGGATGGAGCGGTTTGGCCGGGACGATTGGGTCGTTGGAGGTGGGGCGTGAACTGGCGACAAAATTGGCGCTGAGGTTGTGGTTGAGATTACCGAGGTTATGGAGGTTGCGGGCTCATTGGCGTTGGCGGCAACGACGTTGACGGTTGAGCGACTCTTGGACAAGCGTGAAGTGGGAGCTGCAGTGCGCTCGTTTGGGCTGGTTGGTGCTTTACTGCGTTTGGTACTGGAACGGCTGCTGCTGGTGCTGCTGGTGGTGCTGGTGCTGGTGTTAGTATGCGAGTTCTTGGTGCTGTGGGTGCGGGATAGCCGCGACAAGAAACTGCTCTCGCTTTTCGTCGTTGATAATCCGCCGAGGCGCTGCTGCTGCTTTTTGCCCGCGTTGGGAGACGAGCGCGACCGACGCATGGTGGTGTGTGCATCTTGGTCGTGGGACTTTAGCGGCTCCGAGTGAGCACTCGTTGCTGAGAGATGGGTTCCGACTTGCGCACTTGCGTTGTTTCCCATTTTTTGATGTTTTGGGCTGTTTGTTTGTTTTTTTCCGGTTTCTGAGTCTGCGGCACGAGTTTTGACAAGGTGAGTTGCCCTGAGGCCTCTCAGACCAGTGCACAGTCAGTCACAAATACGCTCACCAGAAGCCCAACAAAGAGAGGTGTGAGCTGTTGACCGAATTGGACTGGCAAAAGCGAACAAAAGCGAACGAAAGCGAAAACAATGAAAATCAAAAATCGGGCAGTAAGAGGTTTTTACCACATTTTTGAGTGTTTTTCCCAT
Source organism: Capsaspora owczarzaki ATCC 30864 (assembly GCF_000151315.2). Lineage (NCBI taxonomy): Eukaryota > Filasterea > Ministeriida > Capsasporidae > Capsaspora > Capsaspora owczarzaki. The sequence goes on along the minus strand of NW_011887294.1, from coordinate 322,325 downwards.
AACCAAAAACTCCAAAATACTTTAAAAAGACAAAACAAGCGACACCAGAACTTGCAAAACCGGTTGCAGTGCACCTCTTGCCAAACAGTTTTTTGTCGGGTTTTTTGTTTTTGTTTTTCTTTTTGAACCTGGCATTTGAATCCTGTGGCTGTGTGGTTTGAGTCATCCAATCCAGAGAGAGCAGACTTGTACCACATGCCCGTCCTCCCACGCCTCAATAGCGAGAGTGACGTGTGAAGCATTGTTGGCAGCGAGAGGTGGTACAAGACGGCAACGCCACGCACGCGCATACTGCCAGTGTAAACCAAACCACTCGCTCGCTCAAGCGTAGATTGACGCACACTTTAAGAAAACAATGACGAAGAAGGGAAAAGAAAAGAGGTATACACTGATGTACAAAGGTAATTACGCATCGCTCGCACATGTACGCACGCAGAACACAGAGTTACTCGCTGAAGACGCGTGCGTGGAAGGGGCTGACACCGCCGGCAAGCTGATTCGGAGTGTTGACAAAGTAGTCCGAGACAGACCTGGGCATACGAGCTGCTCCTTCTTCGGGTTGGGCAGGTTCCGATTGAGCCGGTAGTGGGTGCGGCCGCTGCGTGCCTGTTTGCTGTTGTGCAGCTACGACTTGTTGTGGAAATGGTGATGCGCTAACACCATTCTGCGCAAACACGTCTCCAGAATGGCCCAGAGAAAGCTGCGAGATGGATGGGGTCAGGGACGTGTTGGAAGCGCTGGCTTGCAACTGCGTCTGTCTGGCAGGTTCGTAGCTAGGCTGCATGGCGACGTGATGCGCGCTCGCATCCGGCAGCACAAGAGACGGCCGAGCAAATCCCGCTGGCGGATGGTGTGAGCGATCTCCTCCCGGAGTGCTTGAGCGTGGCTGGTTGAGGGAAGCAGCAGCAGGCTGAGTGAGTTGAACCGGCCCAGTGGTCTGAAAGCTGCTTGGCGGTAGCAAGGGTGCAGTCAAAGGTCCTGCTGCAATTTGGGGCTGAGCCTGAGCGCGAAAATCCGCCTGCTGAAGAGAGTGACGATGCGACGCACCGTCCAGCGAAAGATGGTGATTGGGCGCTGGAGTGCTAAACCCAGTTGAAGTTGTTGACGGCTGCACAACGGCGGGTGGATTCTGTTGCGATGACGACAACGACCACGGAAACTCGGGCGTCTGGGTCGATAGCGGCGGAAACAAGGAAGGGAGCGGCGTGGTCGCCAGTCCGAGCTGATCAAACTCGAACGGGAGCTTGGCTGGAGGCACTTGAGCGGCGGCCGTTGTCGCTGCCAATGCTGCTGCCGCAGTCGCTGCAGTGATGACGGGAATGACGGGAATGACGGGAGGTAGGTATGCCGCCACTGAAATCTCCGACGGTACAAGCTGCACGAAATTGGACTCTGGGTCATGAAACGCTGCCGCGGCAGACGTGGTACTCTCACCGAGTCCCGAATCTCCCCGATACTCATCTCCATCAACGTAATAATCATGATGACTGGTCAGCTCTAGCGAGCGGCTCGAGTAGTCCACGTCTGGCGCAACGGCGAGCCGCATACTGGTGCGACTGCCACCACTCGACCCAATCTTGTCAGAATTCCGGCTACTCGTCTGAGTTGTGGCAAGTGTGCTGAGGGAGCCATCGGAAGCTTGTGGAAACAGACTGTCACCCAGCGACGCAGTGGAGACCGGCCTAGTGGTGGTGGTGGCGCTTGGGGCGGGCTGCTGCTGCTGCTGCTGGCTGACTTGGCGTTCGAGATCCTTGTTCGTGAGTGCCAGCGATCTAGACAGGAGGGGGCATTGGCAAACAAAAGATCAGAAAATCATCCATCAACAGTTGGGGCGCAAACAGCAACAACGACAATCATAATCAACAGCAACAAAAAAAACGTACTGGGTTGTCTGGACTGCATCGTCGCGCTGCCGAACTGCTTCCGAGTGCAGCCGTCGAAGGTCGGCGTTTTCATTTTCCAGCGACTGTAGCCGCATTTCGGTATTGGAAATGGAACGCACCCGCAGAATCTCCTGGGCTTCACTGGGAGGCGGGGGTTGCTGCTCCAGCTGACGTTGCAGATTGCCAAGCTGCTGCTGCATTTGTCGGATGGTAGCCTCGTGCTGCATGCAACGTAATCTTACTCGAACTGCAGGAAACGCCAGGAGCTGAGCAACATTGGGCCGATTGTTTGGATTCTTTTCAAGCATTCTCCAGACAATATGCCGGAATTCGACGGAAAAACTTGACGAGATTGGCGGGGGATCCTCGGATACGATTTTCCTACAAAACCAAGACCCAAGATGTGAGTTGCAGCGCAAGACAAGGAAAAAATCGAGGTAGATGCAAACCACCGGGGGCGCAAGGGGGGGGGCTTTTACTTGGCAAGGGCGATCTGGTTGCCAGCAACGAACGGCGGGACTTGAACAGCCATCTGATAGGCCACACAGCCCAGTGACCAGACGTCGGCCACTTCATTGTACGGCTTGCCTTCGCACAGCTCGGGCGAAAAGTACAGCGGCGTGCCGACGCCAGTGTTGGCCCACATGCCATTCCCGAGAATGGTGCCAAAGCCGAGGTCGCCGATTTTGATGGATGGCAGGCCTCCAGCAAGTGGGTCGTCGGTGTGTAGAAACATGTTGTGGGGTTTGATATCGCGATGCAAGACGCGTCGAGCGTGCAGGAACTCGAGCCCCTGCAACATTTGAATCAGATACGTCCAGATGATGTCCTCGTCCAGAGGTCTGTTTGTCAAACATGCGAAAAAGGCCTGGAAGTCAGCATGATGCTGCCACTCGGCAAGCGCTCTACAAACTGCAACTGCCTGCACAACAAGCTTACGGGCTCGGCTTTGGCCGCATGACTGACGATAGATCGCCACCGTTGGCATACTCCATGACGATGTTGAGTTGGTTGTCGTGCATGAACGAGTCGTAGTATGTGATAATGTTTGGATGCCTTCCCGTTGCGCTGCGAATGCATGTTGCGTGGATGTCATGAGAGTGAGTGAACGTTGTCCACAGAAGAACAGAAAAAAAAACCCTCAACACGACAAGTCTGAGAAACCTGTCAAAATCGTTCGTCTTGCCTGATTTCGCTCAGCACGCGCGCCTCGTTGAGCGTCGCGCGCCACTCGCTTGGAGGCAAGCCCGTGAGCGGCACCTGCTTCATGACACAGACAAAGTCATCCCGACGTCTTCGGACGCGGAACACTTTCCCATACGCGCCACGGCCAAGCAGATTGAGAATCTCGTACTCGTCCATCTCGGGATTCAGGCCAACGTCCGACGCAGGTGCCGGCGTTGCAGGAGCCGAAACGGATGATGAGCTGTGTTGCTGTTGTTGTTGCTGCTGTTGTTGCTGTTGTTGTTGTTGAGCGAGAGGTGCTCGCGGGACTGGCTGTTGTAGTAGTGGAATGACAGGCGCGGATTGTTGAGTGTGAAACTGCGGTCGTGAGTGACTTTGATGTTGTTGATGCTGCTGATGTTGTTGATGTTGCTGATGAGGGGGAAGAGTCAGAGGAGGGCGTGTCGGCGGCAGAGTGGACTGAGCTGGCAGTGAGTGGCGGTACATTGGCGATGGTGCAAACTGCTGCTGTTGATGATGCCGTTGCTGTTGCTGTTGTTGTTGTGGCTGCTGTTGCTGATGTTGCTGATGTTGCTGATGTTGCTGATGTGGTTGCTGAGCGAGGCGGTGCGGCGGCGGTTGCTGAAACCGATGATCCGCCGCAAACGCGCCGTTGCCCGTCATCAGTGCTGGTGAACCAACACCCATGCCAGCGGTGGACTGGGCAGCAGCAACGGTGACTGGTGATCCTGCAACTGCTGCTGCTGCTGCTGGCTGGTGTTGGCCTCCAGCTGAAGGCGACATGATGGCGTGTTGCATTCAAGCGCAAGGTAGGAAAAAGGCCCAAGCACAAATCGCCTTGAAGCGTTCAGCCAGCAACCTGAACGAACAAAAGGGACTGCAAATGCACCAAAACGAACGGCATTGTACAATGCAGGGAGTGACAACTGAGGGCTGCACCAACAGTGCTCGATCGACCCGACGACATACAGTAGAACAACAAACTGTTTTAATATGTTTGCAAAGCAACAACGAAAGATAGCTACACACAACAAATGGAAGCACTTATTTCAGCTGCGTAGCCACGTACTTGGCAAGCGCAATAAAGCCGGCAAGCATCTCGTTGCCGGAGGGCACAATGTAGGAGGCAGGGAGAACAAAGCCGTACGTGCCAGTGTCGCGAAGCTCAATGCCGTACGAGTAGACAATGCCAGCAACGCCATAAGTCCAGTCCGCAGACGAGCCGGAGGCGGGGTAGATGGTGGAGCAGATCGTGCCGTGGGTGAAGACGGCAGCAGGGAGGGTGGTGGCGGCGGCAACAACGGCATTCACGCCAGCGATCGAGCCAGCGTCCTGAGTGTTAAAGTCGGCGGGCTTGGTGTCTGTGTATCCCCAAGGGCTCATCCAAAGCTGGCCATACGAGTGCAGGTCGACGTAGATGACATAGGTGCCCTTGGTCTTGATGTAATCGGCAACAGACTTGATCTCAATCTCAGAGAAGGCAGACTTGCCCTGGTACGAGTCCGAGCAAGGGTTGGTGGAAGTGCCAGCTTCGCCCCAGTGGAAGTCCCAGTTGCGGTTGGGGCTGGAAGTGGGAAGGAGGGGGCAAGTGTGAGCAAGAAATACAACAAACAAAAAAAAAATTCTCCAATTTCCGCCTCCACTCGTTTTCCCGCCTCCAATCCCCAAGTCCCCTTTTCTCCCAAACCCAAACCCCTCCAGGCTGCAACAACGACAAAACACCAAAACAAAGAACTCACTCAGTGCCAACGCAGAGCGAGCCAGCGTTCTTGCTGCGAGTCTTGCGCCACATGCGGGCGTCGAGAGCGTTCGACCAGGTGTAAGTGTAGCCGTCAGCGTTGAACACGGGCAGAATGGTCCAGTCGAAGGCGTCGACAATGGCGGTAATGTTGGCGTTGACGCCGTAGCCCTCAAGAAGGTTGCCAATCATGTACACGGCAGTGCCGGTGGTAATCCACTCGCGCGCATGGATGCCGGCGTCAATCCAGATGCCAGGCTTGGGCTTGCCGGAAGTCGAGTTGGAGCTGATGGTGATGGCAGGCAGCGAGCGGCCCTCGTAGGTGGTGCCGACAATGTTGATGGTCACAAGGGACGGGTACTTGGCCTGGAGGGTGGTGAGCCAGGCGGTAATGTTCTCAAAGGTCTGGTAGTTTGAGTACCAGCCGTCGTCGTGCACGTTGTCGGCAGAGAGGACAAACGACGAGGCGCGGGCGCGAATGTCGTCCATCTGCTCCTGGACGAGCTCGGCGACATTCTCAACAATGACAGTGTGCTCGACCTCAATCATGTCGAGGAAGCTGACAAACTGCTTTTGCAGCGACTCTGGCACGCGGATGTCGACGGGGTGCTCGACCGAGCGAATGTCCCTCCAGACGTCGACCTGGGCAACAAAACAAACAGAGAAAAAAATCAGTGAGGTTGTACGATGTGTATGTTCTTGTGCATGAGGGTCTTACATAAGTGTCCCACATCTCGACGAACGAGTTGAGCATGCGGAGTTGCTCGTCCGACTGAGCAGTGATGCGGTAGACCTTGTGGCTAAAAAAAAAAAAAAAAAAAAAAAAGTTGTTCAATCAAAAGCAAAAAAAAGCAGAAATCGAGTTCAGTATGAAATCTAGAGTGTGGTTTGGGCGAGGTGGGAGGGTGGGCAGATTTGGAGCGATGTACCACTGTTCAGCCACTGTCCCTCTCTTTCTCTCTCTCTCTCGTTGTCCCCTCTCTTCCAAGTGCTTCAAAGCATGTCATAGGCATTTTGAGCATAGCATAGGCATTTTGAGCGTGGTTTGGGCGGATGGACAAGGCCCAATGTTCAGCCACTATCCAATTGTCCCCCTCTCTTCTTCCAAGTGCTTCGCGACTTGCTGCCCATGCCATGGTTATTCCCTCGTTTCGTTTTGATTGTGCTTTGTTTGTATGTTTTCGAGTTGCCCCATCCCATCCCAAAGCCAAGCTTCCAAATTGCGACTGCGTGTGATTGGTCGGCGGTGGCGCCATCCCAAAACACGAAAAGAAGCATCACAAGGTGTGAATGAAGCAAAGCGGCGAAAATGATGAGCAAGTTTTCAATGTCCGCTTTCAATGGCACAACTGCTGCTGCTGCTGCTGCTGCTGCTGCTGGGGACTTTTATTCTCGACCTTCAGAATGGACCGAGAACTCAATGCAAAGAGAGAGAGAGAGAGAGAGAGAGAGAAAGTGTGTGAGTGTGTGTGGTAAAAGGGAAGACGATGGAAGAGGAAAAAAAGCGGAAAAAGCCGCAGAGACAACAGTGACGAGAGAGAGATGGCCTTGATGTCGTCATGTCTTACCCGTCGAGTGCTTGGCCTGCAAGGGGAGTGTGTGGATGGGCGGGCGCTGCAAAGGCAGAGGCGGCAGCGAGCGCAACAAGCGCAAGCACGACCAAAGCGGAGGAAGCGGACGAGCGCATGATCAAAGAAGGACAAAAATGGAAAAAAGTAGAAGAAAAAAAAAGATGGACTGAGAAAATTGGAACTATCAGAAATAAGGGGAAAAAAACACAGTGAGAAAGGGGAGAAATAGGAGAAATCCGGATTCAAAAGTCAAAGTGTGTGGAAAAACCAACTTCAGAAGCATCACCCGTGTTGTTGTTGCCGGCGGTCGTCTCGATGCAGAGACGAGGTGTGCGCGCGTGTGATTCTGGTCATTGCAATATACATCCGCAGCACAACTAGTCGGCCCATCATTGCAAAAAACTCAATCAGCTCGACCATCTGCCGATTTCGTCGACTTTAGGTTTGAAAAACGAGGAAAAAAGCTCACAGGCGAGATTATACTTAATTCCGAGAATAACAAATGCTAAATGTGACATCAAAAAAAAACCACGCTTCAAGAACTAGCAGCAGCCGGCAGCGCGCTCTCTGGCAGCTGGAAGAATCGACGTGTCGTTTCGAAGGTGCCACGAGCAACTTCCTCAACGCTCTTGCCCATGCATTGTGCGACCATCTCTAGCACGTAAGGAAGGAATGCCGGTTCGTTTTGAGATTGTCGGGGTCGAATGTTGCGCGGAATGAGGTACGGCGCGTCCGTTTCAATCTGAAACCAATTTGCAAACGCCAATCCGTGAGAACACGACAAGTTCGTCGCCCCCCCCCCTCCTTCGCCATGCGCTTTCTCTTTGGATTTTTTTCGTTGTGCCACATACCATCAGCCGGTCAAGAGGAATCTGGTGGACAATCTTGGCAAGGTCGGTACCGCGGCGCTCATCGCAAATCCACCCAGTAATGCCAATGTGGCAACCCATGCTCAAGTACTTTTTCAGCTCGGCATCAGTGCCCGTAAAGCAATGAACAACCGCGCCAGTGAGCTGCGGCATGTACGGCTCGAGAATGCGCACAAACGCCTCATGCGCACTGCGCTCGTGCAGGAAGACTGGCTTTTTCAGCTCAACGGCCAGCTTGAGCTGTTCTTCAAACCACTTCATCTGCACATCCTGAGGGCTGAAATTTCTGCTCGCGATGGCGAAGAAAAAACACAAACAACCAAAGATGAGACAACTCAAACACCGTCGTTAAAAAACAAGCACAAAAAAAAAAAAAAAAAAAACCGTGCCGTACCGATCGAAATCAAGGCCGCATTCGCCGACGGCCACCGCCAAGGAAGCAGTATCTGCGGACGTGAAGAGCTGGCGCATTTTTGGGATGGTGCCCGTCGTGCAAGACTTGGCATCGTGCGGGTGCACACCGACTGTGGCATGCATCCCATGTCGTCGCGCGAGCTCGAGCGCTTCAACTGAGCCGCGCATGCTTGTGCCGGTAATCACCATGGTCGTGACGTTGACTTCTGCAGCCCGACGTAGAAAGTGCTCGACGTCGCGGGCAAAGTGGTCGTGCGCAAGATTGATCCCAATGTCCGCAATTGGCAACGGCGACGGGAGCAGGACTGACTTTTTGGGCGCTGCACCGCTTCCAGACGCGCCGGATGCGCCAGATGACGAACTCGATGAGCCTGAGGCGGCGGGCTTGGGCGATCGCTTGTTGGGAGCGGCGCCGGCATCGACCGCGGCTTTGGGCTGCTTTGGCGCACGAGGCGCGCGATGACCGGTTGCTCCCGTGCCAGCGCCAGGGCTCGATGCAGAGGCAGCCACGACGGACGCTGCAGCAGGGCTTGAGGATGCTGATGCAGAGGCAGCCACGACGGACGCTGCAGCTGCGGCGGCGGTGGAAGCGAGGGAAGCGGGCGAGACCGCAGCAGAGGCGGCTTCGCTGAACGTACGAATCGCGCTCATTCGGAAAAAGTTGTCTTGAGCGTGTGTGGATTGAGACACGGCCCAACAGAGGGATCAAAGTAAAGTAAAAGAAATGAGAAGAGAGAGAGAGAGAAAAAAAAAAAAAAGACTGACAGCTTTTGTAAGCCAAAAGAGAGAGAGAGAGAGAAAGAGAGAGAGAGAGAGGGAATGAGATAACTGAGCTGTTACGTAAGTTTGCCGCTGAATGCTCCGACTCGGTCACTTGGTGCGTCACGCCTGCAAACGACATGAATGCGCGCTCGTTCACTGTAATTCGCACAGGCGGGAAATGCAGTGTGTTGGTTTTCAAGGGCGATTTGGAAATAGTTCGTAGCGTCAGGCAAATATCATGATTGACTGCAAGATGTCGTATCAACCGGCCAAAACTCAAGCACGAATTCCATCATCGTATTCAACCAAAGTTTTGGGCATGAAGACGAATGCGACTTTAACTTGCTGCTTGCAGTCCTGGTTGTTGTGCTGGTTTCACTTTTTTTTTTTTTTTTTTTTCTTTTTTTTTTGCGCAATCCAAAACTCAAAAAACCATGTCCAAGGCCGCTGCTGACTTTGCACGGTCCGCCCTGAGTCGGTTTCACACATCTGCAGATGCCGCCAAAGTAGTCGCGGCGCGATGGCAGACTCGAGCGACGAACGTGCAGCAGATTCTGTCGAGAGAGGGCTGGGGAGTGGTCGCCAAGTCGCGCGCCGTGTACTCGGAGATCACCGGAGCGGCCGAGCTCGAGCAGCTACGGCGAGCTGTGGCACTACAAGAAGAAGAATGCCAGAAGCACGCCAGGGACTGGGACGAAGCGGCGTCCGAGTTCATCTCGATCATGCAAAAGCTGCGCGACTTTGGTCAGCCAAAGCGACACATGATGGACGAGTACGAAAAGCTGGTCGAGCGCGAAGAGTTTCTGAACGACGAGTTACGCACGCTGCTGAACAAGAAGCGGGACGGCGAACGCAAGCTCAATCTGCTCAACAAGGATCTCATCCGCTCAGACACGCACCACGCACGCAAGATTTTATGGGTTTCCAGTACCTCGGTCATTCTGAGCTATTCATACTCGATCTTTTCCTACTTTTTCTTCAATCCAAAGCACACGCTCGAGCGCTTGGCCAAGCTGGCAAACGAAAACGAGGTGCTGACAGCTTCGCTCAAGACGATGGTGGCCGACCATGCCCTGCAACATCCACCAAGCATGGTGCAGCAACCTCCTCCTATGATTGGTCTTGTTTCTAGCGAAGACGACAGTGATGGCGAGAGTGACGATGCGACTTTGATCGATGCCAATGATCGGCAAGCAACCAAGCAACGAAGAGATCTGAAGGAGAATCAAGCGCAAAACAAGTCTGAAGAATCTCCAACAACGATCACGGACAGCAACACTAGTACAGCGTTCGAGTCAACAAGGAAGCAAGAAGAAGGACATGGCCAATCACCATCCTGGCTGTCAAGCGCGGCCGATGCATTGAAACGACTCGTTGGACCTCCCTCCAATGATGGCACACGGCAGCAGCAGCAGCATCTTTCACCTGTGGTCCTGATCGGCGGAATACCCGTGCGGCAACACCTCCTGGACACGGTGCTGGTGGTCGGTTTGGCGACAGGTGTCATTCTGCTCTTCTTGCCTCACGCCGCACGTTCTTCCTAGTCGACGGGCTTGCACTGTTGCACTAGTATGTTGCCGCGTTGTCTTTTTCAATTCTATTGCATATTTCTATACTTCGCTCGACTCGCGTGATGCTTTGTTCGTTGCTGCAACTTTTCACCACAGAAATGGAACAACGACATCGAATGAAGTGGGAAGCATCAACAACCAACGTTAACAAATACAAAAAACCAAATCAGCATCACATCATTTTAGAATGAATTAGCAAAACAAAAAAGCAAAACAAAATCAGATTTCTTCTTCTTCTTCTTCTTCCAAAAAAAAAAAAAAAAAAAAAAAAAAAAAAAAAAGCTGTTGTGTTTTTCGAAATTGTTGTTGTTTTCAGTTCTGCTTTTATTTCTTTTTATTTTTTTATTTTTTATTTTTTTATTTTTTTTGTTCCAATTCCATATTTCGTTTTTTTTTTTCGTTTTTTTTTTCTTTTCTTTTTTTTTTTTGCGATGGCGGACGCAGCGACGACGATGAGCAACAACCAGCACGACAGCAATAGTCTGCTGAGCACTGCGGCGAGGCAAGCGGCGGAGGCGACGGCAGCGACGGACGCGGTGCAGCGCGAAGAGCTCGAGCGGAAACTCGCAAAGTTGACTGAAATGAACCTGCACAGCCCAGCGAGCGGGAGTCGCACGAGCCTCAACCAGCTGCATCGGGAGCACGACAGCGACCACGAGCGCGAGCACCACCACGGCAGCAGCGACCGCCTCAACAACCCCCAGCAGCAGCAGCAGCAACAGGAGGGAGGCGAGCAACAAGCGGCAAACAGTCACAATGACTCGTCACTGGTTTCGTCGACTACTGTTGCTGCTGCCAACCACACCACCGCCACAACCACAGCCACAGAGCCGTCATCATCATCATCAAGCTCATCAGCACAAGGAGCAGCGGGCGCCGTTGCTGGAGGCGACGCTGCTCACCAGTCAGATTCCAATGGCGACGCCGCCGCCAATTCAAACCGCAGCTCCAGTACGGGCGCAGCGGCGCGCGACAAGAGCAAGCGGGCCAGCCGCGCCAAGCGAGAGAGCCGCATTCCCAGTGATGGTGCTGGTGGCGCATCGCAGGCGGATGGCGCGCTGGCTGGCGGCAGCGGCGGCGGCGACGGTGGCCAATCCGCCGCCAATAACGCAGACGATGACGATGAGGATTACTCGGGGTCGGACGTCGACGAGGCGATCGAGCTGCAAAACCGCGTGACAAGCAAGCGCACGTCGGGAAGCGCGGCGTCCAACTCGGGATCGACGTCGGGCAGCTTGCGAGCGAGCCACGCCTTGGACGGCAGCGAGGTGAATCTGTCTGCGATTGCCCAGGCGATCGCTCAGAATCCTCGAATGGCACTGCACGAATCGTCGGTGGACGATGACGACGACGTCACCACGAGCAACTACACTGGGGCTGAAACGCAGCATGGCGGAGGCATGCACGTCACCTCGTTTGACGATGATATGGATGTTCCGCCCATCGCGCCGGGCTCAAAGCCGTTGCGCCGCGCATCGTCCGCCACAATGGCCGCCGCGGCAGCAATGGTTGCAGGCGCCACGGGCATGCCCAAGACAACCAACATTGACGATACCTTTGATGACGAGGTTGATGACGACGACGCTGGAGACGACGAGGACGCCGATGGCGAGATGGACGATGCCGCGCCGTTTGTCATGCTCGGCAAGGAACTGCGCGCGTCGGCGCTTGCGCTCAATGCCGATCCCGACTCTCTTGAGTCGCTTGGCGCTGAGGGATCGCAGTCCGGAGAAAGCAACGACACCTCAGGCGCTGCAGGTGCTGCAGGCGCTGCTTCCACCGAGACTGACGACGAAGCAGAGCTCGCCCTCGTTGCCGCCATCCGCGAACGCCAAGCCAAGCATCTCGGCACCTATCCTTCTATCCCCTTCAGCGCAGAGGACGCTCAGGCAATCAAGCAGAAGCAGGCTGCGGAATTGCAGGCTTCCGCCGAGCAAGCGGCCATCCTTTCGGCATCACCCACCCACGGCATTGCCGGTTTGTCACAAGGATTGCTGCAAAAGATGTCCAAGATTGGTCACTCGCTCAACCTGATTGTTGTCGGTACGTTCGAAGGCTTTGTCGAACTTTGTTTTGTTTGTTTGTTTGTTTGTTTGTTTCTGAACGCTCATCCATCCACAAATCATTCTGCCAGGCGAGTCCGGTCTTGGAAAGAGCACGTTTGTACGCAGTTTCTTCCGCACAGCCGCTTCGGCCCAAGCACAAGACCCCATCGTCCAGTCGTCGCTTGCAAGCAGACGGACGGTTGAGATTTCCACGACAACGCACGGTATGCAGCGAGATTGGGATCTCTCTTGTCCCTGATCATGTAGCGTAAAATGTTCCTTTACCGCAATGAGGTTTACGCTGACTTGTTTGTGGACTTGCTTTTTTTTTTTATTGTTGTTGTTGCTTGGCTCCAGTGCTCGAGGAAAACAACGTCAAACTCAATCTCACCATCACCGACACCCCTGGCTATGGAGATCTTGTCAACAACGACGAGGAGAGGTAACAGCGCGGTCGGCTTTGTTTGCGTTACTCACAGACGATCATCCATCGCTCAACCAACAATTTGTTTCTTCGTTCCTTTTCTGAATTGCTCCGTTTTCACAGCTGGCGACCCATCACCCAGTTCATCGACCACCAACATAACGAGTTTATGAACTCTGAGTTTGCCCGCTTGTTTGGCGATGGCCGACGCGTCCTTCCACGGGATTCGCGCATCCATGCGTGCTTGTTTTTCATCGCGCCGACCGGTCATGGCTTGAAGTCAACGGACTTGATTGTGCTGCGAAAGCTGCAAATGCGCGTCAACATTATTCCTGTGATTGCCCGGGCAGACTCCATGGCACCTGCCGAGCGAGCGCAGTTCCGCGAAAAGGTAAAGCGTCGGCTTTTTGGACTCTGCACGAAGAAAAGCACTGCAAAAGCTGACGTTTTGTGTGATTCCCAGCTCCGGACGGAGTTTGTCAAGTATGGAATTCACGTTTACAAGTTCCCCGGTGGCGAGCATTCTGCGTACGATGCTGACGAGCGGGTTTTGCAAGAACACGTAAGACTGCTGCTTGTTTCAAATGGTCGAAATTAGGATGCTTTTTGGGGTACTCACCCTCAAGTTCTTCAAATAGGCCATTCCGTCTCCTCTCAGTGTCCTCTCCTCGGACAAGGAAATCACCGTCGGCGACAAGAAAGTGCTTGGCCGTCAGTATTCCTGGGGTGCTGTCACAGGTTTGTCTCTTTTTCAAGTAGCAAGTGGGTGGATTGAAAAGTTTTGCTCACGGTGCACTTGTTCCTTCGTATCAGTGGTCAACGAGGCCCAAAGCGACTTTATGCTGCTTCAACGCCTTCTTCTTGGGTATGCCGCTTTGTGATGGAAGGAATTTGTCATTGATTTTTTTTTTTTTGCACCTTTCACTCATTCTGTTGTGTTTCTCGTTTTGCCTTGTTAGTGTTCATGCTGAGCGTCTGCGCGACATTACTCACGAAATCCACTATGAGGCCTACCGCCGGACCCATCGCAATCAGTATGTTTTGTTTTGGTTTTTCTGGACTGCTCAATCGACCGAAGGGCTACAAACTGATTTCCCACCCCGCCTCCTCTTCCCTTTCCTTTAGATTGGCTTCCATTTTCGAGCTGCGCATCAAGAACCGGCTGCGGGAAAAGCTCATCTTTAAAGGTACATGCTCACTCTTCAGTCCTATCACGACAAGCGCGCAACCCATTCTTTCAATCTCACAACCCCTCTTCTTCCACCTTTTGGCATTGCGGAGTAGACTCGGATTCCGCTCGTCATGAAGCCGAAGTCCCGCCGGTGCCGCATGGTACCATTGGCCGAAATTTCTTCGAGACGGGCACGCTTGGTGTCGCGGGCACACATTCGGGACGTGAATCGCGATCGGTGCCGCACGTGTCGAGCATTTTCGCGGCCATGAGCCCGCCGTCGGGCGCACAGACCGCGAGCAGCTCTGAAGCATCGAGCGGTCCTGCCTCCAATTCAACGACGCCAACGTCGGCAAGGCACTCTGCAGTGCCGGCGCAAGCGCAACTCGTCTCTGCACCTTCGCCAAGCACTGCAAGCGCGACCGTCTCCTCGGCTGCGATTTTGTCTCCAACTGCGGCACTGGCCTCTCACCAAGGAGCCATGGCCCCCGTGATGAGCGTGTCCTCCCCGATGTACAACGGACTGCTCGCGCCTGCAGCCAACTTGGCCAACTCGCTCGCCACGCTGAGTGCCAGCACTGGCAATCTGGTCGAGCCGCACAAGATTGAGCGCTCGCCATCCGTTTCGTCCGACGAAGGCCAGCTTGTCAACCCAATGTCATCGTCGCCTCGGCGGATGAGCGATGCCAACATTGACCAGGTTGAGCTTGCCAAGGTGCAGCTGGCTGAAAAGTACTCGACCATGGGCAAAATGGGTTCTGGCCAGCGGTACAACCCGCTTGCCGAGCGTCGTCGCTTGATGATGGAGCAGCAGCAGCAGCAGGCAGGAGGCGCTGCCGCCGGTTCCGCTCCCGGCTCTGGTGCATCCACTCCCACTTCTGCCAATTCCCTGTCACGGTCTGGCTCCACTGCCAGCACCATCTCTGATCGACGGCAATCGGTCTACTCGAATGCAGACGAGGACGCCTTGAAAAAGGAGCAGAAAAAGGCAAAGGACAAGGAGAAGGAGAAGGACAAGAAGAAGAGCAAGTGATTCAGTCTGGTTTACAAGTCGACCTGCTTGGAGCAACGCCGCTTGGGCTTTTATTCTTGCTGATTTGTCCCGCCCGTTCTGTTTTTTTGCTTGGTTTGGTTTGTTGGCGTGCGTCAATTTGCTTGGCGCTTGAACAGCAATCGGTTTTTGGTGCGGCCCAGACTTGTAGAGTTTGGTTTGGTCTGAGTGTTTGAGTTTTATTGTTGTCGTTGGTTTATGCTGTGTGTGTTTTTGTGTGTTGCTGTCCTCGTTGCTTTGTCTTGCTGGTGAACATTCTCCTCTTTGTTGCCTATCGTATTTGTTTTGTTGTTTGTTTGTTTGAATCAACGTTGTTTCACATTCACGCACAGTTTAACGCATTGCCATTGCTCTACTCAACAATAGCAAATATCACAACAGGCTCAGTCTCCCAAATCCACCCAATGCTCTGGTCGCTCAGATTTGCAGGTCGCTCTGACCGGCTTGGCGCAGGGGCTCGTTCAGTGCACGCCAGCGCTGTCCGTCCCGCACCATCGACCATGCCTCGTAGTTTGCCGAATAGTCTGCCCAGTCACTTGCACGAGTCGCATACGAGTACGGCCGGCAGACTTCCAAAGCCAAACAAGGTTCCATCCAGGTTTGTGGCCACTTCGGTCATCACCACCGGTTCAGCTGCTGTTGCTGCTGCTGCGTCCTGGCAACAGCGTCGATCGGCATTCGGACAGGCGCATCTGACAAGAACAAGAGGCCTTTCCAGCGTGGCCGGGTTGGCTTTCACATACAACTCAATGTCCTCGAATGCGACGGATGCGAAACAGCAACAAGTGGAGCGACTGCCGCTCATGACGCTCGATCCAACGAAAACAATGCCTCAGAGTGCACGGGCCACAGACGAGCAAATCCAGCAACTAGCCGAATTTATTGAACAGGCACCCAAGATTGTCGTATTGACCGGCGCAGGTACGAAAGCTCAACCTTGGAGTTGCGTATTGGAACAAAAAACAGCTTGATCCGACATTCATATTCACTGGTGGTGGCGCTCGCCTTGTCTTTGACTTGTAGGAATATCCACCGAGTCCGGCGTCCCAGATTACCGATCGCCTGGAGGTATGGACGATGGGGGCTTTTGATCAGTTGGTATCTTTTAGCTTTTCGTGATTCTCTTTACTATTTTTTGCTAATTTGCTGCTCGTTGGCTAGTGGGCTTGTATGTCACTTCGTCACACAAACCCACGCAGTTCCGCGAATTCGTCATGAGCGAAACAAAGCGACGGCGATACTGGGCTCGAAACTACGCTGCTTTTCCTTCGTTTGCTCAAACGCGACCAAACATTTCCCACGATGTGCTTGCACGGCTCGAGGAGACGGGCAAGATCAACTTCATCATCACTCAAAATGTGGATTCGCTGCACTCGCACGCGGGAAGCAAACACGTGCTGGAGCTCCACGGCAACGGCAGCGAGGTTGTTTGTTTGTCTTGTCGTGATCGGACACGCCGTTCTGATCTTCAGGTATGGTGCAAGCCAAAAGCCCCGGAAGATGAAGGGGGGGGGGGGACGGGGAAGTCTGATCCGCTCTAACTCGCCGTTTGCTGATGGGAAACAAATGTAACTCGTTGGCAGGTGGTACTCGAGCGGCTCAATGCCGAGTGGTCTGCCACAATCACTGGATTTACTCCCGACGGCGATGTGAATCTGGTCGATGCCGGATCCATCTATAGCTCCTTCCAGTTTCCCGATTGCTCCAAGTGCGGTGGGCTACTCAAGCCTGATGTTGTGTTCTTTGGCGAGAACGTTCCAGCGGAAACGGTCGAACTCGCGCGCCAGAAAATCCGTGACGCCGACGCGCTCCTCGTCGTCGGTTCATCGTTGACAGTCTTTTCCGGGTTTCGCTTTGCCAAGTATGCACAGGAGCTTGGCAAGCCCATCGGCATTATCAACATCGGAGCAACGCGCGCCGATGACATTGCGACGTTCAAGATTGAGTCACACATTGGGGATGTTCTTTGGCGGACCTACCAGCAGCTTCAGCTTTGAAGTGGGGGCTGTGGATTGATGTTTGTTGGCTGATTGTCGTTTCAAAGTGTATCAGAGTGCGAGACAAAAGTGCATTGTAGTTTTTGAACAAAACGAATGAAGAGTTTGTTTTGTTCTGATTCTGTCAAAAGCGCCCTGTGCAATGCGTTTATTGTTGCATTGGGGAAGACTGACTTGTCACAGTCTCTGTTACAAGCACTTGACTTGATTGAGCTTGTTGGGGCGTGCTTCGTGGCTGGAGCGCATACCTAGTCGAGGATCAAACATGAAAATCACCAAGTCAGCAACGCCAGCCATCTCTTATTCAAGCCGCGGGAGCGGGACAAGACGATCGAGCATACGACTCACATTTTGACTTTGAATAGGGCTTTGGGGAATCGTTGCTGAGTGTCTTCCTTGATAATGTCGAGCTCTGCGCGTTCGAAAAGCGCCTTAAAGAGCTCGTCCGAGCTACACGCCATCGACAAGAAAGAAAAAAAGTCAGCAATCATACATTGGCCACGTTGAACGATCAGGTCTCCGGATGACACGCCCATACCGAGTAACACTGCTGTCTTCAGCATCGACCAGGAATCCGGACTTTGTTGTATTCTCCTTGACGCAAATAAGGCCACCAGGGACGAGCGCGGACTGGCATCGCTTGAAAAAGGCCACAAAGTCGTCTACGGCACATGCAAATGCAAACACACGTGAGGGTCGATGCACGACAACAACGAAAAAAAGCAAACGCAAAACAAACAACATCTCGCCAAGAAACGAATGGCCCGCCGTACCATCGGTCAGGTGCGAGGACACCCACTGCACCCAAATAACATTGTAGTGCTGTCGCTCGGGAACAAAGTCCTGCAACCCGGCGCAAAAGCGGCTTCCAACGCGGTCCGAGCCAATGTACTTGATGGACGCGGTGAGGAACTTGCCACACTGCTCGACGAGATCGACCGTCTCAAAGTTTGGCAGCAAAAAGTGCTTTGTGACGCGTCCAATACCAGCACCACAATCGAGCGCCCTGTGCGGCGCCGTCTTGGCCTTGGATCCCCGGATGAGCGGGCCGAGGAAGGCGTTGGAGCCCTCGACGTCGATGGGCGAGATCCGCGCAAACCCGCCGAGCATCCCGTCAATGGTCGTGTCCACCTTGTCCCAGTAGTCCTTGGCGTCCGTGTACCACCGCGGCGTGGCTGCAGGCTCTGCTGCTGCGCCGTCGTCGCCTTGGTTGGGCGGATTGCTTGTTGAAGCTTCGGCGGCGGCGGGGAGGACTGCCTCCTGGCCATCGCCGTCGCTCGTGCTCGCTGATGCAGATGGAGTGCTCTTTGGCTTGATGGGCGAGCCTGGCACGCACTGCTGCTCGGGCAGGCCGTACGCGCGCCACATGGACTCGAGCGAGTCAAACCGCTTGCCGTCCGAGTCCGATCCCGACGTGTCCAGCATTGCCGCCGCGCGCACAGACGAAGCCGGCGACAATGGCGATGATGGTGATGGTGATGATGGTGATGGTGATGATGATTGGGGTTCAGGAGTGGCAGCGTCCTTCTTGTGCTTGTGCCCAGGTGCCATTTTTGGTTGCTGTTCTGAGAAATGCAGGACTGGAACACACAAACAAAAAAACAAAAAGAGTAAACAAAATTCAACAACCAAGCAAATAAAAGCAACGTCAACAGAGCTGATCATCCGACAGTGGAATGGACGATGGCTGAAACTGAACTACTTGCTCACACAAGCTTCAAACACAGTGTAAAATGTGTGGGAAGTCGATCCGCACAACCGGCTTCTTCGAAGAGGGTCCAGCCGATTGTGTGTGCAGTCTAAGTCGAGGTAGATATATCGAGGGTCTTAGTGTCTCAGTCATCCTTTTTCCCGCCTTCTTACAAAGCAAACAACAATGGCTTCTCGGCGACTTGTGAAGGTCCGCCTTTCGATCGCTCTTCACCACCCCCAAAAACCCAAAAACCCCAAAAACCCCAAAAAGCAACACAAAGCAATATAAAGCGAACGAACGAACGAACGAACGAAACAGACGAAGCAGACGAAGCGAAGGAAAGCTAAAGAACGAGAGAAAAAAAGAGAAAAAAAAGGGAAACGATGACGTTGGATTTGGCTTGCTTTTGGATTCTATGGCTTTTTGTGGGGTCGTGTTTGAAGCAAATGTTGACAAAATGACGAACGAACAAAATAGCGTTATGAATGCTTGTTTGATCTGCTGCGAAAGAGAAACAAAGCGGATGAAGACGAGAAAGAGAGAAAGAAAGAGAAAAAAGCCTAAAAGGAAAGGATTGATTTTCACTGTCAGCTTCAACTGTGCTGTCTGTTTGAAGGCGGTCAACCTCCATGCACACAATGCACGAGCAAGCAAGCAACACAAGCGATGACACTGAGCACTGTGTGTGGGGGGGGCCGGGGGAAACAGCTTGGAACTTGACTTGGACTTTGCACGTTTGGATCAACTCTCTGTCTCTCTCTCCACACACATCCATCCGCATCGCGTTACACAATCGCACTCATCGTGTTGATGACCATTACTGATTACTGACGTGAATATCATCATCCATCTTGATGGAGTAGGAGTTTGAAGAGCTGCAAGGCAACGAGCTGATCAAGTCCACTGTGCGCAACGTAACCATCGACGAGACGAACGTCCTCGCTTGGGAAGCACTGCTCGTCCCGGTGAGTGATATGGCAACCAGAACAAGAACACGAACCAAAAGCAAACAACAAAACCCAAAAAGAATGCTCATTTTGTGCTGTGCTGTGCTGTGCTGTGACAGGACGTTGCTCCATACAACAAGGGAGCCTTCAAAATCTCCATCACCTTCCCCTCAGAGTACCCCTTCAAGCCCCCGAAGGTCACCTTCTTGACCAAAATCTACCACCCGAACGTGGACGAATCCGGAGTGATTTGCATCGGTCTGCTCAAGTCTGAGGCGTGGAAGCCCGCGACCAGGATTGATCAAGGTTTGTGCTGTTTGGTTGTTTTTGCCTTCCTTTTTTTTTTCTTCTTCTTTTTTTTTGTTTCAGGCGTTTTTCTCCTTGCCTTGGGTGTGGTTGTGGTGCTTTTTGTTGTCACTCACCTCGCTTCCCTCTTCCTGTTGTCCTCTTAGTCCTTTCGGCGCTCGTCGATCTCGTCAACGAGCCGAACGCTGCCGATCCTCTAAACACCGAGGTCGCTGAAGTCTTGACAACCGACAAGAAAAAGTTTGTCAAGAACGTCGAAGAGCACATCAAAAAGCACGCTGAAAAGCGACCCAAGGAGTAGTGGGTCATTGTGTTTTGAAGTGTGTGTGTGTGTTTTTTTTTTTTTTTTTTTTCTTGTTGTTGTTGTCTCTAATTACAGTCATTGCGCATTCAAGTTTGAGCACACAACATCCACCGGCAAACAAACCGCAGAGAAAAAAAACGCCCCAAGATTTGGGACACGAAGAGCTATCAACATGGCAGAACCAACCAACAAAAAACAAAAGGGTGGAAAAACACACAAAAAAAAAAAAGCTGAGAACAAACAACAAAAACGAAAACGAAAGCCCACGCTTGCCCCACACGTGAGATTACGGAATCGGCGGCGCAGGCATCGAGTCCAGCAGCTGGTATGCCTTAATGTTGATGCTCTGCGAGGCGATCGTTTGCTCGGAGAAGACTTCGATAAACATCGAGTCGGCACGGACGGGGTAGATGCGACCGGTGGCGCGCACGCGTCCACCCTGAACAAAGACCTCGACAACCGAGTGGTCGACCAGAGCGCGCATCGAGAAGGTGATCGAGCCCTGCGAGCCGGTCGGGCGGTCAACCTTGACGTGGCCGTTGATGGGGGTGGTGCTGCCCTGGTTGGTCTGAGAGCTCGATGTGCGCGTAAAGCCAAACTGCGCAATGAATGGGCTGGCGGGCGCGGCCTTGGCGATGGCATCCGCAGAGAGCGCGGAGGGGTCGATGGCAAAGTAGAGCGGCGTGGACTCTTCGCCCCCGTTCGACACGCGCACGTTGACACCATAAATGATAGAGTCGTTCGAGACAGTCATGTTGTAGCGCTTGAGCACCATTTCGGGTGTCATGACGCGCTCAATCTCCGACGAAGGCAGCGGGTACGGGAGGCTGACGGAAAACTCAATGTCCGCTTGGTCGGCAATGAGCGGAAGGCGATACGGCATGTTGGAGGACACGGGCAGGTTGGTGTAGGTGACATTGTTCGAGCGAAGCGACAAAATGTTGGGGTGCGGGTTTTGGAGGATGGAAACACCGTCCGTGTCCAGGGAGACAACACGGGGCACAGTTTGCGCAGAGGCCCAGCCGCGCGTCGTTGCATCGTTGTCTTCCTCACGCAGCCATCCAAACACGACTTGGCTCTGGATCAGCGGGTCGTAGAAGGATTTCGACGCGTAGAACGACCAGCCGAGATCGTACGCCTGGTACTCGTCGTAGGCAATATCGTTGCTGGCCAGAGTCAGTTTTTGCGACGCCGGAGAGTAGTGGAAGGTCGCCCAAGTATCGCCGCCATTGGCCGATGCCTTCATGACCCAAAGGGAGTTGGGATCCGACCGGTTGACGGGGTAAAAGTCAGGGCACTCCCACATATCTCCACCATACGTGTTTGTGTGGAAGACCTTGACGTACTCCCATTTGCTCAAGCCACCGTAGGCTGCCGACGTGACAAGCAGGGCGCCGCCGTACGAGACGTTGACGTTTGTCGTGTTTGGGTAGTCGAGCTTGGCTCCAATCAGGGCAAACCAAGCGCCGCCGTTCCCATTCCACGCAGTCGTGTCATCGCGCACATTGTAAGGGTCGACAAAGTCAGGCAAGATGCCGTCAGGCACAATCGGGTTGAAGTACGGTTTCGTCCAGTTGGTCAAGAACGGATCGCTGATGTTGGCCGGGTAGGCGACCGCTTGTGTTTCAAAGTTCTGTCAGAATTCCACACACACGCCCCCAGAATTAAAAGAGAGAATTAACACGCCGTCCAACAAAATCAGGAGACCAAGAGCTGCAAAATGCACCAAAAAAAAAATAATAAAATACAAAACGCAAGCAAGCAAGCGTCAATCTGCAATTTTTCGAGTTACCGAATCATCGACTGCCGTGTACATGAGCACTGGCATTCCGTCCTCAATGATGGTAGCACTTCCAGAGAAGACGCCGTTCGCATCGTACCTACGATCGGTTGCAAATACAAACAAAGTGAAATTCAAGAATTGGTTGTTTTGAGGGAAGTGTGTCTTTTCGCTTTCCCCTCAAACTTCACTGATGCTGTGTCTTTTTGTTTTCTCTCTCTCTCTCTCTTTGTCTCTCTTTCTCTGGTGTTCGAGGAGAGAGAAACTGTGATCACAAACAAACAAACAAAAAAAAAAAAAAAAAAAAAAAAAAAAGGGTCGCACATTCGGTTTTGCTTCAAGTTTGCGCTGGTTGACCGATTCTGAGCACACGGAATCCTCCAACAGACCACGGATACGCACACACCCATACACACACACATGGTCATCATGGGGGACCACTCTGCGCAACTGGCAGCCAAAAGAGACCCTGTTCAAAAAAATAAAATGGAAAACCAAAACCAAAACCAAAACCGAAATCTGCTGGGAACGGCTTCGTGCGTCCTGTTGTTGTTGCTGGGCTGCTGCTGCTGGTGGCTTACGTTTGGTCGGGACTGAGTGCAATGGGGAGATGCTGCCAGTGGAAGAGGTCGGTTGAGACGGCGTGGCCCCAGTGCATGGTGGCCCACCACGGGTCGAACGGATTCGACTGGTAAAACAAATGGTACCTGAATTTGATGACCAAGCCAAGCCACACAGAGCAAACGAATGTGCGGGTGAGTCAACATGAGCACGATGAAAGCAAAACAGCAGCAACAGCAGCAGCAGCAGCAGCAGCAACAATGCGGATGGATGCAGGGAGCGGGGGGTGGTGTGGAATCTAGCGAGAGAGCGAGGAGAACGAACGTACAATCCGTTGAGGTACATGGGCCCGTTCGGGTCGTTCATCCAGTCCTCTGGCGGAGTGAAGTGGTAGCCTGGACGCTGCTCGACGTACTCTGCTTGGACGGCGCTCGCACATGCAAGCACGAGCACCGTCGCGAGCGCAGAGACCGCAACAGAACGATTGCGCATGGTGAGTGAGCACAAAGTAAGAGTGATTTTGACAGGATTGTCTGAGCGGCGGTTTTTTTTTTTGGAAGCGGTTTGACAGGATTTCCCCCCCCCCCTCCATCAACAGCCGACAAACATCGGGCGACTTTTTTTTCGCAATGCATGCGCCTGCTAAAGCAAGCGGGAAATCGGCTCAGCCCCGTCGTTTTGGCAAGTTCCAGAAGCTCCTCACAGCGGCCCAGATGTATGTTTTGTGTATGAGATCGTCAGGACTGACATGAGATCACACACTCATACCCTCAGTATCAGTCTTCTTTTCCATCATCGTCCATCCATGCCAGCACTCAAGCGACAACCGACGCCACACCCGAACGCCATCCTGGCAAAGGCCGGCAGCAACAAGGCCGCATCGTCACACCCATCATCATCATCCAACAAGCAGAGCGCATCATCATCGTCGTCATCTGCGCCGGCACGGACAGCCAAGCGCACCGCGACGCACGCTGCACTGGACGAGGACGAGGACGACGGGGATCGCCACGAGGCGCCCGTTCCAGCCAAGCAGAAGGGCAAGAAGCAGCAGGCCAACGCGACTCCCGCTGCGACTACTGCTACTGCTGCCGTGTCTAACAAAGGCAACAGCAAGAAGCAGCAGCAGCAGCAGCAGCAGCAGCAGAGCAAGAAGGCGCGCTTGGAGGAGAGCAACGCTTCATCATCCGTCCCGTCGTCCAAGAGCGAGATCGCCAAGGCCCTTCCCGCGTCAGGCACTGCAGGCACTGCGCGCTGGACGAACAAGCAACGCACGCTCGTGCTGTCGTCCCGCGGAGTCACTTACCGGTGAGTCGCGCTTTTGGGACGATCAGAAGCAATGCAATGCAAGGCAATGCAATGGCAGTCGAGCCATGTGGGAAAGTCCAATGCAAAGTCCGCACCTGTGCAACCAAAGCATCCATTGTCAGGTCGTCGATGTAGACCTTTTGTGACATGAATGTCACTGTTCACAGCAAAACAAAACACACGCACACTCGTTCAACCGACACTGACTGGAGCGCGTTGCATGGATTTTGCTCGGTGGCCCAATTGCTGACTTGCTGCTTTGTTCTAATCACGACAGATCCCGCCACCTGCTCAACGATCTTCGTACACTGATGCCCCACAGCAAGAAAGGTGAGGGACGAGCTCCCCTGCTTGATCATCACCGGGCATTGTTGTCACCAATCATCTCACGTTGGCATGTTTCTTACACTCTCTCTCTCCCTCCACCTCCGTCAGACGTCAAGATGGACAAGAAGGACAAGCTGGTTCTTGTCAACGAGGTGTGCGAACTCAAGAACTGCAACAACTGCATCTACCTCGAGACGCGCAAAAAGCAGGACGCCTACCTATGGCTTGCCAAGACCCCCAGCGGCCCGTCCGTCAAGTTCCACATTGACAGCAGTGAGTACCACCAATATGTGCAGTTGAACAAACTTGAAGAGAGCCATTGATAGTTGCTGGGACTCACAAATCAAACAACCTCTGCAGTCAACACCATGGACGAGCTTCGCATGACTGGCAACTGCTTGAAGGGCACACGACCACTTTTGTCGTTCGATAAGA
Organism: Capsaspora owczarzaki ATCC 30864; assembly: GCF_000151315.2. Classification (NCBI taxonomy): domain Eukaryota; class Filasterea; order Ministeriida; family Capsasporidae; genus Capsaspora; species Capsaspora owczarzaki. Next base: position 297,983 of record NW_011887294.1, on the reverse strand, counting down.
ACTTTGAAACCGCACCGCACCTGCAGTTGCTCAAGGAGATTTTCACTCAGGTGCGGACAGTTTTTTTTGGGTTTTTTTTTTTGGTTTTTTTGTTTGTTTCTTCCTTTCTTCTTTGGCGTTCGCACGCCCCTCCTCGCTTTGCCTCAACTGACGTTCTTTTTTGTTGCTTCAGGTCTTTGGCACACCCAAGGGTCACCCCAAGAGCAAACCATTCTTTGACCACGTTTTTACGTTCAGCATTGTTGACAACCGTGTTTGGTTCCGCAATTTCCAGGCGCGTGTTTCGGCGTTTTTCGTTTGCATCAACCAGCCACAACCCCCCCCCCTCCCCCATTTTGACTAACATTTTAACTTGCTTCCTCTTACAGATTATCGACCAAGTCAACGAAGACAAGGAGGTCGAGACCACCCTGAACGAAGTCGGACCCCGTTTTGTCCTGAACACAATCCGCATCTTTGATGGCAGCTTTGGCGGTGCGACAATCTTTGAAAATCCCGACTACGTTTCCCCCAACGAGGTAAGTCCATCACGTGCATCGGATGACGCGCTTGTTTGCTGTACAGCACACGCTCAAACGCTGCATCTCGAAAACCAGATTCGCGCGGCCGTTCGTGCCAAGACCCAACACAAGTACACTACCAAGCTTGTTGCCAAGGAGGCTGTCGAGCGACGCAAGGCCGGTCTCGTTTTGCCACGAGACGAGCTGGATGTGTTTGCCAACCGCGACGAAGAAGAGGAGGACGACGAGGACGAGGACGAATAATTTCCGTGTTGCGTCGCTGTTATTGAGTGTTTTCGTTGTCGACTCTGGCAAAAAAATACACATGTTTCCGCTGTCACTGCTGACGAAAATGACGCAAAGATTTGCTTTCGGACATCACAAAGGCATTTTGATTTGGGTTTTTTGGTCAGATAACAAATCACGCATGCAACACAAACACAACGCCAGCCATCAAACACACACACACACACACACACACACACACACACACACACACACACACACACACACACACACACACACACACACACACACACACACACACACACACACACACACACACACACACACACACACACACACACACACACACACACACACACACACACACACACACACACACACACACACACACACACACACACACACACACACACAAAAAAAAAAAAAAAAAAAAAACAAACAGCGCAACCACAGACTTAAATGGCGCCCTTCAATGACGAGCAGAGAATGGCAACACCGCGCTGGTAAAAGACATCCTCGGTGACACCTTGGGGAGCTTTGATGAACACAGTCAACAGGAGGTTGGAGCGCGTCGTGTTGAGGTAGACGGGCAGGTTGACCTTGCCTTGGCCACGGGCAGCCTCGGCAAAGGCGGACGGGGTGGCACGGACCCAGCTCATCTTGGCAACAGGCAGACTAGTGACAGAGCTGACAGCGAGGCTGAGCTCGTTCTGCTCGCACTTGGCACCCTCCAGCTTCAGGCCGCTGAACAGGAAGCTCTGCTCGTCGAGCGAAGCGCCCGGGCCAGCAGCAGCAGCAGCAGCGCCGCCGGCAACATCAATCTCGAGCTGGAGCTCTTCCAAAGACCACTTGTTCGCCTGAGCGACAAACTGGCGCGTGGCGGTAATGTACGCTTCGGGCACAAACAAGCCGGCGAGCCAAATGGTCTGGCGACGCAGGTCGGACGAAACCGCAATGGACTGGAGCTGCTTGATGCGCTCCACAAAGTCGACAATCCACTGGTTGACCGTGAGGCCGAGAGGAACAACATACTTGTTCCAGTCAGCGGGAATGAGACCCTTGGTAAAGTCGCTCATGAGCAGGCGCAGATTGTTGGTCTGCTTGCGCTTGCCCTGGCACGCCTCCACCACATGCTGCAGGTTCTCCGTAACGCGACGAAGCAGGCGGATGCCCATGTTGACCTCGCGCTCAAAGCAGCGGAAGAGAGGATCCTTAATGTTGTCCCTGGTACGCCGCAGCGCGGGCAGCTGATCAGCCTTGGGCAGGGACGCGAGCCATTGCTCGGCCGAGTGCTGCAGCGAACGCATCCATGCAGGACGAGGATCGGCAGCAGCAGCAGCAGCAGCAGCAGCGGTCGAGGCACCCTTGCCTTCCTTGACGTGGATCTCGTCCTCTTCGTCCATGGACTGCATCTTGAGCAGCTTGGAGATGACAAGATCGCCGCGGGAGGTCAGCAAGACCTTCTCTGCAGTGTTGGGCAGGCCGAGCCAAGCCGGCACCTGGGTGTCGGGCAAGGCCTTGACCCACGAGAGGAACTGGTCGGCGCTGGTCACGTCGGGCACGCGCAGGTGCGCCAAGGCAGCCGCCGACTCGCCAGGCTCGGTCGATCCCGGGACGGGCAGGACGAGCGAGTGATCGGCGTCAAAGCTGCGAGGAGTGAACAGGACCGACAGGAAGGACTGGAGCAGCCGCTGGTCAAACTCATTGTCAATGCGACCACCGTAGATGGACTGAGCCAGCAGCGTGCGAATCGCCTCCCACGGAATAGCGTCGGGCGAAATGTTGGTGCGGCCTTGGCTGGGCGGCGACACAATGGCCAGCCAAGTGTCGAGAGTGTCGATCGCACCGCGCAAGTCCGTTTCGGTAAACTCGTACTTTTTCGACCAGCCAAGCGGGGCGTAGCGCAGACGCTCCTGCACGACGGCATGGAACCACGCAGTCAAGAAATAGAGGCGCGCTCGCTCGGTGGGCTGGGCAGCCATGCGCGCGGAAGGCACCGACGAGAACGTGCGGAGCATGTTGGCCTTGATGCCAGGCGGCAGCTCAAACATGAACGCGCGGGACTGGCGCACGAGGGACAGTGGGGTCTTGGGGTGGATTTCCATCGTCAGGAAGAGGCGGAAGTTGGCATGGGCAGTCACGGCGTGCATCTTCTTTTCGAGCGTGACAAGCCAGGATGGCGCCAGGTGCACGTTCTTGAGCAACACCCAGTCGCCAGTCTGGACGGCAGAGGCAATGGCCTTCTCGGCCAAAGCAAAGCCTTCGGCCGAACCAATGGCAATCGACGCGCAGCGCTTGACCTTGAAGGCAGCGAGATCGTCGACACGGCCAGAGGCGTCGTAGCCGGGCACCGAGCACAACAGAATGGGCGTGTTGGCCTTGACTTCACGCTCAACAACATTGGCCAGGTCGACATCGCGCTCGGCAATCTGCATAAAGTCGTCGCCAAAGACGCTCGAGACAAAGTGGTAGCTGGCAGACACGAGGCGGTCGGGACGCAAGGCGCGCACAAGCAGCAGGTTGTTGAAGCCGTCCACAGTGGCCTTGCCAGTGGCCGGAACAATGCCAGTGGGGAGCAATGTCTCTGGAGCGGGGGCAGCAACGTACGACGACCACTCGGCTGCATGGTGACCGGCACCCTGAACGGCCTCCTTGAAGAAGGACACCGAGCTGAGGTTGCGGAAGCGCGTGTTTTGCTCGTCGCTAAAGCCAGCGAGGGCGCCACCGGCAGCACCGGCAGCAACGGGGCTCTCAAGACCGCGAAGCAAGACCTCGAACGCAGTGTCGTCAATTTGGTTGGGCGTGCCCGACAGACGGATGCGTGCGAGCAAGAGCGCCAGGACGATGCGGTCGTCGTGGAGCAAACCGCGCGACACACGGTCGAACAAGACCGAGAAGAGATCATGCGTCAGCACGTCGAGACGCTTGGCGTGGTCGGTAATGCCTTGCAGATGCGTGTTTTCTTGGGGCGAAATCACATGGCGGAAAATGTCCAGGAAGAACTGGAGCGAGTACTGGTACAAAAAGTGCACTTGGTTGAGGTTGTCCAGAGTGAAGAAAATGGAGCTGCAGGCAAGCGCGAGGGGGCGGTATTCGTTCGACACGCGCTCAACCTCGGCCATGACCACGTCCGTCTCGAGCACCTTCTTGGCAATATCGGCAGCCTCGCCCTTGAGCGTTTCCAGGGTTGTAATGACCGAGTCGTCATCGAGGATCTTGCCCTTGGACTCGTTGAGCGCGCGCAGCAGCTCCTTTTCGAGGTGGCGCAGACGCAGGCGGAACTCGCCTTGCAACTTGAGCAAATCCGAGCGCTTTTGGTCGACGTCGGGCCGCTCCGAGCGCAGCACTTGGTTGAGACACTGGCCTTGCAGACTGCTGGGGGTGACGGTAAAGTTGACAAACGTGACACGCGAGCAAATGTCCGGGGCAAACTGCACGGTCGGGTCGCGGGTGGTCAGGAAGATGGCAAAGGTGGGGCTAAAGTCAATGTCCTGATCGCCGATACGGATGAGGATACGGCCTCCAGCGCGACGCAGCTCGCGGTTGAGAACGGGGTTGAGGATGGGGTCGTAGTTTTCCACATCCTGCACCAAAAGCGGGTTGCCAAACCGCAACGCCGACTCGAGCTGCTTGCGGAAGCCCTCGTCGAGGAAGGACGTCTTGGTCATCTTGCGCGCCGAAAACTCGTTCAGCAGGAACTTGGTCGCCTGGCCGGACGGGTCGATGATGAGCGGGTAGCGGTGGTGGCGACGCAGCATGATGGCGTTTTCCGTGCAGAGATCGTCGGACGGCAGGGCGTTGGCCTGCCACCGTGCGCGCTCGTCCGCCGTCGAGAGGAATTCGGTGAGCGAAAGGTCCATGCGGTGCTGGATGCCAGCCTGCTGCAGATGACTCGACCAGTTGACGTTCAGCGCCAGACGGTGCTGCTGATCGAAATAGCCAGAGTACGCCAAGAAGGCTGCAGCCAGCAGCACATCGCCAGTAATGGTGCTCATTTGTGAGCGGAATTGCTCGCTTTCGAGCTCCCAACGAGTGCGCTCGCTCGAGAGCGAGCCGAGCAGGGCGATGGAACGCTCCACCTTCGCCTTGACCGTCTCCATCTCTTGGCGGATGGACTGGGCCTGGGCAATGAGCACAGCATACTCTTCTTTGTACTTGTTGATGGAGGCCTCGAGGTTTTGGACGAGTTGGTTGGTTTGGGCGGCGCTCGACTTGTTGGCCGTCGCGGCGCTCTCGAGGCTGGCCAGCTCGTTGCGAAGGGGCTCGATGCGACGGAGCATGTCGGCGTAGCCAACCTGAGCAATGCACCACTTGACGAGCGGACCGCAGGCCTTGCTGGCGTGGTCGACCGTCTCAAACTTGAAGCTCGGGTTGGACAAGAACTCCTTCTGCATGCGCACGCGCGTCGAGTCCTTGAGGTCCTCGGTCTTAAAGTTGACAATGCTGGGAATAAAGTCGTCGCGGATGATGACACCGCGCAAATCCTTCCAGTCCAGCTTGGACTCGCCCAACAGGACGCAGACGGCTTCCATGGCGAGCTTGACCATTTCCGGCGGGTTGGCCATGGAGCGAATTTCAGTGAGATGCTGCTTCTTGATGGACTGCACAGCGCTCTGGGCATCGCGAACGGCCGGCTCGACCTGCGAGAGGTCGGCAAGAACAGAGGCGCGCTTGACGGTAATCACCTTCTCTTGCTCTTCGAGCGCGGCTTGGAGCTCGATCGACGTGACACGCTTGGTCTCGGCCTCCTGCTGGTCGCGGACCATTTGCTGGAGTTTGACATTGGCGAGCTCGTTCTTGGCCTCGAGCTCGGTCTTTTTGATGGCAAGGCTCTTTTGCAGCTCCTCCACTTGGTCGACCGTCTCGCGAATCTTGGACAGACCGACGTTTAGATGGAGCTGCTGCTCCTCCAGCTCGGTGCGCTTCTCGGTGAACAGCTCGACGTAGTGGTTGATGAAATCGAGGTAGTGGCGCGGCGTGATGAAGGTGGTGCGTCCGGTGCGACGCAGCAAACGCTCCGAAGCCTCGCTCACGGCGCGATGGACGTGCACGAACGCGTTCGAGATGGCGTCGCGTTGAAGAGTGGGCGAGGGCAGAGCAGGGACGCCAGCCACAATCGGGAAGAGGTGCTCTGGCGGCGCCTGGTAGCTCGACGAATCGAGATCGAGCTTGATGGTAAACTCGCGACCAACCTGGAAGAGAGCTTCAGAGGACCAGTCGCCAAACCAATCCAGGACGCAACGGTTGAACAAGGCAGGCGAGGTCGAGGCGCGGTCCTTGAGCCCTTCGGCGGAGGGATTCATGGTAAAGACGACGTGCAGGTTCTTCATGACCTGGTGAGTAAACCACTTGTACAGCTCCTCTTGAGAGTCGAGCATCAGGCCTTCGCGTTGCGAGCCTTCCTTGCACTGGGCCATGAGCGTGGTAAACTCGTCACCCTCAAACAGACCGGGGACCTCGCCGTTGGCCAACAGCGTGTTCATGCGCTCCAAGAAACTGGCATCGAGAATGTTGGACTCGTCGAGAATAAAGCACATGCGCTCGCCCTTGCAGCCCGAGCGGCGCAGAATCTCGCGCAAATCCTCCTCAAAGTCGGCACCCGTGTAGCGGTTGTGCACCTTGACTTGGAAGACACTCAGACCCGTCATCCAGGCGACAAAGCGGGACAGGGTGGTCTTGCCACCGCCAGACGCACCAATCAAGAGCATGTGGCCCTGCATTTGCCGGAAGACACGGTCAATGCGCAGAACGTGGTCGAGCACCTCGTTGAAGAGGACGAGCGGCACGTCGAGCTCCTCCTCGTAAAAGACGCGCAGGCGAGCGCGGACAAACTCGCGCAGCGTCTCGCGCTCGACCGAGACGTACTCCTTCGAGAGCCAGTTGCTAAACAGAATGGGACGAGCGAGGGCTGTCTGCATGTTGATGGTGGGGAAGTGCTTGGCGGCAACCGCGTCCACCGTCTCGTCCGTCCAGCGGCGCTCCTCGTCCGTGACGAGACGGTCTTGGAAGAGACGCAGAGCTTCGTGGGCCCACACGCGCACCAAGCCTTCCAGCGGCAGCGAGTCGAGCGGCAGGATGGCCTCGTACATGCCGCGGACCCAGCGCGTCAACTCACGAGGCGAGTACACATAGTGCGGCTGCTGGTCGACCGTAAAGCGCTCCTGCGACAGGGTGAAGAACTCGACCATGGCCTCGGTGAGCGGCTGGGTAAAGCTGCGAAGCGTGGGAACAAGACGCAGCAGAGCTCGGTTGAAGGTGCCATAGATTTGCGAGAGCGAGGCGGGCCCAGGGTAGTCAACCAGCACGACGGGGACGTGGCGGAGGAAGCGCTCGGTGAGGGGCTTGCGGCCAGGGTCGGTGGGCGGGTTGCAGGCGCCGACAAACTGGATGCGATCGAGCTGAATCCACGTGTGGTCGGACGTGCGCCAAAAGCCGCCATGCTGAACCAGCTGGCGGAGGAAGGAAATGACGCGCTGGGTGCCGTACTTGTCGAGATCGGGCAAGTTGATTTCATCGCAGAACAAGACGAGCCACTTGCCAGGCTGGATGGGCGAAATGACCATGCCGTTCGGCGTGCGCTTGTACTCGCAGTAGTGGTCGAGCGTTCGGAGAAGCAGCTCGGGGGTGGTGGCGCTGCTAAAGTTCAGGCCCACGACCTCGAGCTCGGGCAGAGCACGAAGTGCAGAGAACAGGGTCATGGTCTTGCCAGAGCCGGGGGGACCGCAAAGCACAAGCGGCTTGTGCTCGGCCAGCCACGTGTACAAGAGATCCTCGTGCCGAACCGTGTCCATGGTCGGCACGACCACGTCGGCCGTGGCAATGCGGTGCGTGTCAATCTCAATCTGAGGCACCTTGCCCTGCCAGAGCACCCACTCGCCGTTGATGCCAACCTCGTAGTCAATGATGGGCTGGTTGTTGGCGGCCGGAGGCAGGCCAATGGTCGTGACGCCGCGAATGTACTCGCCGAGCTCTTGGCGGACCTTCAAACGAGCGTCACCAGCCAAGCTCCACACGAGCGAGTAGACGAGGCGCCGCGACACGTACTGCTCAATGCGCTGCTGCTCCATCGGGAAGTCGGGGTGCGCAGAGTTGTACGAAATGACGTTGCGCACCGTCTTGTTGAGCATGCTAAAGAGCGAGCCGAGGGCGCGCAGGCGGGTGAAGGGCATAATGTGCTCTTGCTTGGCGGCGTAATCGAGGGCGTTGAGCACCAGACCGCCGGGAGCAAAGTGCGGCGCCAGCACGTCGGCGGCGTCGCGTTGCACTTGCATGGTCGGAGAAACGAGCAGCTGCTTGTCGTCCGACGAGCCACTCGCGGCGGCCTGGGCGCTGCTGCTGATGGCTCCCGCTTCGCCAGCCTCATCATCGAGGGAAACGACGCGCAGCTTGCGGAAGAACTGGTCAAAGACCATGTCCATGGTGAGCACGTCGGCGCTAAACCAGACCATGCCGCAGCGACTGACGGTGGCCAGCGTCGCGTAGCGCAAATCCTGGACCTCAAACATGATGCGCACGTTCGGCGGAATGCTCAGACGCTCACCGTTCGGCAGCGTGAGGAGCTTGTTGTCGTCGAGCACCGAGTTGAGGTTTTCAACCCACTCGGGATCGACGTCACCATCAAACACAATCCAGTGGCGCTTGGACGACTCGTTGCGCACATCGTCAACAATCTTGCGCAAGGCATGCGTGAACAAACCGTCCGTCCATTCGCGCGTGGTCGAGTCGAGCGTGCCGTACAGGCGGTCCTTGGTGATGGCCTTGGGGTCGAGCACGTAGGACACGCCCTCGACGCCGTCGACACGTTGCATCGCCTCGAGCAGGACATTCCAGGCCGAACTCTTGCCGCTGCCGCTGGGACCCACCATCATGACACCGTGGTGCAGCGTCTGGATTTGGTAGAGCTGCAGCATCTTTTCGAGCCAGGCTTCGCCAACAATGAGGTGGCGCTCGTTGCACACGGCGCGCACAGCGTCCTTGAGGGCGTCGAGCTGCGCAGGCGCATGCTCAATGCCCGGGAAGACGTCCACCAGCAGGCTGTACAGCAGCGGAATGTCGTCAGCAACGAGCTTGGGCACAAGCGTCTCGACCACGGACTGGATGAGGACTTGCTGCTCAGAGGCAAAGTCCTGGGCAATGGACAGATCGACCGTCTGGCCGGCGCGCTCTGCCTGCTCGCGCACACGGCGCAAGTTGCTGCGCTTAATGTTACCAGCGCTGACAAGGACAGACTTGAGCGCACGCAGACCAAAGTCGTAGTGCGACTGCGCAGACAGCTGCTCCGAGCAGAGCTTGAAAAGGGGCACAATCTTGCGCGCAAGCTGCTCGGCAGAGCGGAAGCCCTGCGAGAAGAGCATGACCTGGGCAATGAGCTGACGGTCTGGCTGGGTCATGGCGAGCGAGCGGAAGAGCTTCTTCAAGTTGTCGGGCAAGTTGGAGCGGCCGGCGTAGCCAGGATTCATCGTGATAAAGATGCCCATGGCAGGGTTGACGCGAACCGTCTTGCCAACAAGCTCGACCTCAATCTTGGAGGTGGCAGCAGTCGATTCCTTCAAGGCGAGCTGGATGGTCTGGACCTGCTGCGAGACGGCCGAGAGAATGCGCTCCTCGAGACGGTTGAACTCGTCAAAGCAGCCCCATGCACCGACGTGGCACAGACCCACAAAGATGCGGCCCATGGCCTGGAAATCGAACGTCTCGTCGCAGTTAAAGACAAGGGTGAAGCGACCGAGCTGGTTGCCCAAAGCCTTGACCGTCTCAGTCTTGCCGGTACCGGCGGGACCGAAGGGCGAGCCGCCAAGGCGCTCCTCGAGGGCTTGCGTCATGGTGAGGTAGCAGCGATCGGTCAGCGGCGTCTGCACGAGCTTGTCGGTGATGCCGAGATACTCAAAGCCGTAGTAGAACGAGGCGTTGGCCATGCGGATGGTCAGGCGCTGCAGAACGTCGGCGTGCTTGGGGTCAAAGTAAAAGCGCATTTGCGAGAGCCACTCAAAGGACGAAGGCGACGACACCTTGGAGGACGATGCCAGCTCACGCGTGACATCGCGCTGATGCACAAGCTCGGTGATGAGATGCTCGAGCTTGCGGCGACGGATGGGCGGTTGCTCGCCGAGGACGGTGTCGGCGAGCGCGGCCAAGGTGGTCTCGACGTTGGACACGACCTGACGAAGGCCGGCAGCGGCCGCGGCGCTGGTGCCAGCCTTGGCGGCCTCCGTCAGGTTGGTCTCGACGCTTTGCGACCAGGCAACCTGCGCACCAAGCACGACCAGCTGGGTCGGGAACGAGTCCATCCACGTCAAGTACGCGTCCGGCGAGAAGCTGCTCGCGTCAAACTTGAGCACTTGCTCGACAGCCTCGGCGAGAAGGTGAGCAAGCGTCATTTGCATCTCCTTCTCCACCTGAGCAAGCCACTCGTTGATGCGCTTGTCCTTGATGACAACAGCAGACTTGAACGGCACGCTCTCGCCTTCGCGCGAGCAAATGCCCAAGGCCGTCGTGCTTTCCTCGTCAAGGGTCAGCGTGTTGATGCCAGCAAACATTTTGCGGAAGTGCTTTTGGAGCTTGGGAATGTCCTTGCTGTTGCCGATAATCTCGAGCAAGTCTTCGTCACCGACAAAGTAAAAGCGAGGGAAGGACGAACGCTCACGCTCGAGGTATTCACCGATACCCTTCTGAATTTTGCTGAGCAGGTCGGCCAGACGCTCGAGCGACTTTTGCACGTTCGGAATGGCCACGATATCCAGAATGGAGGGCGACTTGGTCACCTTCTTCATCAGCCCGAGGAATTCGGTGCTAATGTTGGCAAAGCGCGACGTCTCGGTCGGGAGCAGGTGCTTGATGTCGGCCGAGCCCGAGAAGATGCCTTCCAAGTAGACCCAGCGACGTTGGACGTCAATCCAGACGTCAAACAGGGCGTTGATGCGGTTGAGCTTGTCTTCCCAAGAGACCCCTTCCTCTTCAAAGACCTTGTAGTACGGCGAGAGCTTCATGGCGGTAATGCTGCCCAGGTGCTCCTTGACCTTGCCAAACAGGTCGTCCCAGCCGCGAATCAGCTTGGTCTTGTTCTGGTAGTTGACGAGGTCGACCTGGAAGGCCTGCCAAAAGTCGCGCACTTGGCGCAAAAACTCTTCCAGACCCATTTCACCCTGGGCGACAGTCAGCACGTCACGCACGGCCTTTTCGTTCTTGGCCAGGTCGGCGTCGTACAAATGGCCAAGGGTCAGCTCGGTGAATGGCACGCTTTCGAGGCGGAGCCGCTTGGCAATCAGCTTCCAGTGACGCTCGCGCAGCGCCTCGGACTTGAGATCGCCAACAAGGGGGTTGATCTTGATCAGGCCGCGCAGGAGGTTTTGCAGGTGATCGTAGCCGGCGTACTGGCGCATGCGGTTGGGCAAGTTTTTCAGCGTGTTGAGCATGTCATCCAGCGACTGGCGAACCTTGCGCGAGACGACGGCCGACCACGGGCGGTCGCGAATCTCGTCCAGCGCCAGATGCGTGGCCGAGAGCTCCGACCAGACGCCCTTGAGCTCGGCGAGCTCGCTGGCAGCAGAGTCCAGACGAGCATCCGAGAACGAGGCACTACCACTACCACTACTACTGGAGGCCGAGGAAGACGATGCCGACGCGTCAGAAATGTCCAACGCCTCCTTGGCACGGTTGAGACGCTCGGTATCGTCGCGCGCACGCTGGAAGCGTGTCTCAAAGCCGGCAATGCACTTGAGCGCATTCTCGGGGCGGAGATGGCCTTGGACGGGCTTTTCGGCCTCCCACTCGGCCAGCAGCTCGCCGACCTTGGCAGCCGTGGCGCGGTCTTCGGCAATCACCTTCAGACGGAGCGAGGCGAGCTGCGACTGAATGGCAGCGTCCTTGCGAGCGAGAATTTCGCTGAGCGCGGCCCACTCGCCCTCGAGCTGACCAACGTGCAGCCAGTCCGAGGGGAACTGGAAGCGCTGGCGCTCCAGCAGCTTTTGACCGTCGCGGAAGGCTTGCATGCGGGTGGTGAGGACGCGCACCTTGCGCTTGAGGTCTTGCACAAACGTGACAAAGTTGACGGCCTCGGCGGTCGACTCGGCGTCCACCGAGTGCTGCTCGAGGTCGGTGCGGCTGGTGCCAATCTCGCGGTAAAAGTCTTGCATGGACGACGACATGAGCGCGCCAAAGCGACCGAGAATGTCCTTGTGCCAGGCGTCGTACTTGAGGTTGACCTTGGTCTGCACTTGCTGGAAGTTGACCACGATCGGCCCAAAGGACGCCGTGATGTCGGCAGAGTCGACAGTGGCGCGGGCCTTTTTGATTTCAACAAGAAGCTGCTGCCACAGCTGAATGTCGTCACCGAGGCGAGCCACGACCGAAGCGCCCTCGAGGTCCCAGAGCGCTTGGTACTGGAGCCAATCCTTGACATAGTCACGCACCTGGGCGACGCGCTGTTCAATGGCAGCGAGCGCCTTGGGCAGCGCCTGCGGGTCGGTGACGGCCAGCTTGACGACCAGCGTGCGGTAGGTGTGCTCGTGCGAGGCAGCGCCAGAGGCAGACGAGCCGTCCGCAAGGCCGGCATCGACCGCAAGGCGCGAGCCCTGGATGCGCGGCAGACCGCACACGACGCGAAGCCACTCGTGCAGCTGGTTGAACAAGTGCGAGCGCGAGTGCTCGAGCGGCGGATGCAAGTACATGACCTGGTTGCGGATGCGGATTTCGTGCGTCAGCTCCTTGAAGGTGGGGATGCCGCCGGCCGGGTGTGTGATGGCTCCAGCATCAGCAGCGGCAGCAGCAGCAGCAGCAGCGTTGGCGCTGTCGTTTTCATCGTGGTACGAAATGATGGACATTTGCTGGTTGAACTGCGGCTTCTTGCCAGCTGCGACAGCCGTGTTGTAGTTGGTCAAGGCGGCAGTCCACGTCGCGACAGCAGCCTGGAGACGCACGGCGAGCAGGCCTTCGACTTGGGCATCGAGCGTGGACGCCCAGGAGGTCAGGTTGGAGAAGCCCTTGAGCTTGAGCTCGTCGACAGCGTTCTGAATGCGTGAGACAATGCCACGGAGCGTCGCGGCGTCCAGGGCGCAAGTGGCCAGCGACTTGACCAGCGCGGCAACCTTGGCATGGATGGCCTGCAAATCCTCAGCTTTGTCCTGGAACGTTTGAGCGGCAGCAGCCAGGCGGGTAATGTACTTGTCGAGGTTGACATTGTCCCAGGACTTGGTCATACCTTCGGCAATCAAGACCTGCATGTCGCGCTTGTAGCCAGCCACGAGTTGCGGGGCGTTCGCGTCGAGGGCGTCGACTTGGTCGCACGCGGTCGAGTAGCCGCGCAGCGTTTCTTGAAGGGAAACGGCGAACGGATAGATGGTCTCTGCAGCGTGGGCAACGCGCGTAATCTTGTTGGGCACCGGCTTGAGGCCGTTGCGCTCGGCCAGCCACTGCAGGTTGCGCACTTCCTTGAACAGGGTGATGATTTGCGAGTCAAAGTTGACGCCCAGTCGAAGACGGGAGGCAGGACCGGCAGCGGCAGCAGCAGCAGCAGCAGCAGCTGACGAAGTGCTACCAGCAGCGTTCAGCGTGGCGGCAGCCAAGGCCGCGCGCGAGCGAATGCTGACAATCTCAAAGAGCGGGCCTGCAACCTCGGGATCGCGCGCAGTGACATCGTCAATCCACTTGAGGTAGAGCTGTTGCGGGTTGAGCAGACGGGCAAAGTTATCGCCGTCCGCCTTGAGCTTGCCACCCTCAACGTGTTTGACCCAGTTGGGGCCAAGGACATCCTCGACGCGACGCATGTACGTCTTGAGCTGGCGCTCAATCTGCTGGGCCCAAATGATCGAGCCAGACACTGGCGGAATGTCGCGGACTGTGCTCATGCGCGAGGCCATCGAGTGCGAGTACTGGGTCTTGAACTTGTTGACGAGCGTCTCAATGTCGTCCTTGACGCGCTGAATGAGCTTGGTCTGGTACTCTTTGATGGCGCCTTGGATGCGTGGACGCACAAACAGCGCGTTGAAGCGGCTGAAGATGCGGAACATTTCGTTGGCGTTCTTGGCCGTGCCCAGCTGGTCGCGCAGGTAGGCGGTGATTTGGGTTTCGACGCGGTCCACGCGCTCGTCGTAAGCACGCTTGGCAGACTCCCAGAGCTCAAGGCCCTCGCGAGTGAGGTCGAGCACGTCAACGTTCTTGACCGTCTCAAAGGCATCGTTAATGTCGTCGATGGCTTGCGTGTTGCTGTCGCCTGAGGCAGAGAGCGCGAGAACGGTCGTGTGGTTGGCGATGGACGCAGCCGCCTTGACGGCATTCTCGTCGTTGCCGAACGAGGCCGTGCGGAGCACACGCAGAATGACCGAGCGGAGCTGCTCGTGGTGGCGACGGAACTCTTGCACAGCGCCAAGGCGTTCCTCCAGCGTGGCCAGCTCGTTGCGGATGGCCAGCTGCGAGCGGTTTGCCTGGGTGCTGGTGCGAGCGACGTCACGAATCATGTTCTTGAAGCTGGTGAGGTGGACAGCAAAGCGGCGGAAGAGCTGGTTGCAATGCTCCATGAGTTGCTCAAAATCGTCGAACGGCAGCTGCATGAGCTTGCGGCGCTGCAGCACGTCCACAATGTGCGCGGAAATGTCGCGCGACACGGCTTCAACAAACTTGATGGCACGCGGGATGGGATACTGCGACCCACGGAGCTTTTTAAAGTGGTTGAAAATGTCCTCCACGGCAGTGATGATGCGGCCGACATCGGGAGCGGCAAGGGCTTCGTTGATTGGGAAGTTCTTCATGACCACGTTGTAGTTGGCCACACGCTCCATCGCCTCCTTGAGCTGAATGTCCGAGCGGAACTTGGTGATGGCCGTGAAGCGGTTGGCGCGCTGGAGCAGGTCGAGAGTGAGCACAACGTCGTCCGCAGCCAGGCGGGTCTCGACTTGCTGCAGGGCGCGCTCGAGGTTGACCCAGAAGGCAATTTCCACCAAGGCGCTGCCGTGCGACGGGTCGCGGTCGAGCTTGGTCACCTTTTGAATCTCCTTAATCCAGCGATCGACGCAGCTCTGCAGGTTGAAGACGAACGTCGAGTCGTTCACGTCAAAGTCGTCAACGGTGGCCTTGGTGCCCGCCGAACGATGCTTGGCAATGGTCTGTGTAATGAGCGGGTGGATTTGCAAGTCCACCTCCGGAATATCGACATTCTGCTGCAGCTGCAGCAGCGAGAGCTCAAGTTCAGCCATCTTGCGCTTGACGGTGGCGCTTCCCGAGGCCAGCCCCGCCGCCGCGGCCGAGCTGGATCCACCTGTAGATGATGATGATGCCGATGACGAAGGATCGGCCGACGAATCCTGCTTGGCTGTGACGCACGAGTTGAAGAACGGCGAGACGGCGTTGTGAATGTATGCGTGCAGCGTCTCGAACGGGTTGTCCTCGCTGAGGTTGATGACGTGCAGCTGCTGAGCAAGCGACTTGTCTGCCTCCAGCACGGTGCCCTTCTTGATGAGTGCCAGGAAGGTCGCCGAGCGCGCGCCGCCACTGTGGCGGACCTCCAACTGCACAGAGTAGGATGGTGCCGATCCCGTTTCTGTCCCAAAAAACAAGAAAAAAAAAAGAAGAAGGAATAGCAGCGAGGGTGAGTGAAAATTGTACAACATGGGTAGGTAACGGAAGGAATTCACCAAGTGGATTGAACAGAAAGAAAAAAAAAAAAAAAAAAGAGAAAAAGAAAAATTTGCGATCTCTGGCTCGTGATCGATGCAACTTGAACGGAAAACTCAATCATCAGGGAGCGAGCGTTTCGACAAGCCAGAAGAGTAGTAAGTGATGCACCCCACCTGCGAGGGCGCGCTGTACGACGAGGATGGGGCAGGCGGCGTCGCTGGCAAAGCGGGAGACGGCAGCCTGCGTTGGCGCCAAAGCGAGCGTCGCGTCGAGCTGGGCAAGGTCGGCCTCGATCGCGCTGTCGTCCGCGAGAAGCACGGACACGACGGAGCGCACATAGGGCAGCACGGTGGCCGCATCGCGCGTCGCCACAGCCGCAGCAGCAGCAGCAGCAGCAGGAGGCGCGGTGGATGCCATCCCAGCAAAAAAAAATAATAAGGAAAAAAAAAAAAGAAAAAAAAAAAGAAATAGGAATGAATGCTGGAATTCAAAGTGATCTCTGTTTGTATTCATGACATGAATCAAGCAAGTGCAGTGATACAGTATTGGCACGCATTACACGACAACGAATATGCCGGTACAGCTCGGGAAGAGCGGGGATTCGGATTGAAAATTCGCCAAAAGTATGCAAATTTCAACGCGTTGTCGTGAAGCTCGTTTCGCTCTTCATACAAGAACAGCACCAACCGAGAACAGAAAAGTAGAAAGATCTTGATCGAAAATGTCGTTGGTCGGGAATAGAAGAAGATGCAATAAAGAAGAAGAGGAGGAAAAGGGTTGCTGAATGTCTGCTGCACCTACCGGCGGTCCAGCCATTGTCAAGCTGGCCACCTTCTCAAACTGGCGGCAAGGACGCTCTAACACGATTTCTAGAGAGGCTCTACGTGGTATTGCGAAAGGCCCCGCTGCAACCGTGTATTGTAGTTTTATGTGGCGATCAAGCTGCGGTAGTCGCGATTGCCCAAAGCGGCGCAGTGTTGTTTCAGTCTATTTCTGCGTTTCCATTGTGGGTCGCCGTCCAAGTGGCGCCCAGTCGCAGTCTGATGACGTGTCTGATTCTCAATAGTTGTCTAACGCCTCAGTGTGTTCTGTTTGCAAAGTCACAGATCACCGCCATCGGGCCAAAGTAAACTTCGTCGAGGTCGAAATGCGCGGCGTGGTGCTCTTGCAGTTTGGTCAGTTCGACCACATCAACGTGTTTGACCATGTTGTTGTCCCCAAGCTGGTCAAACGAAGAGCCTTGCTCATCAAGGTGGTTGCGGCCTCGCTCAGCGGGCTCGATGGTGCGTTCGTTGGTTTGTCTGGTACTGTACCTGCACTCCCATTCATTCAGATTTGCGCTCACGTAACACTCTTGCACCACACCGTCTGATCTTCTTCTCGCATAGTCAAATCAATGCGAGGCGAATTTTGGATGATGTCGGTAAGGCCCAGCACGCACCCAGCAAATGACGCTGAATTTCTCACGCCAATCTGAACAATTTGGATTGGTAGAAGGTGCCAATGATTCCGGGATGCGACTTTGCCGGCATTGTCGTCGGGATTGGGCAAGCATGCAGTGGTCGCTTCAAGGAGGGCGATTTCGTATTTGGCGCGACGCGCTTTGTTGGCGGTGCAATGGCCGAATATGTTGTGTGTCTCGAAGAATGGGTTGCCCCGTTGCCCAACGGCGTGCCATTCCACATTGCCGCCGCATTGCCGACGGCCATGCTGGCAGCGTATCAAGGGCTAGCTCAAGCTAATGTCAAGGCCGGCGAGAGAGTGCTAGTCTTGGGCGGCAGCGGTGGAATTGGTGAGTTGCGTCCTGACCGAGTTGCAATCCAAGCAAGTGGTGATATCGATCAGCATCACAAGTCAAGTGTCGTGTACTTGTGCTCACCACGAGCACTTCACCTCTGGGCTGATCCGCCGTTCCAAAAAAAAAAACAGGCCATTTTGCTGTACAGATTGCCGTGCATCTCGGAGCTGTCGTGTCGGCGACTTGTTCGGGGGCCAATGCCGACTTTGTGCGGAGCTTGGGTGCGCACAATGTGATTGATTACCAAACGCAGCAGTGGTGGGCTCCAATAGGCGAAACTCAAGCCGCCGCGCAGCCATCCTCCCTCCAGCACATCTATGACGTGATCTTTGACACGGTTGGTGCTGACAGGACTTATGAGATGGCCTCACAAGTGCTCTCGCATGGCGGTCGGCTGCTCACAGTGTCTGTCGGAACGCCAGAGCTTTCGGTAAACAGGCGTGTTTCGCCGAGTGCGTGGCCATGCCGAAAACTTGCACTCTCACTCACATCTCCGTGCATCCGTTCTGATGAATACTTTTTTTGGCTTGGTTTTTTTTCGTCCTTTTGTGATAGTCATCGCGTGTGGCGGCGCTGAGCGGCGCGTTTTTGAAACACAAGCTTTGGAGCCTAGTGTCGGGTCCAGCGTACTATTTCATCAATGTGCAAATATCCGACGAGGATTTGCTGGCGTGCTGCCAGCTGGTGCAGCAGGGCGTGGTCGTGCCTCATCTCGGTCGCGTGCTGCAGTTCACCCAGTCCGATGTTCAGCAGGCAATTTCGACACTTGCGAGTGGTCGCGCCCGCGGCAAGCTGGTCGTGCAAATTGCCCCGGAGACAACCACTGGCGTCGATGCCTTGTCCGAGTATGCTAGACTCGTGTCCACCGTCACCAGCTGCACCGATCCCGCCGGATGCGCGTGCGAGCAACCTTCCGAATCGCTGGTCGCCGCCCAACCGCCCGTTCTCCCA
Source organism: Capsaspora owczarzaki ATCC 30864 (assembly GCF_000151315.2). Taxonomy (NCBI): domain Eukaryota; class Filasterea; order Ministeriida; family Capsasporidae; genus Capsaspora; species Capsaspora owczarzaki. The sequence continues at coordinate 279,881 of NW_011887294.1, read as the reverse complement.
GCCGACGACCAGCCATAACGTTATGGCTTGTGTTGTCTTTGGCTCAAATAGCATCATCCTACAATAGAAGTTCAACTAAACTAAACTCGACTCTCATCGTCAGTTCTTTTTTTTTTTTTTTTTTTTTTTTCTCCAACAAACCTTTCGTTCTCTTTTTTGCAGGCCAAAATGGCTGGGAACAGCACAGCTTGTGTTTTGGACGCGGACAGCAGCTCGGACGCCCTGCTCATCGACCCGGAGACCAGCACCAGGATGTCACGCAGCTCAAGCATCACATGCGTTGCGATGGACACGTCTGCGGACGGACGCGTGCTGCCCGTTCTCGGCAGTAGCGTGCGAATCACCCGCAGCAGAAGCAGCTCTCGCGCTGGAACGGCGCCAGGCAGCCCCGCCACCGCCTCGTCGTCGAACCCTGTGCTCGTCGTCGATGGCAGCGGCGATGTTGAAGTCCATGGAGCCGCGAGCGTCGTGATGACCAGCAAGCGCACACGGAGCCACGACCTCAACGATGAGGACGATGCGGAGGAGCGAAATTTCCCGCGCAAAATCGTGGTGCTGAGCAGAGCCGCGACCGAGCCGACCCTCCCCGAAGAAGAAGAGATCAACGAGGTCTTGTCGCAGGGTGAACCCCAACCTCATCCTCAGCCACGGTCTCAGCACAAGAAGGGCGCGGAGGACACCGACGACGACGATGTCGTGATCCTTGCCGTCTCCAAGACTGCTGCTGCCCCGTCGAGTTTGCTGGGCTTGCGTGCGAGCTCAACCATTGTGGCAAACGATGACGACGAGCCGTGTGTTCTGCTGGACGAGGTCAACGCGAGTGCTGCGACGTTTGCCGATGGAACCACCCGATGCGCGGGTTGCAAAACCGGGGTGAGCTCTGAAGGGGTTTACGTTCTGGACGTCTGCTTGCATCGGCTGTGTCCGCGTTGCGTGGACTCGACTGTGACCACGCACATTCTGCCTTCCGAGCTCGGCTTGGTCGTGTGCCCTGTCGCAAGGTGCGGCAAGTACCTGTCTTCCCGCGACATGAGTCGCATGCTCCATCACCACTTTGCTGGCAGCAGCAGCGTCGCTGAGTCGCCCAGAACTCGTGGAAGGCGCAATGCCGCGGCCAAAGCTGCTGTTGCTGCTGCTGCTGCTGCTAGCGGCACCCTGCCCTCCCTGACCAAAGCAGCAACGACAGAGCTGCAGACTGCTGACGACGCCTTCACCCAGCTGCGCGCCAAGTGGCTGGGTCGCTTCATGCAAACCATCTATTCTCCGCCGACCCCGGCCATGCTCGGCCTTGCATCCACCAGCGCTGCAAACGTCCAGCCCGACAAGAGCGACCGCAAGAGCACGTATGCGATTGCGGGCAGCAGCCTTCATGCCATAGCGGCGTGTCTGAAGCCGATCGCCCCGCAGTGCCCGACCTGCCAGCAGTCTGTGACCCTGTACGAGTATCCCCAAACGACCAATGCTACAATGTTGGATGCACCGATCGGTCGCATGCACCACACTTGCGCTGCGTGCAACACCAACCTCTGCATTGGGTGTCTGGCTGTCTTGCCAACTCGCCAGCGCGCACCTCAGGCTCACCACTGCCCTGCCGTGTTTGCCGTCATGCTAGCTCGCCAGCTGGCCTTGGTTGAGGCGATCCTTTACCGTCCAGAGCAAAAGCCGCAAGCCACCATCGGCGCCAGCCAGCAGCCGCCGCCCATGCAGTCCGTTCCGAGCGAAGCAGCAGATCGAGGCCGAGGTCGAGGTCGAGGTCGGGGTCGCGGTCGGGGACGAGGTCAGCACCTGTCGAATGGTATGGAATCTTCATCAACAATGGGGGCAGTGTTTGTTTGTTTGTTTGTTTGTTTGTTTGTTGTTGGGGGTTTTTTGGCAAAAATCTTACTCTATTCTGCTGCTGGGACTTGCGCGAAATCATTAGTGTCGCAGCCAATAGGCTCGCGGGGAACGGGATATGCCGGAAACGAGCAGTACGCCACGTATTCGACAACGGCCAGCAGTCTCGTTTCGTCGTGGAAGGAAGACTCGCAGCTGGCGCGAGTTTTAGTCGACATCACTCGCCTTCTTGAAAGGCTGGACACGACCTATGGTGCAGGATGGTTGGGTGCGTCTGCGCCTAGTAGCGCACATCCCGATGCGGACATTCTGGAAGGCGTAGCTGCATCTCCCGCCATGTTCACCCACCCCATCCCGCCGTTCCTGCTGCCGATGGTACTCCGATCAGAGTTGACAGAGCTGCTAGTCGCCTTTCTGAGAAACGACAGCATGATGGAGCTGGCAGACCGGCGCGAGATTTGCTACGCCGTTTTCGGGCTGTTGAGTGTGTGCGCAACGCATCCAGACTTGATTAGTCTGACCACAATGAACCTGCAGGGAACCTTGGCCATGGCTGTTGCGGCCATTCAACTTGGTGCTGCTCCAGCGCCGGAGCAGCCGCCTGCACTCTTGTCAAAAGTGAGCTCTGGTGGGCGCAGTCCTGCCAAGTCCAAAGGCAACAATAATGCAAAGGAAGCAAGCGCAGCAGGCCCGGCAAAATTCACCCGCAGCGGCACACTCATCGAGGATGCTCCCACTGGTGATGGTCCCGCCAAACTCACGAGTACCGGCACGCTGGTGGACGAGAGCGCCGCGCCGAGTCTCGAGCCACGCCAGTCGGCGCCGGGCGAATCGAGTACCTGCATTGCTGCACTGCTCCGCAGCTTTGAGACTCAAGCCAGCTTCTTTTTGCAGTCCACCAGCAAGATGCAGGACGCTGGCACAGCGGTGGCGGAGAACGACGAGATGGGCGCGACGTACCGCCTGTGTCTCGAGATTGTGGGCCTCTGTCGTGATGTTCAGCAAGCCGTCGAAGTCGCGCGGACTGCTCAAAAGGAGCTTTCAAAGGTGTCAAGCTCGATGGGGACGACAGATGATTCGTCATCTCAACCTGCTTCGCAACCGCAACAGGACTCGGCAGATGCCACAGCCGCAGCACGCCCGGCCCCACGGAGCAGCCGAAGCTTGACGACTACTTCTCAAGCGTCGTCGTCGTCAACCCCTGCATCGTCGTCGTCCTCCTCCTCCTCGGCCGCTCCAGTCAGTGCCGCGTCTGCAGCTGTTGTTTCTGAGGCTGATCGCTATGTGAGCGCCTTGTCCCCGCTCCGGTTTGAATCGATTGCAGGCCTGGCTGCGGCGCACACATACCGCCCTATGTTTGACAAACCACCACCCAGCGGTGCATCTCGCACGCGCATGCCGCGCCTCTTCAAGGTGTGCACGGTTTTTTTTTGTTTGTTTTGTGTTTTGCAAGATGATCGTACCCGATGAGCAAAATTGGTTTGCATAATCCTCATCCTCTTTCCTGGCATTTGTCTTTTTCTTTTTTTTCTTCTCCCAAACAGGAACTCATGGCACTTTCCACCGCTCTCCCCGTCGCTTGGGCATCGTCCGTGTTTTTGCGTAAGTGGGCAGAGAAGCCTCCGCCGTCCACCTTCGATTCCGACTGATTTTTTTTGTTCCTTTTGTTGATTTGGCTTGCTTTTTTTCTTCCCTACTGTTGCATCAACCAACCACAGGTGTGGACGATTCGCGCAATGACGTGCTTCGCGCGTTAATTATTGGACCAGAGGGCACTCCATATGAGAACGGTCTGTTCTTTTTCGACATTTGGGTGTCTTGGACCTACCCTCAAGAGCCTCCGCGCGTGCAGTTCCTCACAACGGGCAACGGTACTGTGAGGTTTAATCCCAACCTGTACAACTGCGGCAAGGTCTGCCTGTCGCTCCTCAACACTTGGGAGGGGCCGAGCTGGACGGCAACGGCGACCCTCCTCCAGGTGCTCGTCTCCATCCAGTCGCTCGTGTTGGTGCAAGAGCCGTTTTACAACGAGCCAGGGCTGCGGAACAATGCGGTCGAGTCCAAGCGCTACAACCGAAACCTCTATCTGGCGACCGCGCGGTGGGGCATACGCAGTCCGCTCCAGCGCACATTCAACGGCTTTGAGAGTGTTGTGAAGCGGCACTTTTTCCTAAAGCGCGACGCCATCAAGAGGCAACTCGACGGATGGGCGACAGAACTTGCTGCGGCTCTGCCTGTCGCGCGGCAGGACTTTTTCGGGTTTGGCAGAGATGCGACTGTGGGCGACCTCCGAAGTGAGATTACGGCCATTACACCGCTGTTGGACTCGCTGACGATGTCTGATGCCGGGTTGTAGAAGCGAATTGAGGTTTGAAGATGTGGCGGGGTGTTTTATTTTTGTCCTGGTTTTGCTTGTGTTAATATCAGTTTTGAGATGATCGACTGCTTTCCCACCTTGTCAAGTACGAATGATTCATGCGAGGAGGCTGGGTGGAGCAAAGCTGAGTTACAACACGACAACAGAACTAAAATACGATACGAACAGGCAAACGAACTACACAACACGGTAAATCTCGCATCAAGCGATTCGAATCGCACGCATTTATTGGCCCCTGTATCGTCGGATGGATTGAGGCCTGTCTTTTCGTCGGGTGACAGTTCGTTTCGCTCAGAAATTGGGGAGATTTCGCATCCAAGTTTGTCGTTTCGGGTTTACCCGCTTCCCCGTCCCGCTTCCCCGCATTCCTGCTGACGCGTTCAAACTCTCACATTTCAAAAGCTCTTTTCCTACACATTGTATGTACCAAAGCGGAAGCAGCCACCACTCAGGTCCGACCCGAAAACGTGCAACCCAAAAAAGAATCCTCCGTGTGGGGGTTTGCGCGGAGCTTTTTTGTTTCCGCTCCGCTCGTCCTATTTCAGCCCTCCGTTTCCGCTTTTCGAACTGGCTCAGTCTCCCTTTTTTTTTTTTTTGGTTCTCCCTTCCCCTCCCCACTTTCAATCTTTGATTGAATAGTTTTCAAACTTTGAGTTGACTTTTGTGTGTCTGCCTCTCTGGAGCCTCGAGATCACCTTGCTTTCTCCACTTCTTCCGCTACCTTCTGAGCAAACAAACCAAACCGCAAACGGCCACGCATTTTGCTTGCTCCCCCCCCCCACCGCCAGCACACTCACACACATTCACTCACACACACTCACTCACACTCACACAAAACCATGACCTCCGTCGCAACGGCCCAGCAGTACGCTTCGCGACTCTACTTTTCGGCGGGCGGCTGGCTTCTGCCCAATTATGTCGCGCGCCAGGCAGCCGACATCTTTTTCACACCCCGCCGCTACACGCCGCCCGAGTTTGAGCAGCGACTGGCTGCAACGTCGACGGATTTGGCACACTCGGAGCCATCGCTCCAGGGAATCAAGCTCTACTCGTGGGGACGAACCACCGACCCTGCCGTTATTCTCGTGCACGGCTGGGAAGGTCGTGGCACGCAGCTCGGCTACTTTGTCGAGCCGCTCGTCAAGAGCAACCGCCGGGTGATTGCCATTGACATGCCCAACCACGGCAAGAGCGTCGACGGCAAGGCCAACGCGGCCGTGTTTGGCCAAACGCTCAAGAAGGTTGCCGAGGTTGTTGCCAGCGGCGGCAACAAGGTCGAGGGCGTCATTGGCCATTCGATGGGCGCGGGCGCCACGCTCGGCGCGATTCACAATGGCCTTCTCGATGTGGGCATTCGCAAGGTTGTCTTGATCGGCGGGCCTGCCACCTACCACGAGGTCATTGAGCGATTTGGCGGCCTGATTGGTCTGGCAAATGCCGCCATGCCACACCTCTTTGAGGAGGTCCAGGCGCGTGTCGGCCTGGCCATCTCCACCGACCCCTTGACCCATTCTCTCGGAGGCGCGCCGTTGGTCGACCAGGTGCAGCATTCCCGGTTTTTGCTCATCCACGATCGCCACGACAAGGAGGT